>NC_084731.1:65604259-65651759 GCF_033978785.1 Entelurus aequoreus
ACTAAAACGAAGGAATGGGAAACGTATGTTTTTAGTGCAAATAATGAAAGCGCCACAACCCTGGTCGGGGATTCAATCTCTGCAAGTCCAATTAGCAGCCCAGCGTTACTAAAACCGTTTGCACAAATCTGCCATTATGTTCTTATCAATGACAGAATAGGAAGGAATATGTGTCAAATGTCATGCATGGATGGCGGGGCCCTACACAAAGTGTGTGTTTTGCTCACTTGCACATTGGAACAAGAAGGAATACTTTTTAAATCAATTGAAATTACGCAAAAGAAAATAAAGCACATATATTTTTTCGCTATTTAAAAAATGTTTTCAAATATTTTTTAAATGTTCTAAACTATTAAATAACATTAATACAATATTAAATGAGTGATGGTTTTGCATCGTTCCTCGGGGTGTAACGGTTTTGGAGATACCGCGGTTTTTCGTTTATTTTGTTTTATTTTATAAACCTTTATTTATAAATTGCAACATTTACAAACAATTGAGAAATAATAAACAAAATAAGTACAAAAACAGTACAAAACAGCACCAGGGGGTTGTAAACTCAATAAAGTAACTAAAATAGAATGCAATATATATATATATATATATATATATATATATATATATATATATATATATATATATATATATATATATATATATATACACACACACACATACAGGTATATATATATATAAAATATATATATATATATATATATATATATATATATATATACATATACATATATATATATATATATATATATATATATATATATATATATATATATATATATATATATATATATATATATATATATATATATATATATATATATATATATATATATATATATATATATATATATATATCCAAAGCATCATCATTTTCACAGCTTTTTGGATGTTAGAGGTAGAGAGTGTTTTAACATAAAGTTCTAATTCTTTTTTAAACGGTTTCGAAGTCTTCACAATCGTATCAAGACGCCCGACGGTATCAAACAAAAACTTCAGTAGTTTTTTTCCAGCGCTTTAGCGTTGGGCGGGTCAGATTTAAACTACATCTCCCAGAATCCTCTGCGCAGTGCTGGGCGCCAAGGTTGGGGGCGTGGCACGGCGTAAACCGCAAGTGAAGTGTGTTCCTAGTCGATGAGAGGATTTTTTTTTGGGACGTTTCCTAAAAATTGTCTTGTAAATCCATCCATAATCGTTTGAGTTACGTTGCTAACAAACAGAAAAACAAACCGTGGTGAAAACAACCTCTTTGATGGAGGTAAAGTTGAAGCGCGCCACTTCAGAACCAGAACCAGCGGGTGACCACCCGGTCACGGAGGTAATCACCCCAAAATGTTCAACTTGGGCAATATGAGGAAAGTGAAAAAAGTGCTTGATAAATCCTCAATCCATCCATCTATTTCCCCACCGCCTGTCTCTGGAGGCTGCGCGGGGGCTGGAGCCTATTCTTGTTTTTTCTTTTTTTCTTTATTTAGTTTATTTCGAACATGAACACACTTACAGCATAATACATCACACTATTTCATATCATTTCACTTTACATCATGTCCGAAAAGGAGTAGGAAGAAGCAAAGCTAATTTAATCCTACCTAGAGCTGCAACAACTAATCGATTAAAATCGATTATAAAAATAGTTGGCGATCTATGCTATGCGCTTGCGCTGAGGCTATGTTTTTATTTTTTAAATTTTTTTAACCTTTATTTATAAACTGCGACATTTACAAACAGCTGAGAAACAATAATCAAAATAATAGGGGTGTAACGGTACGTGTATTTGTATTGAACCGTTTCGGTACGGGGGTTTCGGTTCAGTGCGGAGGTGTACCGAACGAGTTTCCACACGGACATATTAAGTAGCGTACTGCATGTTGTGTAAACAATACTCAAAATGCCGGACATTTGAGGCATTTAAGAAACTCCGCCCTGACAGCCCCGCAAAAGAGGACATGTCCGGTGAAAAGAGGACGTATGGTCAGTCTATCCTAGCCCGTTAGCTGCTAGCATGCTAGCAAAAGAGGACATGTCCGGTGAAACCGTTCGGGCTAGGATAGACTGACCATACGTCCTCTTTTCACCGGACATGTCCGGGCGGTGTTTCTTAAATGCCTCAAATGTCCGGCATTTTGAGTTATGGTTGCGTGTATTAACAATGTACGTTCAGGGTTAAGAAGGGGTTGAAAACTAAACAAATTGTGCGAGCAGCAGCATTGGTGAGGGAGGGGCAGAGACAGAGAGCGAGAGAGTTGTGATAAACGCGCATGCTTTTTATCGATAGATTTATCAGATTGAATTTTTTATTATCTATAGCAGGGGTGTCAAAAGTGTGCATTTTTGTAGCATATTCCTTGTTTTATTTGGCAAGTTGAAAGAACATGGCACCAGTATGCTGGGTTTTTTCCAATAAAATACTGGAAAGGATAGAAATGTAGTTTGTCTCTTATCAGATTATTAATTGAATAATCGAAGTAATAATCGACATATTCATCGATTATCAAATGAATCGTTAGTTGCAGCTCTAATCCTACCCCTTTCCCACTTCAGAGCGTTTACAAATATATACATTCATTTACTGACTTTTTTTTTAATAGTAAAATGACATCCGTGAATGAGTAATACAACAGTTTTGTAATATATGATTAAGTCAGTCATTATTAACATACTGAGAAGAAGAATATGTTATGTTAAGAATATGTCAATAAGGTTGAAAGCATTTCTCATAATTCTTCTTTGTACTTTGTAAGCACTATTAATTTGAACAACCTCTTAAACTGGATCATATCAGTACAATGTTTAACTTCTTTACTTAATCCATTCCATCATTTAATTCCACATACTGATATGCTAAAGGTTCTAAGTGATGTACGTGCATACACATGTTTTAAATTAGATTTTTCTCTAAGGTTACATTTCTCCTCTTTAGTAGAGAATAATTATTGTACATTCTTTGGTAGCAGGTTATAGTTTGCTTTGTACATCATTTTAGCTGTTTGCAATTTTACCAAATTATCAAACTTTAATATTTTTGACTCAATAAAAAAAGGGTTTGTATGTTCTCTATATCCAACATTATGTATCAGTCTAATTGATCTTTTTTGTAACACGGTTAACGAATGTAGCGCACATTTGTAGTTATTTCCCCATATTTCTGCACAATAACTCAGATATGGTAACATTAGCGAGCAGTAGAGAATATGAAGGGATTTTTGGCCCAGGACGTATTTTGCTTTATTCATTATTGAAATATTTTTTGCCACCTTATATTGTATATTTTGTATATGAGATTTCCAGTTCATTTGATCATCTATTAATACTCCCAAAAATCTGGTTTCTTTTACCCTTTCAATGTCTACTCTGTCTATTTGTGTTCGTGTATGATGCTCTTTTCTACTGTTACCACATACCATTATTTTAGTTTTACTGAGATTCAAAGATAGTCTGTTTTCGTCAAACCAATTTTTTATTTGTTAATTTCTTCTGTTATTATTTTTTTTATATTCCATATTCCTATTCCAGCTGCACTCGGGCGGAAGGCAGCGGACACCATGGACAAGTCGCCGCCTCCTCATACAGAAAATAGATTTGAAGCCAAGCATCAGTTTGTGAGGTATTTACATGATTACAAGTTCAATTGTTAGTTTACTTTTCTGAGAAACAACATCCAATCCAATCCAATTATTTATATAGCACATTTAAAAAAAACAACAGAAGTTTGACAAAGTGCTGCACAGAAGTTGAGACATACATACTAGTAGAGTAAGTCATATAAAACAGTGTTTTTCAACCACTGTGCCGCGGCACACTAGTGTGCCGTGAGATACAGTCTGGTGTGCCGTGGGAGATTATCTAATTTCACCTATTTGGGTTAAAAATATTTTTTTCAAACCTGTAATTATAGTCGGCAAATTATGTGTTGTTGTAGAGTGTCGTTGCTGTCTAGAACTCGGCAGAGTAACCGTGTAATACTATTCCATATCAGTAGGTGGCAGCATGTAGCTAATTACTTTGTAGATGTCGGGAACAGTGGGAGGCAGTGTGCAGGTAAAAAGGTGTCTAATGCTTAAACCAAAAATAAACAAATGGTGAGTGCCCCTAAGAAAAGGCATTGAAGCTTAGGGAAGGCTTTGCAGAACGAAACTAAAACTGAACTGGCTACAAAGTAAACAAACACAGAATGCTGGATGACAGCAAAGACTTACTGTGGAGCAAAGACGGCGTCCACAAAGTACATCCGAACATGACATGACAATCAACAATGTCCTCACAAAGAAGGATACAAACAATTGAAATATTCTTGATTGCTAAAACAAAGTAGATGCGGGAAATATCGCTCAAAGGAAGACGTGAAACTGCTACAGGGAAATACCAAAAAAAGAGAAAAAGCCACCAAAATAGGAGCGCAAGACAAGAAGTAAAACACTACACACAGGAAAACAGCAAACAGGTCAAAATAAGTCAGGGTGTGATGTGACAGGTGGTGACAGTACACCTACTTTGAGACAAGAGCTATAGTCATGCATGCTTGGTTATGCTTTAAAGTCATATCCAACAATTGCGACAACGACTTTTTACTGTCAACTGAGTTTCGTTTTTTAATGATGTCTGCTGGTGGTGTGCCTCCGCATTTTTTCAACGCAAAAAATGTGCCTTGGCTCAAAAAAGGTTGAAAAATGCTGATATAAAACATTTAACTATAAAAGAGTATAAATACATAAAAAACATCAGAGAAAATAAAATAGACTAAAATCACACAACTCTCATCCTGGTTTAAAAGCCAAAGAGTAAAACTATGTTTTAAGACATTATTTGAAAGTCAATAAATGAATAACAATAGGGATATTGTTCCAAAGTTTTGGAGCCACAGCAGAAAATGCACCATCACCTCTGGATTTTAAATGGGTTTTTGGGACGACAGGAAGAAACTGATCAGCTGACCTCAGAGACCTTGTTGGGGTGTACATTTTTAAAAGGTCTGACATATATTGTGGCGCTAATCCGTTAAAAGATTTAAAAACAAACAACAATATTTTCAAATGCATTCTAAAAGGAAGTGGGAGCCAGTGAAGGGATGCTAAAATGTCTTCATGTTTTTAGTGCCACTTAAAAGGTGAGCAGCAGCAGCATTTTGGACTAACTGCAATGGAGCCATTGAGGCCTGCTTCATTCCAACGTGGAGGAAGTCGTAGTCGTCCAAACCTGATGAAATAAAAGCATGGATTACCCGCTCAAAGTCGTTAAAAGATAAAACTGATTTAATTTTTACTAAAAGTCTTAGGTGATAAAAACTAGATTGTACAACGGAGTTAACCCGATGCTCCAATTTAAAATTCCAGACTTACATAAACATGTCCACTGTGGAGGACACTTGTCAATAAGTAAAAGTTGAAAGACACTAAAGTGGACCATTGTTGTTTTACACCGGATGTTTACATGGTCACTTTAAAGCAACTAAGTTTGTTTTTTTAAATAATATCATCTGCTTGAAACAGTGGATGTCCCTGCACTATTCTTTGCACTTAAAAAATCATGTTTGTAGTAAATAATATGATTAGAACATTTGAGCATTATGTTTGTGTTCAAATACAGGAAGTGTGTTTATCCTCAACATTCCTGACACTTCATTTTACACTCTGTGGCATTTTTACCAAGCCTTTTTTTGTTTTGGATAATTCCACAATAATATACCCTGGCCTTGATACCGTGATCATCTCATACCGTGAGATTTGATACCGTTTTGTTTCTTCATATGGGTTATTTAGATACTGCATATGGGTTATTTAGATACTGTATACGGGTTATTTAGAGGCGAAGTGGAGATTCTCGATTGTTTATAGGTGTGAACATGAGTGTGAATAGTTGTTGGTCTAAAAGCTGCTCCGTGATTGGCTGCTGTCCAGTCCAGCGTGTACCCTGGCTCTCACCTGGAGTCAGCTGGGATAGGCTCCGTCTCATCTGTGAACCTAATGAATACGATATAATAAGCGATATAGAAAATAGACGGAACTATAGGCAATTTTTTTTTTCAACACTTAATGGTTCTAAAATGCTAGGAGGTCCCACAGCGTCCAAATGACAAAAAATTCCCCAACAAGATGTTTTTATGCATTTTTCTGCTCCTGAAAATTAATCTGACAGCCATTTCCCATAATATGAATGAGTTTTGGAGTAACGGGTAACTAACTCAATGTACTCGATGCGCCTCCCCCTCTTGGTGGGACCTCAGCTACAGAACTGCAGCCCATTTTCCGACATAGTGTGGGTAAAAAAAAAAAAAGCATTTAAAACTATTATTTTCATCACGTTTTTGCCGCGCTGGTTCATGATTACTGATGTGACGTTTCAAGCAAAAAAATAATCACCACTTCCGGACTTCCCTGCTCTTAAATCAGCACTGAGTAACTTTTCAACCTTCAGAAAATATTTTCATAACTTTTGGGATGATACATTGACTTACAACTACCGTAATTTCCGGACTATAAGCCGCTACTTTTTCCCCTCGTTTTGGTCCCTGCGGCTTATACAAGGGTGCGGCTTATTTACGGCCTGTTCTTCTCCGACACCGACGAAGAGGATTTCGGTGGTTTTAGTACACAGGAGGAAGACGATGACACAATGATTAAAGACTGATTTTTCATATACCGGTAGGCTGGTTATTTTGATAACGTACAGGCGAGCACTTTGTATTACTTTGCACCGTTGTATTATTTGTACTCTGCACGAATGCTGTTCGCCATGTCAAAGATGTGAACGTTTGATTGAATGATTGAAAGATTTATTGTTAATAAATGGGACGCTTTGCGTTCCCAAACAGTCATCTCTGTCCCGACAATCCCCTCCGTGGTAGCAGGAACCCCTATATACTACGGTAATTACACATCAAAACCCTGCGGCTTATAGTCGGGTGCGGCTTATATATGGAGCGATCTGTATTTTCCCCTAAATTTAGCTGGTGCGGCTTATAGTCAGGTGCGGCTTATAGTCCGGAAATTACGGTAGTTCAATGACACCTGTGCCATGGCCTGAGGGGGTCTGTATCGTGACTTTGAGGAGGGTTGGCAGGAACTCTGCCACACAAAAAACTACAAATGCGCTGACTTGCTTTACGGCATACGTCACTCTCCCTTTCCCCATTTGTTAAAAAAACGGAAGTCGATGCGAACACCTACGTGCCGCCAGAAAACTAAAAGAAGAACGCCTACGTGCAATTACTGCTATGATGCCGAAGCACCAAAACAACCAAAGAAATGAAAAGTTTTGTCTGTGGAGACAAAGAAAAAAAAGGGAGGTTACCCGGATTGAAGGACAGTCAGAATCAACATTGTCAACTTTCACTCACTGTTGAGATTAACACACACACACACGCACACACACACACACACACACACACACACACACACACACACACACACACACACACACACACACACACACACACACACACACACACACACACACACACACACACACACACACACACACACACACACACACCTTTTATTTAACCAGATAAGAAACCCCATTGAAATCAAGATCTCTTTCACAAGGGTGACCTGGCCAAGAGCACATGTCACTGAGCAATTTCACAAAAGTATTACATTGAAACATACATTTTAAAATGCATAAAAGAGAACTGTAAAGCGATTAAGATTTTCACCTTTTAAAAACACTGTGCAAACGTCTCACGCTGCCTGTCCCTCAGGATAGAACGAACGGCTCCAAATGGAAGTAGTTCAGTTTCAGTTTTGTTTGTAATGTATTCCATACCAGAGGGGCAGCAATGCTGAAAGCTCTTTTGCCAAAGTCAGTCCGTCCACGAGGAACAGTTAAAGGCCTACTGAAACCCACTACTACCGACCACGCAGTCTGATAGTTTATATATCAATGATGAAATCTTAACATTGCAACACATGCCAATACGGCCGGGTTAACTTATAAAGTGCAATTTTAAATTTCCCGCTAAACTTCCGGTTGAAAACGTCTATGTATGATGACGTATGCGTGTGACGTCAATCGTTGAAACGGAAGTATTCGGACTCCATTGAATCCAATACAAAAAGCTCTGTTTTCATCTCATAATTCCACAGTATTCTGGACATCTGTGTTGGTGAATCTTTTGCAATTTGTTTAATGAACAATGAAGACTGCAAAGAAGAAAGTTGTAGGTGGGATCGGTGTATTAGCGGCTGGCTCCAGCAACACAACCGGGAGGACTTTGACTTGGATAGCAGACGCGCTATCCGACGCTAGCCGCCGACCGCACGGATGATCGGGTGAAGTCCTTCGTCGCTCCGTCAATCGCTGGAACGCAGGTGAGCACGGGTGTTGATGAGCAGATGAGGGCTGGCTGGCGTAGGTGGATAGCTAATGTTTTTAGCATAGCTCTGTGAGGTCCCGTTGCTAAGTTAGCTTCAATGGCGTTGTTAGCAACAGCACTGTTAACCTTCGCCAGGCTGGAAAGCATTAACCGTGTATTTACAGGTCCATGGTTTAATAGTATTGTTGATTTTCTGTCCATCCTTCCAGTCAGGGGCTTATTTCTTTTGTTTCTATATGCAGTTAAGCCCGATGCTATCACGTTAGCTCCATAGCTAAAGTGTTTCGCCGATGTATTGTCGTGGCGATAAAAGTCACTGTGAATGTCCATTTTGCGTTCTCGACTCTCATTTTCAAGAGGATATAGTATCCGAGGTGGTTTAAAATACAAATCCGTGATCCACAATAGAAAAAGGAGAGAGTGTGGAATCCAATGAGCCCTTGTACCTAAGTTACGGTCAGAGCGAAAAAAGATACGTCCTGCACTGCACTCTAGTCCTTCACTCTCACGTTCCTCATCCACGAATCTTTCATCCTGGCTCAAATTAATGGGGAAATCGTCGCTTTCTCGGTCCGAATCGCTCTCGCTGCACTGTAAACAATGGGGAAATGTGAGGAGCCTTTCAACCTACGACGTCACGCTACTTCCGGTACAGGCGAGGCTTTTTTTTATCAGCGACCAAAAGTTGAGAACTTTATCGTCGATGTTCTCTACTAAATCTTTTCAGCAAAAATATGGCAATATCGCGAAATGATCAAGTATGACAGATAGAATGGATCTGCTATCCCCGTTCAAATTAAAAAATGTCATTTCAGTAGGCCTTTAAAGCATACTAATTGTTAGAACGTAATGCGTAAGAGCTGTTTTTTCTCCCAAGTATGGAGGCATTAAAGCTAAAAGAGCCTTATAAATGATAGTCAGCCAATGTGTGTATGTGTGTATGAAGATAAGTCTCATTTCACATACAGTTGACAGTGGTGGTCCAGACGAAGACAGCCAGTACCAAATCTTAGTGCTGAATGAAAAACAGTGTCCAAGGACTGGAGGCATTTTAATAAAGCAAGTCTCCATAATCAATTATTGGCCAAGATAGTGTCTGTCACTAATTTCTTCCTGACCTTAAGAGAGAAGCAGGTTTTATTTCTAAAAAAGAAACCAAGGTTTACCCTAAGCTTAGAGACCGAGTTGTTAATATGGGCTTTAAATGAAAGCTCCTGGTCAAGAGAACCCAAGAACTTGTAATTGAAGACCTGCTCTATAGGGTTTCCTTACAATATTTGGAATGTTTTTTGAATGATAGAAAACCATTAGCTTGCTTTTATCTGTAATCAAAACCAATTTCAGATTAAATAAGCAAGCCTGGATGACATTAAATGCAGCTTGTAAAAAACTCAAAAGCCTGAGTGATGGAGGTTGAACAGCAATCAATAATGGTATTTCCCTTGTGGATCATTAAAGTTTGTCTAAGTCTATTGTCTGCATAAAAATGCTACATTGCATTTGACAAATTGTTACCAAGAGTATTTATCTAGATAGAAAATAAAATGGGTCCTAGCACTGAGCCTTGCGGAACTCCTTTGGTAATGTCCAGTAATGAAGAGGTGGTACCAGCCACCTGTACACCTTGTGTTCGGCTGGAAAGATAGTCTGTGAACAGTTTTAGACAATCCAATGTGATGAAGGTCTTGAATGAACAGACCGTGGTCTACTGGCTCAAATGCTTTGGACAAATCAATAAATAGGACCACACAATATTTCTTGCCGTCTACAGCCTCGATTAAATCTTTTAGGACCTTAAGAGCAGCAGTAATAGTACTATGTTGTTTTCTAAAACATAATTAAAACACATAAAATATTGTTTGATTCTAAAAAAAAAAATCCTTTAGCTGGTTACTGATGATCTTCTCAAACAATTTTGCTAAAATGCATAATTTAGAAATTGGTCTGTAATTATTTATAATAGTGGGTTCGCCCCCTTTTAGCAGGGGAATAACAAAGGCCGATTTACAGATTTTTGGAACGCTTTCACTTTTTAGACTTAGGTTAAAAATATGCGAGAGAGGCTCAGCAACAAAATCAGTAGCCTGCGGCGTATTTGGTATATTAGCATTAGTCAGACCAACATTTGACAATTAAGGATTCAACGACGCAAACAAGGACCAGGCAGAAATAAAATACTCATTAAAACTATTTGATATAGCTGTCTTATTAGACAAAATACCAGATTGAGTAATTAAAGGACTTGGAAAAGTCATTTGTTGTCACATGATTTTAAGAAGCTTTTATGGTTTGCCAAAACTTTTTGGGGTCATTTATATGTTTTTTGCACTCGTGCAGGTAAAATGCGGCCTTGGTTCTCTTAATAAGCAAAGTGCATTTATTTCTAAGTACATTTATTTCTAAGCTGGCGAAAGCTGAGCCAGTGATCCTCTGTCTTTGTTTTTCGAGCCCTGGCCCAAGCAATGTCTCTCTTTGAGAAGGTTTCCAATTTCAGAGGAAAACCAGGGATTATTTGGACCTTAAACTCTACATTTTCGAAAGGGAGCATGTTTATTGAAATTCATTATAAAAGTATTCTAACGCTATCTCAACATCATCAATTAAAGCAACTATGTTCCACTAAAAGGCAGCTAAGTCGTATATATAAAAGCTGCGAGGCAAACGTTTTTAACATCTCTCTCGCATGTAATAGTGGGTTTTGATTTTGGAAGCTTGCAGTTTCTTACAGCTGCAATTGTACAATGGTCACTCAAGTCATTGACAAACACCCCAGTATCAGTGTACTTACAGGGAGCGTTGTTTAGTTTTAGTTAAAGAAGATTTTGGTGTTTTTTTAGTATTTGGTGGAGTTGGGTAAGTGATTAATTGAGTTAAATTTAGTGAGTTGCATTCAGCTTTAAGTCTGTGAAGGTTCTCATTCATCCAGGTCATGGTCATTTCAGGGCATTCAATCAATCGCAACTGGACTGCTTGGTTTGTCTTAGAAGACGTTTTGCCGCTCATCCGGGTATAAATATTTGGGGTTTTAGCACCAGCCGCTGGACTACATCTGACCGATCTAAGTCTAAGACCAGATCTGACCAATCTAAGTCTAAGACTAGATCTGACCAATCTAAGTCTATGAGTATGAACTGATGAAGCCAATTGAGGTTTTGGCACCAGCCGCTAGACTAGACGTGACCAATCTAAGTCTAAGACTAGATGTGACCAATCTAAGTCTAAGACTAGACGTGACCAATCTAGGTCTAAGACTAGATGTGACCAATCTAGGTCTAAGACTAGATGTGACCAATCTAGGTCTAAGACTAGATGTGAGCAATCTAAGTCTAAGACTAGATGAGAGCAATCTAAGTTTAAGACTAGATGTGATCAATCTAAGTCTAAGACTAGATGTGATCAATCTAAATCTGACTAGATGTGATCAATCTAAGTCTGACTAGATGTGACCAATCTAAGTCTAAGACTAGATCTGACCAATCTAAGTCTAAGACTAGATCTGACCAATCTAAGTATAAAACTAGATCGGACCAATCTAAGTCCAAGACTAGATCTGACCAATCTAAGTGTAAGACTAGATCTGACCAATCTAAGTCCAAGACTAGATCTGACCAATCTAAGTCTATGATCATGAACTGATGAAGTCTACTCGGATGAGGTGAAATGTCTTCCAAGACAAACCAAGCAGTCCAGTTGCAAAGGATTGACTGCCCTGAGATACAGCTTTAAGGTTATCAGAAGAGGAAGTTAACCAAGAGAAGTTAACTAGAATTCAACCCAAGAGAGACCAGGGCTTCAGTGGAGGTCTACAACACCCTACAGTTGCGAGAGGTTGGCCATGTAGGAATTCAAGCTGCAGAGCAAGGAGTTCAAATGGTTTATTGATTGACAGTGAAGATAAAAAGGTAACGTTACATTGTTTTTTTATATACATACTCCACCTTTTGCAATCTGAAGACATTATATCCATTTTAACAATGTCCTTGTCAGAGACTGCTTTACTTAGCCACGTCTCTGATAGGATAAAGATGTCTGCATTGGTTGTTTGAATCCAGATTTGGACACAGTCTAATTTTGGCAGTAGACTGAAATATTTGAATGAATTAAACCGAGACCTGACCTGGCTCTAAATTCATCAGGACTACTGATGTTGTATACAACTAGGCCTGGATTTGGTTGCACATTGCCTCACAGCAAAAGTAAGAGCAATATAAAGATTTTCCTTTTTTTTTTTGCTAGGTAACCCAATGAAAACATTATTTGGCTTTACAAAGTCAGAATGTGTGGTTTCAGAAGAAGTAAATCATCTATTAAACACATAAATACACCATGAATGAAGCTGGTCAGAATGATTTAGCACTGACCCACTTGAGGACATCAATAACACTTATGTAAGTTCTGTAGTTTGGAAGGACCAGGTGATTGTTATTGTGGTCAGTAGAGTTAAAGGTTGGTGGAGCACCTGGTCAGGTACCCCACCACAATTGCAGAAAACAAGTCCAGGAAAAAAGCATGAATATTAAATAGAGAGCTTGTGTCAAAGTCATTGTTAAATTGTTTTACTACTTACCCAGGTCCAATATTCTAAATTCAGATGTCCAGACTACAGCAGTTGGAAGGCCAAGCTAAGGCTAGCAGAGGCCCAGCCTTAGCCAGTCTGAGGCTACGATAGATCCAGGCTGTGGCAGGTGGAAGGCCAAGATGAAGCTAGCAGACCCAGTCTGTAGGCAATGGAAGGTCAAGATGAAGCCAGCAGACCCAGTCTGTAGGCAGTGTAAGGCCAGGATAGATCCAGGCTGTGGCAGGTGGAAGGCCAAGGTGAAGCTAGCAGACCCAGTCTGTAGGCAGTGTAAGGCCAGGATAGATCCAGGCTGTGGCAAGTGGAAGGCCAAGATGAAGCTAGCAGACCGAGCCTGTGGGCAATGGAAGGTCAAGATAAAGCTAGCAGACCCAGTGTGTAGGCAGTGTAAGGCCAAGATTAAGCTATCAGACCCAGTCTGTAGGCAGTGGAAGGTCAAGATGAAGCTAGCAGACCCAGTCTGTAGGCAGTGGAAGGCTAAGATGAAGCTAGCAGACCCAGTCTGTAGGCAGTGTAAGGCCAGGATAGATCCAGGCTGTGGCAGGTGGAAGGCCAAAATGAAGCTAGCAGACCCAGTTTGTAGGGTTTGGAAGGTCAGGATGACGCTAGCAGAAATTTTACCTGCAGCAATGCATCTGGCAGACATATTTCATTGATCCTTCAAAAAGCGGGCATTTCAAACTTAGCTTTAAATTACTGCTCTGTCTATTTTGGGTGGATTTTACCTGTGGATGTCATTTTTTGTTCCAGAACTATGAAATAAGTGACAATGTTTATTTACATACCTTAATTGTTTCCAAACGTTGTCTGTAACACGGCAGTAAAACGGATGATCAAACAAAACAGAAGTCATGCTCGTGGACCCACTAGCTGCGCAAGCTAGCTCTCCAATCAGCTAAACAGACTCCATAACTTCAAGGTGTCGTTTTGGTGAATTTACGAAACTTTAACAACACAAAAAGAATGCCGTTGTAAGTTAATAATACTAACACAGACACTCGCAAACGTGTTAGCATATTAGCTCATGTTAATGACGCTAGCGTCATTACATTACGATGCACTTACAAATATGCATGAAAACTCTCCTACAGACCTCACACGTGGGACGCTTTAGTAAGTATGAATTGTTTTCGTCAAAATGTGAAACTTACAAACGGATGAATGAAGAACTCATACGAGTAGATACGTAATGGATGGCTAGAAGACTGACCCGCACTCCAGTTGTAAAAAAAAAAAAAAAAAGCCCCACTAAAATGTACGATATATATGGGAAAATGTTTTTTTTCCAATTATCCATTAAAATTGGGCCCGAAACAAAGTCTAAATTTAGTGTTTGTGGCTTATACACCGGAAAATATAGTATTAAAATACGGTATTGTGCATATTAATGAAGACAAAGGCGCAAAATGGATTGCATGCCTTATTCTGTTCACCTAACCGACGCCAGCCACTTTGCACACGTTTAGTAGATCAGCTATCAAGTTTGCACGTGTTTTAGTCCACACAAACCTTTAGTGAATCAGGCCCCAAGTCCTCAGCGGTGACTGTAGCACATTCTAGGGCTATGTCTACACTAAGCCGGATAACCCTTTAAAGGAATAGTTATTTAGCCTAAGCCCCGTTTCAGCCACACTAAACCATCATTTAAGGTCCCCCTCCTCGGACAAATTTTTAGACGGGTAAGTGCGCCGTGTATTTCTTGAATCTCCGGCTCTTAGCTTTGTATGGACTCGTTGATCGTTTAAAAACGGAGTTCAGAGAGGAAGTGACGCCAGAAAGACCGCGCCCCACACAGGAAGTGACGTCAGAAAGAACGCGCCACAGCCAGCTTCATAATAAAGCGCTTTCGTAACTCGGAGCTAACCACTGGAAATATGGAGGCGAGTCATCCAGACATGCCCATGTTTCTCCTTCTTCTACATGTACAGACGCTTGTGGAAATCACACATGAATACCTTAAGAGAAAGCGATTGCAGCTATTTGGGATACAACACTTCTCAGATGGCAAGAGAACTTTCCAATGTCCAGGTCAGCTGTGATTCTACTTACCGAAAAACTTTCTCCATTCGGCCAAGGAGAGACAACGAGAATGCGGGCTACCGTGGATGTGATAAAAAAAGGTAGAGTGTGCTTTGCATTACCTGGCCGTTGAGTGAAGACTACGGACAACGGCAAATGCTTTTGGACTGGCAAAGCAGACTGTATCAGTTATTGTCCGCCATGTATGTCACAGACTCAACGTCTAGGTCCAGAGTATATAAAGTCACCAAAAAGGAATGGACAATGAAGGTGAAGGCAAAAGAGTGAGGAGTGTCCTGACCAGATATCTAGATCCCTAGTTTGATTGATGTAAAATGTTCTTTATCACATTGTTTACGTGTCTAATAAAGATGTGATTAATTTATGATGTCTCAGGTGTGATTCACTATAATAGGGCCCCACAGTACACTGCATTCCACTTAATTGAAATACCACAACACTGGATATTGTTCAGATAAGTTACATTTAAGAACTTGCACACAAAGCAACACTGGAGGTGACTATGACGTGCGCATTTTACGCACATGCGTATTAGGTCGCGTTGCCCCGGCGGATGGAGGGGGAGAGGGGGTCTTAAACGGTGGCATTGTTGTGTGTGGACACGGATAAGGTTAGGTGAGATTTACCCTGGATAACCTGCGGACGCTGTATCGATCCGTTGTGGTGAAGAAGGAGCTGAGCCGGAAGACAAAGCTCTCAATTTACCATCCTCACCTATGGTCATGAGCTTTGGGTTATGAGCGAAAGGACAAGATCACGGGTACAAGCAACCGAAAGGATTTTCCTCCGCCGGGTGGCGGGTCTCTCCCTTAGAGATAGGGTGAGAAGCTCTGTCATCCGGGAGGAGCTCAAAGTAAAGCCGCTGCTCCTCCACATCGAGAGGAGCCAGATGAGGTGGTTCGGGCATCTGGTCAGGATGCCACCCGAACACCTCCTTACGTCCGACCGGGAGGAGGCCACAGGGAAGACACAGGACACATTGGGAAGACTATCTCTCCCGGCTGGCCTGGGAACGCCTCGGGATCCCCCGGGAGGAGCTGGACAAAGTGGCTGGGGGCTGGGGGCTTCCCTGCTTAGGCTGCTGCCCCCGCGACCCGACCTCGGATAAGCGGAAGAAAATGGATGGATGGATGGATGGAACGGCTTAGAGTAAACGGGGCCTAAGTGGAACACTAACACTTATGCCGACTGCCTGTTCCACTTGTCACTATCGTGCACTCATAGCCTGTAAAAGAGGTCCAAAAGTTAGACCCCAGTCTGGCCAGTCCCACTCAGCTGTGAGTTCCACTGGGACAGACCCCTGAACTCAAAACAGCGTAATCGGAGCCGGGCCAGGATATTAGCTCAAGTACACATGAAAGCTGGGACGTTTGAAGGAAGCTTGAGCGCTAAATATTATGATAAATGATGCCCTAATGCCAGCAGATAAGGCGTGGCTACACAAGAATAATATCAGCGTTGGAGCAGATATCGGGTTTGTAAGTATGAGAATGGCGTCTTTCAAGGTTTGAGAAAACAATGTCACCTCAGGGTCCGCTTGGTGGCTGCTCTGTGATTCTCAACAGATGGAGCTTTTGGAGGTTGTTTTTGTGCCACAGTTTGAATCGCCAACATTTCAAACTTACAAACAAATAGTGTGTTGTTTAATGCCCTCTTTTCAACTGCTCTGTGAAAGCCTGTCTCCCTGGAAAAGCTGCAAATAACCACACGGCTTTGAACGTGTCGCACGGAAGCAGCTAGCCGCGCTAATAAAGGTCAACAATGGAGGAGTGTGTTTACTTCTCAGGATGTGGCTGCCAGTCTTCATTAGGAGACTTTATTCAAGAGGAGCAAACCTCCTGATGTACTTTGTCATACTTCTCCTCTGAGAGGTAATGTTAGCATTTGGGTTTATTTTTGGTCATTTCCAGTCTCCATCAGTTGGCCTCAATGCCAGTGGACCGTTACAATAAACATGCGGCTCATGGAAATGTCTTTTTTCGCCATTCCGCCTGAAAATGAGCACGATAGGATAGACTTTGTTCATCCCACCATGGGGAAATGTTGTGGTTGCAGCGCAGGTAGAAAAAGTCCAGAAAAGAAAGGTTAAAAAAACCAAGAGGGAAGCAACAAGGGACATAAAAGAGCGGATGCAACCAGCTGCCGTTTCTACATACAGCTACAAAAGTGAAACCCAACCAAAAAATGGGCAATATATAACACGTGATTGCACCAAGCCTAGACAAACAATTTCAGCAGCCACATATACAGTACCCCCAGGGGAAAGTCTGGGCTTCTCTGCTTAGGCTGCTGCCCCCGCGTCCCAACCAAAATGATCACAATTATGATTATTATTACGGTATTGCCGAATATGCTCAAAAGTACTTATTTTAACCAATTTGGACATGTATGCATAGTCAACGTTGTGTTAGTCTTGTACGATATACCGCTACTAATAAAGTACCGTGGTACTAATGGATTAAAAACGGTACTATGCAGCTTTTCAAAAATACCAGTACTTTAGTTTTTCATTGAACACTGAAGCCCTGCAAGCAGGGCTGTAGTGTTTTAGCTCTTTCTAAATCACTAATCCTCGCCTCCATGGCGACAAATAAAGTAAGTTTCTTACAAGTATCATTATCACTGCAGGACGAGGAATAGCTAAACATGCTTCACTACACACCATAGGAGGATACAATAGCTCACTGCTAACAACTAGCTAGCGTTCCTGAATGTAAACAAATGGGTGGATCTACACAGAGTTGGACTGTAATGATACCAAGTACAAAAGGTGTGCATAGTCGATAATACAATGTTTACATCTATATTTTTTATTATCACAAAATCGTTTGTCTTTTTTATTGTTTATAAAGTCAGTAAATACGTCCCTGGACACATGAGGACTTTGAATATGACCAATATATGATCCTGTAACTACTTGGTATCGGATCGATACCTAAATGTGTGGTATCAAAACTAATGTAAAGTATCAAAAAAGAGAAGAATTAGTGATTATTACATTTTAACAGAAGTGTAGATAGAACATGTTAAACAGAAAATAAGCAAATATTAACAGTAAATGAACAAGTAGATTAATAATACATTTTTACAGTTTGTCCCTCATAATGTAGACAAAATAATCGGTAGAATAATGACACAATATGTTACTGCATACGTCAGCAGACTAATTAGGAGTCTTTCTTTGTTTACTTACTACTAAAAGACAAGTTGTCTAGTATGTTCACTATTTTATTTAAGAACTAAATTACAATAATAAACATATGTTTCATGTACCCTAAGATCTTTTGTTCCAATAAAGACAATAATGACATTTTTTGAGGTCCCCTTTATTTAGAAAAGTATGGAAGTACATGTTGGTACCGGTACCGGGACAAGCCTACGTGGTATGGATGTCTGCATGGTGACGTTGAACAAAAACTGCAGTGATCGACGTAGGAGATCTTTGTCTCCAGCCACACTCCTGCTTGTCATCCACACCTCCTGTCCTCATTATTAGCATGCAGACCTTCCCCCTACCTAGCACGCACCCTCGGCCCCTACGCCGCCAACCACTCTTTAAGTGGATACCCCACAGGAAGCAGTTCTCCGGGGGGCGGGGGGGAAATGGGTCCCAGATGTGTGCCTTTGTGCCACTCCAGGCTCCTCGGGAGGGATGGCTGTGTGGGTGTTTGTGTGCGCAAACATCAATAACAGCCGCCAGGAGGGTGAAGACTCCCAGCATGGCGTCCTTTTTGCTTATGGACTTCCAAAACACACCGCAGGAGGATTGGTCACAGTGTTGCACCTTGGCAAGGCAGCGCTCCGACCTTTCGCCATATGATGCTAATTGAATTGACTACGTTATAAGAACTTAAAGACAACTTTTTTTCCCCCCCCTCCTCTTCAAAAGCTTCACCGTGGCCATATTTCATTTCAGAATAAAAGCATATGGTGGAGCGAGCCTAGCAGACAATACATATCTGGGCCTTCTGGGATACCGAACCCCCCCTGGGCCCTGTGTGCGTATGGAAGCCTATATGTGTGAGTATGTGTGTGTGTGTGCGTATGTATATATATGTACTTATGCATATATGTGTATGTAAGTATATGTGTATTAATGTATGCGTGTATATATGTGTATATATAAAGAGGGAATACATATATATATATGTATATATAAATATATACACGCACACATACATACACACACATACAGTCGTGGTCAAAAGTGTACATACACTTGTAAAGAACATGATGTCATGGCTGTCTTGAGTTTCCAATAATTTCTACAACTCTTATTTTTTTGTGATAGAGTGATTGGAGCACATACTTGTTGGTCACAAAAAACATTCATGAAGTTTGGTTCTTTTATGAATAAACTACTGAAAATGTGAGCAAATCTACTGGGTCAAAAGTATACATACAGCAATGTTAATATTTGCTTACATGTCCTTTGGCAAGTTTCACTGCAATAAGGCGCTTTTGGTAGCCATCCACATGCTACTGCTTGAATTTTTGACCACTCCTCTTGACAAAATTGGTGCAGTTCAGCTAAATTAGTTGGTTTTCTGACATGGACTTGTTTCTTCAGCATTGTCCACATGTTTAAGTCAGGACTTTGGGAAGGCCATTCTAAAACCTTCATTCTAGCCTGATTTAGCCATTCTTTTACCACTTTTGATGTGTGTTTGGGGTCATTGTCCTGTTGGAACACCCAACTGCGTCCAAGACCCAACCTCCGGGCTGATGATTTTAGCTTGTCCTGAAGAATCTGGAGGTAATCCTCTATTTTCATTGTCCCATTTAAAGCACCAGTTCCATTGGCAGCAAAACAGGCCCAGAGCATAATACTTCCACCACCATGCTTGACGGTAGGGATGGTGTTCCTAGGATTAAAGGCCTTACCTTTTCTCCTCCAAACATATTGCTGGGTATTGTGGCCAAACATCTCAAATTTAGTTTCGTCTGACCACAGAATTTTCCTCCAGAAGGTCTTATCTTTGTCCATGTTATCAGCAGTAAACTTTAGATGAGCCTTAAGGTGTGGCTTCTGGAGCAAGGGCTACCTTCTTGCATGGTAGCCTCTCAGTCCATTGCGATGCAAAACAGGCTTGACTGTGGACACTGACACCTGTGTTCAGCAGCTTCCAATTCATTGCAGACATGCTTTTAGGTGGTTCTCGGTTGACTCTTGATCATCCTGACCAATTTTCTCTCAGCAGCAGGTGATAGCTGGCGTTTTCTTCCTGATCGTGGCAGTGACAAAACTGTGCCTTGCACTTTATACTTACCAACAATTGCCTGCACAGTTGCTCTTGGGACCTTGAGCTGCTTTGAAATGGCTCCAAGTGACTTCCCTGACTTGTTCAAGTCTGTCAGGGTGTGTTGGTGACGAACCCCAAGATGCAGAGATGGCGGCAGGCATTGTCCAGGAAAACATGATTTAATGTTCATAAAATATAAGGTAAAAACCCAAACCAGGAACTAGGAATAGCCAAAACTGAAAACAGGAACCAGCAAACAGAAAAACTGGAAACAGCTAATGGCTAACAAGAAAACACAAAACAAAAGAGCTAGGAGAAAGCAAACTACAAATAGCTAACAGGAACAGCTTACCGCTACGACGACAGGTACAAGGACAAGTAGTAGCACGGCAGGTAGTAGCTGTAACGATCTACACGACAGGTAGGAATGACAATAATCCAGCACAGAGTGGAGGACAAAGCAGGTTTAAATAGTAGCTGGCTGATTGGCACCAGGTGTGGCCCGGTGCCAATCAGCCACAGCTGAGGGGACAGCACTCAGAGAGACAAACAGGAAACTGAAAATAAGAGTGCTGACAGGAAATAAAACAAACACAGAGAAAAAACTAAAACTTGACCAAACTGTCAGGGACAAGCCTGACAAAGTCAATGATTCGTTTTTTCAGATCTCTGCTGAGTTCCTTTGACTTTCCCATTGTGGCGTTTGTAACCGAGTCTAACGACTACATCACATGAGCCCTATTTAAATGGGCTCAGAGAAGTCAACAGGTGTCGTCAAGTTAAGAGGCCATGCCATGAAGCTCATTTGATTTCATTATAACTTATCTACATCACCAGAATTTATCATGTATGTTGCTGTATGTATACTTTTGACCCAGCAGATTTGCTCACATTTTCAGTAGACTCATAATAAATTCATAAAAGAACCAAACTTCATGAATGTTTTTTGTGACCAACAAGTATGTGCTCCAATCACTCTATATCACAAAAAAATAAGAGTTGTAGAAATTTTTGGAAACTATATATATATATATATATATATATATATATATATATATATATATATATATATATATATATATATATATATATATATATATATATATATATATATATATATATATATATATATATATATATATATATATATATATATATATATATATATATATATATATATATATATATATATATATATATATATATATATATATATATATATATATATATATATATATATATATATATATATATATATATATATATATATAGTACACTCACACACAGATGTTAGTTTAATTTTGCCTCAATTTTCAGGGTGAGTGAAGAACGACCTGATAAGTCAGAAAGAGAAAGAGATGATACAGTATTATTTGCTCACAGATGCTACCTGCTGGTTGTTTGAACGCACTGCAGCTAGTCCTGGGTAGTCCCAGGACTAGCTGCACTAGAACAAAAAAAAAAAAATAGAATAAAACCATAAAAAAATAAATCAATAAAATAAAAGAAAACAATAACAAATAAATCAATAAAATAGAATAAAACAATAACAAATAAATCAATAAAATTGAATAAAACAATAAAAAATAAATCAATAAAATAGAATAGAACAATAAAAATACATCGATAAAATAGAATAAAACAATACACAATAAATCAATAAAATAGAATACAACAATAAAAGACAGAGCACCACAAGACTTTAAAAGCCAGAGAATAAAAGTGGGTTTTAAGACAAAACTTGGGGGCCATTCTGACATGAGGGGTCAGAACATTCCAAAGTTTAGGGCCAACAACAGAGAAGACCCTGTCTCCCCTAGTCTTAAACCTCCTTTTAGGCCCCACAAGTTGGAACTGGCCCTTGGACCTCAACGCGCCAGCTGGAGCATACATTTGGATGAGGTCCGTGATGTACTTTGGGTCCAGTCCATTCAGACCTTTAAAAACAAACAGTAAAATGTTCAAATCAGTTCTAACTGGAACAGGAAGTCAATGCAGGGAAGTGAGAGTCGGGGTGATGTGCTCCCTTTTTTTTTTGGTTCCCGTTGAAAGTGGTGCCGCAGAGTTCTGGACTAACTGTACACCTGAAAAAGCATTTGGACTTATTCCAGCGTCATGCGGATTCCAGTAGTCCAGACCTGATGAGATAGAAGCAGGTGTGAACTGTTCAAATTGTTTCAGAGATAGAAAAGATTTAATCTTTGATAAAAGCCGAAGGTGATAAAAACTTGATTTAACAACGGCATTGATTTGTTTGTCAAATTTAAAACCCTGGTCTATAATGACTCCAAACTTGGTGGCTGTGGGATGTACAGAGTTCTTAAGAAAGTCCAAGTCCAGCAGAGGATCAGTGTTGCCAAGCAGCACAACTTCAGTTTTTTCCTCGTTTAGCTTTAAACCAGCGAGAATGGACGCATTTTGACCTCCAAAACAAAATCTCCATGTGAAGCTATAAACACTGAAGAGGTGCTTTAAAACAGTGGTCCCCAACCTTTTTGTAGCTGCGGACCGGTCAACGCTTGAAAATGTGTCCCACGGACCGGGGGGGGGGGGGGGGGGGGGGCTGGGAGTGGGGTTGGGGACCGGTACCGGGCCGCGGACTGGTGGTTGGGGACCACTGCTTTAAAACATGCTAGCTAGCTAGTCTGCAATGTTTTAGCTACTTCTAAATCACTAATCCTCACCTCCATTGCGACAAATAAAGTAAGTTTCTTACATGTAACATTATCACTGGAGGACGAGGAATAGCTAAACATGCTTCACTACACATACAATAGCTCACCGCTAACAGCAAGCTAGCACCCCTGAATGTAAACAAATGGGTGGATCTATACATACATTGACTGTAACCATACCAAGTACGAGAGCACTATATAGTTGATACTACAATGATTACATCGATTTTACTATCACAAATGATAAATAGGTAGATAAATGACACAATATGTTACTGCATACGTCAGCAGACTAATTAGGAGTCTTTGTTTGTTTACTTACTACTAAAAGACAAGTTGTCTAGTATGTTCACTATTTTATTTAAGGACTAAATTACAATAATAAACATATGTTTCATGTACCCTAAGATTTTTTGTACCAATAAAGACTATAATGCCTTTTTTTTTTTTTTTTAAGTATCAAAAGTTATTGAAATGCAAGCCTAATATATGCATGAATATACGTTAGGGTTGTCTCGATTCAAATATTTTGGTACAGGTACCAAAATGTATTTTGTATTTTGATACTTTTCTAAATAAAGGTGACCACAAAAAAAATATTGTAACAAAAAATTTTAGGGTACATGAAACATATGTTTGTTATTGCAATTTAGTCCTTAAATAAAATAGTGAACATACTAGACAACTTGTCTTTTAGTAGTAAGTAAACAAACAAAGACTCCTAATTAGTCTGCTGACGTATGCAGTAACATATTGTGTAGTTTATCATTCTATTATTTTGTCAACATTATGAGGGACAAACTGTAAACATTGATTATTAACCTACTTGTTCATTTACTGTTAATATCTGCTTATTTTGTCTTTTAACATGTTCTATCTACACTTCTGTTAAAATGTAATAATCACTTATTCTTCTTTTCTTTGATACTTTACATTAGTTTTGGATGATACCACACATTTAGGTATCGATCCGATACCAAGTAGTTACAGGATCATACATTGGTCGTATTCAAAGTCCTCATGTGTCCAGGGACGTATTTACTGACTTTATAAACATGATAACAATTTTAAAAAAAGTGTGATGCCAAAAAATATTGACGTAATCATAGTAGTATCGTCTAGATACACTCTTGACTTGGTATCATTACAGTGTGTCATGATCCGTGGTCCGGATCATGTTTTGTGTTTTCTGTTTGTTTTGGACTCATTTAGTTCCTGTTTGTGCACCTCCTGAGTTTAGTCACCATGGTTACTTATGATTTTCACCTGCCTCTTGCGTTCGGGACGCTCACCTGTTGCTCATCAGAGACTCTATTTAAGCCTGCCTTTTCCGGTCACTCGTCCTGGCTTCATTGTTTGCTTCACGCTTATGTCAAGTAAGATTTGTTTATTCCTGTTCTCGATTCCTGATTCCTGTGCTAAGTTGTTGCCCCAGCTTCCCGTGCGATCGGCACGCTTTTATTTTGTTGTTTTGCCTGTATTTTGGTAGTTGGATGATTTATGAAGAATAAATCAAGTCCTACCTTCACGCTTTCGTCCGGAGTTGTCAGTTTTGCATCCCGGGAGAACAAACCTCGCAGTAAGCTGCAAAAACCCCGCCGTGACACAGTGGATGTCAGGTGTAGATCCACCCATGGCGTTTGTTTACATTGTAACGCCGGTGAGCTATTGTACCCTCCTACGGTGTGTAGTGAAGCATGTTTAGCTATTCCTCGTCCTCCAGTGATAATAATACTTTATTTGTCGCCATGGAGACGAGAATTAGTGATTTAGAAGTAGCTAAAACACTGTGGATGGATGTTAGCTGCAAGCTAGCTAGCCATGTCTTAAAGAACCTCTTCCTGAGGGTGTTTCAGTGTTATAACTTCACCTTTATCTTTACTTTTTACACCAAAATGCGTCCATTCTCCCTTTTCTGTCTACACACTGTGTCTGCTTGTAAGTACTCTGTGTGCGCGCGCTGCCGAACATGCTATTCTGCTCGTAAAACCAGCAATGTCACCATGTGATGACGCGCCGTAATGCCTGTTGAAAAAAATATATATATATGGGGAACCGGTACTTTTCAAACAGAGTATAGCACCAGTTCATTAGTACCTCGATACTATACTAGTACTGGTATACCGTACAACCCTAGTATGTTACTATACTATACTAATACTGGTATAGCGTACAAGCCTAGTACGTTACTATAGTAGTACCGATATAGCGTGCAAACCTAGTACGTTACTATACTATACTAGTACCAGTATAGCGTACAACCCTAGTACGTTACTATACTTAAGTAGTACCAGTATAGCGTACAATCCTAGTATGTTACTATATTAGTACCGGTATAGCGCACAACCCTAGTACATTACTATACTATACTAGTACCAGTATAGCGTACAACCCTAGTATGTTACAATACTATACAAATACCGGTATAGCGTACAATTCTAGTACGTTACTATACTAGTACCGGTATAGCGTACAACCCTAGTATGTTACTATACAAGTACCGGTATAGCGTACAACCATAGTACGTTACAATACTATACAAATACCGGTATAGCGTACAACCCTAGTATGTTACTCTACTATACAAGTACGGTATAGCGTACAACCCTAGTACGTTACTATACTATAGTAGTACCAGTATAGCGTACAACCCTAGTACGTTACTATAGTAGTACCAGTATAGCGTACAACCCTAGTACGTTACTATACTATAGTAGTACCAGTATAGTGTACAACCCTAATACGTTACTATAGTAGTACCGGTATAGCGTACAACCCTAGTACGTTACTATACTATACTATTACCAGTATAGCGTACAACCTTAGTATGTTACAATACTATACAAATACCGGTATAGCGTACAACCCTAGTACGTTACTATACTAGTACCGGTATAGCCTACAACCCTAGTATGTTACTATACTATACAAGTACCGGAATAGCCTACAACCCTAGTATGTTACTATACAATACAAGTACCGGTATAGCGTACAACCCTAGTACGTTACTATACTATAGTAGTACCAGTATAGCGTACAACCCTAGTACGTTACTGTAGTAGTACCGGTATAGCGTACAACCCTAGTATGTTACTGTAGTAGTACCGGTATAGTGTACAACCCTAGTACATTACGATACTATAGTAGTACCAGTATAGCGTACAACCCTAGTACGTTACTATAGTAGTACCGGTATAGCGTACAACCCTACTACGTTACTATACTATACTAGTGCCAGTATAGCGTACAACCCTAGTATGTTACTATAATATACAAGTACCGGTATAGCGTACAACCCTAGTACGTTACTATACTATAGTAGTACCAGTATAGCATACAACCCTAGTACGTTACTATACTGGTATAGCGTACAAGCCTAGTATGTTACTATATTATACTAGTACTGGTATAGCGTACAACCCTAGTACGTTACTGTTCTATAGTAGTACCAGTATAGTGTACAAGCTTAGTATGTTACTATACTAGTACTGGTATAGTGTACAAGCCTAGTACGTTATTATAGTACATGGGTGTTAAACTCTGGCCCGCGGGCGTGTAATTTCACTTGGCCCGTTAGGTGATATCAAATTAACACTAGAGCTGGCCCGCCGATTATAAACAGCGGCGGTGCCGCGGTACACAGCTAATTCTCATACTTGCCAAACCTCCCGGGAGACTCCCAAATTTCAGTGCCCCTCCCGAGAATTGTAACGTCCCCTTTTCGTCCAGTCCAACGAGTGCTGGCTCAGTTACTTAATATGTGCGGCTTTGGCACGCATACTGAAGTGAATGCAACGCATACTTGATCTTCAGCGATACAGGTTAGACTGAGGGTGCCAGTATAAAAACTTTTAACATTGTTAGAATTATACGCCACACTGTGAATCCACACCAAACAAGAATGACAAACACATTTCGGGAGAACATCCGCACAATAACACAACATAAACACAACAGAACAAATACCCAGAACCTTTTGCAGCACTAACTCTTCCGGGACGCTATAAGGTGTGTGTGTGCGGCAGGGTTTGGAGGTAGCGGGGGTGTATTTTGTAGCGTCCCGGAAGAGTTAGTGCTGCAAAGGGTTCTGGGTATTTGTTCTGTTGTGTTTATGTTGTGTTTATGTTGTGTTTATGTTGTGTTACAGTGCGGATGTTCTCCCAAAATGTGTTTGTCATTCTTGTTTGGTGTGGATTCACAGTGTGGCGTATATTTCTAACAATGTTAAAGTTGCTTATACGGCTACTCTCAGTGTAACCTGTATCGCTGTTGATAAAGTATGGGTTGCATTCACGTGTGTGCGCGTACAGAAGCTGCACATATCTTGTGACTGGGCCGGCACGTTGTTAGAAGGGATGAAAAGTGGACGTGACGTCAGCTCGTAGAGGACGTTAAAAGCAGTGCCTTTAAGGCACGCCCCCAAGACTGTGGTCCGGGCGCACTACGAGATATAATGACTGATGAACACCTTCGTTCGATAATGAAGGTTGCCTCAGCTCAAAGCCTGAGCCCCGACATTAATGAACTAGCATCCAAGAAAAGATGGCAGGCCTCTGGCTTGGGCAAATCAGATTAGATCAGTGTGTTGCAAACTGAGCAGTTTAAAGTCCTGAATGTTTGGTTTATTCATTGTTATTTTATTTTCAAATGTATTAGCCTGTGTAAAAAGTTACTGTTGATATTTACCTCAGAAGGCTGCAAATAGAAAAGAGGCATTCAATTTTTATTTAAATTGTATTTGATATGCCATTGATATTTTTTAATTATTATTATTATTATTTGAAACTCGATTTTGCATGTCACTATAAGGTTATATAAGCCTTGCTTGTTCAATATTCAATGCAAAACTTGTTTGGGTCCCTATTAAAAAGGTTAATTTGTTCAACCTTGGCCCGCGGCTTTGTTCAGTTTTAAATTTTGGCCCACTCTGTATTTGAGTTTGACACCCCTGCTATAGTAGTACCGTTATAGCGTACACGCCTAGTACGTTACTATAGTAGTAGCGTTATAGCGTAGAAGCCTAGTATGTTAATGATGTATTGTGGGCTCCAGAAAGGGTTAATAACGAGTGCAGAAGAGGGCGAGTGTTTAGTGAAACATTATGTCAAGGCTCTGACAAGAAAATGAAATGTGCAACATCAATCAGGCGATGAGGAGATCAAACGGGCCTCCACCATCCTGCATCTGGTTCTGTTTGGATCCCCCCACCCTCCTTTCTTCCCCCTTTTTCCTCCAATCGGCGACATTCCTGCTCGGCCTGCTCGGCCCGCTCGCTTTTGTTCGCTCATGTTTTCCACCGCGGTGGCACTGCGCCACGCTTTTGTGGAAAAAGGTAAGCGGCGGCGGCAACAATGGCTTTCCGGCGCTCTGCGCTGTCTCCAGCGGGTCTGCGGGTGAAGCCAGATGTGTAAGATCAGTTAATGCCCGCTTATGCAGCCTCATATCCTGGCAAGAACCACTGCAGTGGACATTGCTTTCTGGACCAGGCTAAGCAAGACTTTGTTTATGGGCCCGTTCTGCTTTTAATCCTACTTATTAAGGGCCCGATGCCAAGCAAACACCTTGCTTGGCATCGGTGCCACTCTCCCAACTGCGTGGCACAGTTGGGAGAGTGGCTGTGCCAGCAACATGAGCGTTCCTGGTTCAATCCCCACCTTCTACTATCCTAGTCACGTCCGTTGTGTCCTTGAGCAAGACATTTCACCCTTGCTCCTGATGGGTCCTGGTTAGTAGGGGTGTGGGAAAAAATCTATTCAAATTCGAATCGCGATTCTCACGTTGTGCGATTCAGAATCGATTCTCATTTTTTTTAAATCTATTTTTTAAATGTATTTATTTATTTATTTATTTTTATTTTTATTAATCAATCCAACAAAACAATGCACAGCAATACCATAACAATGCAATCCAATTCCAAAACCAAACCCGACCCAGCAACACTCAGACCTGCAATAAACAGAGCAATTGAGAGGAGACACAAACACGACACAGAACAAACCAAAAGTAGTGAAACAAAAATGAATAATATCAACAACAGTATCAATGTTAGTTACAATAGCAGTGATTCAAAATCCCTCATTGACATTATCATTAGACATTTATAAAAAAAAAATTAAGAATGAACAATAGTGTCACAGTGGCTTACACTCGCATCGCATCTCATAAGCTTGACAACACACTGTGTCCAATATTTTCACAAAGATAAAATAAGTCATATTTTTGGTTCATTTAATAGTTAAAACAAATTTACATTATTGCAATCAGTTGATAAAACATTGTCCTTTACAATTATAAAATATTTTTTACAAAAATCTTATACGTCTAGCTAAATAATATTATTTGATATTTTACGGTAATGTGTTGATAATAATTAATAAAACTGCGACTTATAGTCTGAAAAATACGGTATTTATTTATTTATTTATTTTTATTGTGATTACTTATGCAGTATATTTTGAATAAATTGAGAACAGAAAGTGAACAAAAGTTTTAGCAACTGTTATGTAAAAGAAAAGGGGTAGGATTAAATAAGCTCTGCTTCTTCCTACTCCTTTTCGAACATGTTGAAAAGAGAAACTGGAAATTGTGATGTATCATGTTGTATGCTTGCATGTTCAAAATAAACTCAAACTCAAACTCAAACTCAAACATATTACCGTTAGCATGATAATGTTTTATGCTAGCAATTTTGCTAATTATATATTTTGATTCTTGCCACCATCTTACAAGTATGCTAACTTCTCCAATATTAGCATGCTTTGGTTTTATGCTAGCATTTTAGCTCATGTTAATCATTTAAATCTAAAAATCACACATTTTCGTACTTTGCACATTATCTTAAATATGCTAACCGTTCTTGTGTTTATATATTAACGTTAGCATGATAACGTTTTATGCAAACAATTTACCTAACTATATATGTTTAAACTTACAAATCCTGGATTTTGATACTTGGCGCCATCTTACAAGTATGCAAACTTTTCTAATATTAGCATGCTTTGGTTTTATGCTAACATTTTAGCTAGTGTTAATTATTTAAATCTGAAAATCGCAATTTTGATACTTTGCACATTCTCTTAAATATGCTAACTGTTCTTGTGTTTATATATTACCGTGAACTCCATGATGACGTTTTGGTGAATTTACTGAGAAGTTAATGAAATTGAAACGATACTAAAAGAATGCCATCGTAAGTTAATACTTCGAACACAGACACTCGTAAACGTGTTAGCATATTAGCTAACTCTAACGACGCTCGCTTGATTACATTACGATAGCACGTACAAATATGCATGAAAACACTCCTACAGACATCACACATGGGAGGCTTTAGTAAGTATGAATTGTTTTAGTTATATTGTAAAACTTACAAACCTTGTTTGGAGTGATGAACGTAGAATCCATTCAAGTAGAAACACTATGGACGGTTAGAAGATGAAACAGCACTTCTACTTCCGGTTCAAGGCTTTAAACGGAAGGAAATACTGACGTTCACCCAGTTGCACCTGCAGTGAGCAAACTCGTCCAAAAGATGGCACCATAGCACCAACAATTACGCACCTTTTCAGTGTCTTTGCTTGTGTTTTATAAAGACGATTTGCTTTGTGATGAGGTGGCGACTTGTCCAGGGTGTGTAATAGGGTGTTCACTCATACAATAACTGGTTATTATACAAGTTACATAACATAAATGAAGTATTGTTGACGGTTTTTGAATGCATTTTTAAAGTGATTTATAGGTAAAATTGATTGCTAACATTAGCTGCATTGCTAGCCACCTAGAACAAACCGATTTTTATATGTTAGAAAGCGAAAAAAAAACCAACCCACTTTTGTCTTATTGTCCCTAATCATGATTGTGATTGATAGGCAAAAATCCCCCAAAAAGTGCAGTTCCCCTTTAAGCAAAACACACATGTCCACTGCAGGGGGCGCTAGAGCTTGGGGCGATATAGCTCGGTTGGTAGAGTGGCCGTGCCAGAAACTTGAGGGTTCCAGGTTCGATCCCCGCTTCCGCCATCCTAGTCACTGCCGTTGTGTCCTTGGGCAAGACCCTTTACCCACCTGCTCCCAGTGCCACCCACACTTCTTTAAATGTAACTTAGATATTAGGTTTCACTATGTAAAAGCGCTTTGAGTCACTAGAGACAAGCGCTATATAAATATAATTCACTTCACACTTCACTGCTTTGAAGGCCACAAGATGATTGGAACCCCAATGGGAACAAACTGGTGCAATCACGAGGCCAGTCCCAGATCTTCACACACAATGCTTGTTTTTTTAAGCCTTCTGGCCTAAAAGTCTTTGACTTCATTCTAATTAAAGAAAGGCAAAGGATGTGAGCTGTGCAGGCCATCGTCCAATGTGCCTGCACAGGTGAGTCATGACGCAGGAACCTTTCAACAAGTTGCACAATTCTGGGAGTTCTCAACATCTTCCTGTGGGAACTTATTGCTAAAGAGTCACGCCAACTTGGTCCACAACCACCAAAGGGCAAAGAAATATTTGGCTTCAACTCTCAGTATTTCTATAACTTCAATTCAGGCAAGAAGCCTTTATTTATTGACAAATTAAGGCCAAATAGCATAATGATCATTTTGATTTGATTTTTTTGATTTTTATTAAGGATCCCCATTAGCTGGTTGCCTCAACAACCCACTAGTCTTCCTGGGGTCCACAATTCAATACAATCACAAGTAAAAGCATATAATTATAACTACACAATACAGAAAAAAATAAAAGCATCAATAAAAAACAAGCAAACAATTTACAGTCACAGAATAATAATTACCATATAAATAAAACTACACAATATAAAACCAAACAAATCATCAACGAGCAAACTAATTTAAAAACTCAGATAAAATATTACTCTCTTTTTAAAAACCTGTTTACTTTCAATGCTGGTGAGAATTCGAGGCAGGTTATTCCAGAGCGATACAGATCTATAAATAAAAGATTTCCGCAAAGCATTCTTCCTGGGACGAGGGAGTACAAAATGCCCCTCACTGGATGCCCTGGTATTGTGATTATGTATAGTGCTACTGTGAACTATTTGGGCCATGAGAAAAGCAGGAGTTTTACTACCGGTTACTGATTTGAACAATATAAGAGTATTAGCCAACAACCTGTTCTGCACTGTTAGCCAGGAAAGAGAAGCATGCATTTGGTTCACATTGGTTCTTAGTGAACAACCAAGAACCAGCCTTGCTGCCCTATTCTGGACAATCTGGAGCTTACTGATCTCACCACTTGCAGCAGACGCCCAGACTGTAGAACAATAGTCAATATGACACAAGACTAAACTCTTAACAATTTGACAAAGAAGAGGTGGCTCAGCAAAAGCAGCACATTTCCTGGAAATACCAACAGCCCTTCCCATCTTTGTAACTATATCACTGATATGATTTGACCAGGATAGAGTGCAGTCCAGCATCACTCCAAGGAGCTTGGCACTTCTGACCTGTTGAACTGTTGAAATACCTAGCCTGAAATCCAACTTTGGGTCACAAGATAACCCTTGCCTAGTCCCCAATATAATACTTTTTGTTTTTGAGGTGTTAAGGACAAGTCTGTTACATACTGTCCAGTCATGCACAGCTTTTAGTTCCTCACTCAATACTACATTAAGTACACTGCATGATGGTGCAGCATGATATAAGGTTGCATCATCAGCATAAAGAACCAATCTTGCACGCCCGGTAGCCCAAGGTAAATCATTGGTGAATATAGAAAAAAGTGAAGGTCCTAGGCAACTTCCCTGTGGAACACCACAATCCAAACTTCTGCTATGAGACAAGCTGCCATTAAGATACACCTGTTGTGATCTTGAGGACAAATAACTCTGTATCCACATTAAAATTGAAGTATTAAAACCATAACATTTAAGTTTCTCAATTAAAAGAGAGTGGTCAATCACGTCAAATGCAGCACTAAAATCTAACAGGACAGCTCCAACCAACATAGAATTATCTAAAGCATTAAGCCAATCGTCCGTCATTTGTATAAGAGCCGTGGACGTAGAGTGGCCCGTTCTATATGCATGTTGAGAATCAGTTTATCATCATGACGATTATGTTTGGGTGGAGATCTGCTTCCTAAATGAAGTACAATTAAAATGTTATATTAGTTTGTTAAGGATCCCCATTAGTCTACACCGCAGTGGAGACTATTCTTCTTGGGGTCCAGGCAAAAAACATCACACAATCACAAAACAAAAGATTACAATGCAGTACAACATGATCAAATAATAAAATGTTGTAATACAAAAATAGCAACAACAAAGAACCAAAAAAAAACAAAAAAAACTTGGAGTTTACATAATATTGTTCATACCAAAGATAAAAAGAGCAATATATATATATATATATATATATATATATATATATATATATATATATATATATATATATATATATATATATATATATATATATATATATATATATATATATATATATATATATATATATATATATATATTTATGCACATTAGTGTACCAAAGACAAACAATAAGTGACGAAAAAGTACTATCCATCCATTTTCTACGGCTTGTCCCACAATCAATTAAATAGTCAATAATCAATAAAACCAGTCATGACATTAGGTACAAACTAGAACAGGGGTCGGCAACCCGCGGCTCCGGAGCCGCATGCGGCTCTTTGACCACTCTGATGCGGCTCAGCTACATAGTTGCCATTCATTCTAAACTCGCGGGCCGCACTAACATCAAATTCCCACATTAAAGTGCATGTGTCGGAGACCCCTGGTTAACATAGCACAAAGCATTTAAGCTTTGTATGCGTGTTTTTCATTTTAAATTTTTTTTGTGGCTCCCATTATTTTCTTTAATTTGCGAAACTTGCCAAAATGGCTCTTTGAGTGGTAAAGGTTGCCGACCCCTGAACTAGAATAATCTCTTTAGTCTATTCTTAAAACCCACTATGCTGGTGATATGGTTATATGCCGTACTTTACAGGCTGTAGAGCGCACCGGTATTAAAATATTTATTATTTTCTACAAATATTAGCCGCACCGGACTATAAGTCGCACATATTTAGCGATAGGAAAGTCAATGTTTATTTACATACCTTAATTGTTTCCTAATGGCTGATCAAACAAAACAGAATATGTTGAAGAGGTTCATTTAGCCTACTAATGTGTATTTATAGATGGTTGATTTATATAGGCTAGTAAGGTAAAGTTTTGTACCTGACAAGTTTCGACTATCTTGCTTCTGCAGCCTTCCTCAGAGGTGTCACGTGATGTTAGTGTGACGTCATCTGTGACGTGTACTTGTCAGGTACAAAACTTTACCTTACTAGCCTATATAAATCAACCATTTATAAACAAACAAAACAGAAGTCATGGTCATGGACCCACTAGCTGCGCAAGCTAACTCTCCAATCAGCTAAACAGACTCCACTTTGACGTTTTGGTGAATTTGTGAAACTGAAACAATACAAAAAGAATGCCATTGTAAGTTAAAAGCCTACTGAAATGAATTTTTTTTATTTGAACGGGGATAGCAGATCCATTCTATGTGTCATACTTGATCATTTCGCGATATTGCCATATTTTTGCTGAAAGGATTTAGTATAGAACAACGATGATAAAGTTCGCAACTTTTGGTCTCTGATAAAAAAAAGCCTTGCCCCTACCGGAAGTAGCCTGACATAGTCAGTTGAAAGGCTCCTCACATTTTCCTATTGTTTTCAACGCAGCTAGAGCGATTCGGACTGAGAAAGCGACTATTACCCCATTAATTTGAGCGAGGATGAAAGATTTGTGGATGAGGAGCGTTAGAGTGACGGACTAGAATGCAGTGCAAGACATATCTTTTTTCGCTCTGACCGTAACTTAGGTACAAGCTGGCTCATTGGATTCCACACTCTCTCCTTTCTCTATTGTGGATCACGGATTTGTATTTTAAACCACCTCGGATGCTATATCCTCTTGAAAATGAGAGTCGAGAACGCGAAATGGACATTCCCAGTGACTTTTATCTCCACGACAATACATCGGCGAAGCTCTTTAGCTACTGAGCTAACGTGATAGCATCTGGCTCAAATGCAGATAGAAACAAAATAAATAAATCCCTGACTGGAAGGATAGACAGAAGATCAACAATACTATTAAACCATGTACATGTAACTACACGGTTAATAATTCTCAGCCTGGCAAAGCTTAACAATGCTGTTCCTAACGACGCCATTGAAGCTAACTTAGCAACCGGACCTCACAGAGCTATGATAAAAACATTAGCGCTCCACCTACGCCAGCCGGCCCTCATCTGCTCATCAACACCCGTGCTCACCTGCGTTCCAGCGATCGACGGCGCGACGAAGGACTTCACCCGATCATCCGTGCGGTTGGCGGCTAGCGTCGGCTAGCGCGTCTGCTATCCAAGTAAGTCCTCCTGGTTGTGTTGCTACAGCCAGCCGCTAATACACCGATCCCACCTACAACTTTCTTCTTTGCAGTCTCCATTGTTCATTAAACAAATTGCAAAAGATTCACCAACGCAGATGTCCAGAATACTGTGGAATTATGAGATGAAAACAGAGCTATTTTGTATTGTTTTCAATGGGGTACCGATACTTTCACTGGCTACGTCACGCGCATACGTCATCATCCAAAGACGTTTTCAACCAGAAGTTTCGCGGGCAATTTAAAATTGCACTTTATAAGTTAACCCGGCCGTACTGGCATGTGTTGCAATGTTAAGATTTCATCATTGATATATAAACTATCAGACTGCGTGGTCGGTAGTAGTGGGTTTCAGTAGGCCTTTAATAATACTAACGCAGGCACTTATAAACATGTTTTCATATTTGCTCATGCTAACAATGCTAGCTTGATTACATTACGATAGCAGGTGCAAATATGCATGAAAACACTCCTACAGACATCACACATGGGACGCTTTAGTAAGTGTGCATTGTTTTAGTTATATTGTATAACTTACAAACGTTGCTTGGAGTGATGAATGAAGGGTTATTTCGAGCAGAAACGCTATGGGCGGTTATACTTCCGGTTCAAGGCACGTGCATTTTCAACCCGCAGCATTTATTTATTTAATGTATTTATTTATTTACAGACAGAGATCATTTTGTGTGACATTATTGTTTCTTTTGGTAATATCAGAGTCTGTTCTGCAAAAAGGTCATCCCTAGAAGCGCACCGTTAAAATGTGCATCATCATATAATATATAAAATACAGTACAATACAATTCCTTTCAAAATCTACCCACCAAATACCCATTTACAATTTCATACCAACCTACCAGCAGGTTGACACGTGGCCCGATGATCTGTACGAACTCGTCCAAAAGATGGCGCCGTATCACAAACAATAACACACATTTTCAGTGTCTCTGTCGGTGTCAAATGAACACTATTTGGTGAATACAAAACATTATAGCAGTCGGCGAAGAAAAAGGCATAAATTAGCTGCACCTTTTTACGAGCTGCATGGTTCAGAGCTGAGGTGGGACCAAGTCATTGTTTTGCAAGTCACAAGTAAGTCTCAAGTCTTTGCCCTCAAGTCTCGAGTCAAGTCCCGAGTCAAGACAAGCAAGTCCTGAGTCAAGTCCAAAGTCAAGACTGGAAAGTCTCAAGTCAAGTCCCAAGTCCTGCATTTTGAGTTTCGTGTCCTTTCAAGTCCTTTTAACCACAGACTAATATATTTACACAGATTGTGTATGCTTTTAAAACGCTGTATTTATTTATTAAAACAAGTGCATTTAAATTGCAGGAAGAAAAATAGTGCCGACATTGCACTTCATAATAGCACTATTAACCAGTCATTTTAAACATTTAACTCATTCCTTTACAGAATAAACACATTTGAAAAAACAAGTGCAACTATACTTATTTGCACAAAAGTGTTAACATTGTATTTCCATGGCATATTGCATTGTAACTAGTTCCACAGCAGTTTCTATCCTGTTCTTACCTTATTTCATTGATCTCATCTCATACTGTATGTGTGTTTATGTGTGCATACACATGAAAAACATAACAAATACATGAACATAACAATGAACAGAATTGTACTTTTTAGATGTCATTCCCTATGCAATATGTACACATATTCTTAATATAGTATACATTTTAACTGACCTTTATTTGACTATGTTTGTCTTTTTGTAGGTGGCTAAAATATGCGGTGCTGCTGACCACCGTCTAACGTTACGTTACTGTGTGTGATACAATGACTAACGTAACGTTAAGTGTAGGTACCTCATGCAACCCTGCTTAAAAAAATCACTTGACAAAAAGTATGAATAAGGTAGCGGACTGCAGTGGACGCAACAGATTGCCGTGATGAGGAGCTGGCGAGCAGCCTAAACTGACAGTTGACAGGTAGAAAACAAAGATGCCGGGCTGGTGTTCAGTGTTTTCCTGCTCAAATGAGCGGACTGTTGAAAATAGGAATCGGGGGATTACTTTTCACAAGTAAGATTTAACATTAACGTACTATTGGTTGTATTTTGTGAAAAGAATATTACCACAGAGTTGAAAAGGAGCAAAGATCTTCAATATTTGTATGTGAAAATCACAAATTAATCTTCTGGGGGAGGATGACGCCCCTACAGGGGTTTGGTTTACAAACTTTCAGCCCCACCTAAAACAAAATTCACCAGCCGCCACTGATTATGATGCATTCTCATTTTAGGAAAAATATAAGACAATACTTTCTTAACAATATAATTGTAACCAGGAATAAGTCTTCAAGTAACAATATTCACATACTAACATTGTTGGGTAAGACAGAATTTGGTTTTATTCTGAATCCAGTGAAACAGATTGGTGGTTTTAGATGATATAAAGACTTTCAGGTGTTTATATATGTTTATGTTTAAGTATTTGGCAGACACTTTTATCCAAAGCGACATACATAAAAAATACATATAAAACAATCACTGTAAATATTATCATTTAAGGGAAGAATGTAATACAAAATATCAATACAATGTGTCAAGACAGAATAAACTCTCTGCTGCTGCAGCAACAGAGATATAGTCTATAAGATATATCGATATCTAATGTATTCATACATTGTTTATGTAGGATATACGCAAGTTTATATAACCTAATCATATTGTTTCTTCAATTTAAAAATAGCTGACCGTTTCCCCCCCCCCCCCCCCTCTGGGATTATATTCCCAGTTTTGATCTCGGACGTCTGGTCACTTATAGCATATAAGAATATTCTATTACTGTTAAGCAAACTATGAGTTATAAAACACGCCAAAACATGTGTCCTTTATCATAGCTACACGTATGACAAAAAAACGCTTGAAAATCAATGGTATTCAGTGAGGTAAAATGAATTAAATGCGCTGACAGTTCATTGCTCCTGCCAAATGAATTGCACTGAGTGGAGCGGATCACCACTCCAAGATGGCGGCCCCGCGTCTCGTCAGCGCCAGTAGGCAGTAGCGCTCCATGCTGCGTACCCTTAGAAGATGTCTATGGTTATAATGTTAGCAGTGAGTTTACAGCCTCACTGATTTAACTACACAGCAAATAAAAGTCACGTTACTTAGCCAATAAACGTTAGCTTACATTCAAAACTTACCCTTCTTTGTGCATCTTCAAATGTCGAACGAAGTTGGAAGTTGTTGCGTCTCCGTCTGTAATATTCGAACTGCATGTTTAGCATACTACAATTACCGTAATTTCCGGACTATAAGCCGCTACTTTTTCCTCTCGTTCTGGTCCCTGCGGTTTATACAAGGGTGCGGCTTATTTACGGCCTGTTCTTCTCCGACACCGACGAAGAGGATTTCGGTGGTTTTAGTACGCAGGAGGAAGACGATGACACAATGATTAAAGACTGACTTTTCATATACCGGTAGGCTGGTTATTTTGATAACGTACAGGCGAGCACTTTGTATTACTTTGCACCGTTGTATTATTTGTACTCTGCACGAATGCTGTTCGCCATGTCAAAGATGTGAAAGTTTGATTGAATGATTGAAAGATTTATTGTTAATAAATGGGACGCTTTGCGTTCCCAAACAGTCATCTCTGTCCCGACAATCCCCTCCGTGGTAGCAGGAACCCCTATATACTACGGTAATTACACATCAAAACCCTGCGGCTTATAGTCGGGTGCGGCTTGTATATGGAGCAATCTGTATTTTCCCCTAAATTTAGCTGGTGCGGCTTATAGTCAGGTGCGGCTTATAGTCCGGAAATTACGGTAGTTTTTTGTTGACCAAGTCGTAGTTTTTATACCCGAACAAAACCAACTTTGGTATAAATCTTTCTCACGGCCGCAATGTTTGACAACTCTTGTTCGGTGGTTGTCCTGCAATTTGATTGGATGAATGCTGTGGGATGAAAACAACGTAGATTTAATTTGATTGGCTATTGTACTGAGAGCACACACGCTGACAGACAGCACACACGCTGATAGACAGACACGTAGAAAATGAAAGATACGGAGCGCTCCTGAATTACTTTTTAATCTTTGGGTTTTGGGGAAAGTAGCAAGTCTTGTCAAGTCAAAAGGCTCAAGTCCAAGTGAAGTCACAAGTCATCGATGTTAAAGTCTAAGTCCAGTTGCAAGTCTCTTTACATTTTGTCAAGTCGAGTCTAAAGTCATCAAATTCATGACTCGAGTCTGACTCAAGTCCAAGTCATGTGACTCGAGTCCACACCTCTTCTAATCTCTGGTGGTAAGATAACGCTTCTACTTAGGGTGGGGTGACGACATCATCGTGATCAGCTGTTAGCATATATAAGCCTGATCAATCGTGGCTTGGCCAATCAGAGTCAAGCCTTTAGTAAACAGAATCCTCGCTAGAAACAGAATGACACAATTTGGAGCTAAACACCAAATAAATTAAATGAATAAATAACCACCAAAACCAGATCGGGGGCCATTTGCGGCACGCAGCTCAACCCGCAACATTTTGTGGAAAAAAAATAACAACAGTGAAAAAAGACATCATGTAATGAGAAAAAAGACGACAATTTGACACGAATAATTTAGGGGTGTTCAAACTTTGAAAAGTCAAAGTATGAAGGCGATATATTTATTTTATTTCTTAAAAAAATAACAGCTCAAAACAGACATTATTAATCAAAATCTATGGTTAGTTGTTAGTGTTCTGAAAATTATTCTTAATAACTAATTAATTATATTGTTACTTGACCAAAAAAGTAGTTGAATTACTAACGGAATTACTCTTTAATAAATGCAGTTTACTACTAGGGAAAGTAATTTATACGTTACTTAAAATACACTTTAAATATCTGGCATATGCATTAGAGAGATGTTTAATATAATAAATAAATAAATGATAAATGGTTTATACTTGTATAGCGCTTTTCTACCTTCAAGGTACTCAAAGCGCTTTGACAGTATTTCCACATTCACCCATTCACACACACATTCACACACTGATGGCGGGAGCTGCCATGCAAGGCGCTAACCAGCAGCCATCAGGAGCAAGGGTGTAGTGTCTTGCCCAAGGACACAACGGACATGACTAGGATGGTAGAAGGTGGGGATTGAACCCCAGTAACCAGCAACCCTCCGATTGCTGGCACGGCCACTCTACCAACTTCGCCACGCCGCCAATATAAGAGCACGGTGTGCGTGTGTGTGCCTTTAAAAGGCGGGGCCTGTTGCCAGTGTTTGTAATAACTGCGTTAGTAACGCCCTTACTTTTACTAGTAACGAGTAATATAATTCATTACTTTTAGGTCCGTGACATTGCCGTTAGCGATAGTTTGATGTAACATGGCACGCTACTTTTATTGTGGTTTTATGTCGACAAGACGGCGTCAAAAGTGCAGCAAGTTCAAACGCAGGAAATATCTTTTTACTGGTGAAAGCAGCAAGCAGTATCGCACTAAAAATAACTTTTAATCAAACAGGAAGAGGCAACTTCACAATGTGACACAGCCCACAACAACATACACACACTACACAATGGTAATAATGAACAATAAATCAATGACTGAAGGGACAAACTTGCCATCCAAACAATACCCCGTTTGTTGACAAGAAGATATGACAGCCATGGAAGCACGTTCAATCTCTTTATTAACCAGAAGTAACATAATCCGGTGAAAAGATTCTAAAGAGCCAAAGTGCGTTGCTAACGGCTAAAGCTAAAAAAAAATAAAAAATCACAGACTCCACACACCTTGCTCTTATAATAAACATCTCTCAAATTATGCCAGATATTTAAAGTGTTTTTTTTTAAAGTAACATATACAATAACTTTCCATTCATTTTCTACGACTTGTCCCTCTCCTAGTAGTAAAATACATTTATTAAAGAGTAATTCTGTGAGTAATTTTTTGGTAAAGTAACGATTAACTTTTTAAAAGTAATTTTCAGAACACTGCCTGTTGCCTCGTGACGTCATGGAGGGTTTCAACGGAGCTGTGTTTGTTAGCTTTAGCGGTTAGCAGCGCTCTTTGGTGGCCATCTCTTTTGAATCTTTTCACTGGATTGTGTTACCTCTCCTTAATAAAGAGATTGAATGTACTTCCATGGCTGTCATACCTTCTTGTCAACAAACGGGGTATTGTTTGGATGGCAAGTTTGTCACTTCAATCATTGATTTGTTGTTCATTATTCCTATTGTGTAGTGTTTGCATGTTGTCGTCTGCTGTGTCACAGTGTGATGTTGCCTCTTCCTCTTTGATTAAATGTTCATTTTAGTCATACTTTCACCAGTAAAAAGATATTTCCTGCATTGAACTTGCCGCACTTGCCACACTCCTGTTGTCGACATAAAACCCCAATAAAAGTAGCGTGCCATGTTACATCAAACTATCGCTAATGGCAATAGGCGGTTACTAGTAAAAGTAAGGGCGTTACTAATGCAGTTATTATATAACGCAGTTATTGCAAACACTGGCAAGAGGCCCCGCCTTTTAAAGGCACACACACGCACACTGTGTTCTTGTATTAAACATCTCTCAAACGCATATGCCAGATATTTAAAGTGTCTTTTAAGTAACATATACATTACTTTCCCTAGCAGTAAACTACATTTATTAAAGAGTAATTCAGTTTGTAATTCAACTACTTTTTTGGTCAAGTAAGCCCCTCAATTCCCCCCCAAAATGAATTAACTGGCTTGAATATAAAGACAAAATAACATACATCCATAAACGTGAATGCATATGCAAAAGTGCAATATATTTATCTGTACAGTAATCTATTTATTTATATCCGCACCTTATTGATCTTTTGTCCTGCACTACAACCAGCTAATGCAACGAAATTTCGTACTTATCTGTACTCTAAAGTTCAAATTTGAATGACAATCTAAGGAAGTCTAAGTAACGAGTAACTATAATTCATTCTGTATTAAGAGTAATTTTCAGAACACTAACAACTAACAATCTTTTACTTAGGTTTTGATTAATAATGTCTGTTACAAGTTTTCATTTTTTTAAGAAACCAAAGAAATATATCGCCTGCATACTTTGACTTTTTCAAAGTTTGGACACCCCTAAATTATTTGTGTCAAATTTTCGGCTTTTTTATCATTACATGATGTCTTTTTTTCCTACATTTCACTGTTGTTATTTTTTTTGGACCTAAAAGTAATGGATTAGTTCACTCGTTACCAGTAAAACGGCGTTGTTACGAACACTGATAGTAACACAATTTGAGCTTTTACTCATGGCGTCTTTTTGGGGGTTTTATGTTATATTTTTACTGTTGTTTTTTTCTGTTTTTTTTGTTGCCTCGCCTGATTGGCTGTGACGTAGATGACCCTAGTAAGCCCGTATCCCGTCCTCCAACCATGGGAATACTCGCCGTAGTTCAGGACTTTTGGGTACTTTGAAAGATGCTCGTCGTATTGGCGTCTCCAGTTCCCATGGTGGAGGTTTCAAAAAAGGATTTGGAGATCTCCGGCGGGCCGCCTTGATGTTCCCAGGTCTGTTCTAATCCATCAATTTCCCACCTCCAGTGCGATGGTGGCGCCCCACTAACAAGCGAATGAGTGGAGCAGGCCAGCTCAGGGCGTTAAAATGTCATGAATGAAAAGAGGGCGTCTCCGTTGTTGTTGTTGTTGCGAGAAGAGGACCATGTGTGGACTTCACCCCCAGGACAATTAGGTGCTCTCTCACCTCTGCCGGCTGAGGTCGCCAGGCCACGGGGGGGTCAAAGGTGCTTCTGTCGGTGAGCCGCCCAGCTGATTGAGCCTCCGTGGAGCGGTCAGGTGTGGGAACACAAACCTTCAGGGAGGGTTGTTTTTGTGTGTTTTTGTCCAATATTATCTTGGAAATCTTCACTTGGTTAAACGCTTTTTTCTTCTTCCTGTTTTCCAGACTTTCTGTGTGGGACTTTGAAGCTGGTGAAGGCTGCATGTGGACCGACTCCGCAGCCCCAATCTGGAACCCATAAAGTCTCCCGTCATCTGGGAACTTCTGATTGGCTGCGAGGACCACTTACCCCCGTCCGCGCTTCCTGCTCCCATCCCTGGCTGGGGCCGGGCCCCGCCCCCTGCAGGAGGCCTCTGCGCCAATGAGAAGGACACGCGCTCGCCGTTTAGGTATAAAAAGGGCTGAGGCTTTGGGGTTTGTTGTTGTTTTTCTGGTGGCCGGCTGGGGAAACCAAGGAACCTGGAAGCAAGGACGGCCATGGAGTCGTAGGCTGGTGCGCTGAGAAGATGAGAGAAGAGGTGTCCTGCGCCAACTCCCCCGAAGGAGGCCTGGGGGCCAGCGAGGAAGAACTGGAGAGGAGCTCCAAGAAGAGTCTGCAGGCGACCCACAGAAAACGCTCCCCCTCACCTCAAGAAGGACAATCAGACGGACCAGAGCGCCGCCGGCAGTCCCCAGCCGGGCCCCAAGAGGGTGAAGAAGAGCCCGCCGCCCGCGGTGAGCCTGGCCCCCGTCGGCTCCCTGGGCCCCCGGCCCGAGCAGCCCTTCGAGGACCTCCACTCCCAGCGGGTCATCGCCAACGTGCGGGAGCGCCAGCGCACGCAGTCGCTCAACGACGCCTTCGCCTCGCTGCGCAAGATCATCCCCACGCTTCCCTCGGACAAGCTGAGCAAGATCCAGATCCTCAAGCTGGCGTCGCGCTACATCGACTTCCTCTACCAGGTGCTGCAGAGCGACGAGATGGACGCTAAGCTGGCCAGCTGCAACTACCTGGCGCACGAGCGGCTGAGCTACGCCTTCTCCGTCTGGAGGATGGAGGGCGCCTGGGCCATGTCTGCCAGCCACTAAGGCCCCCACCTCCTCCTGTCCGCCAGCCACTAGGACCCCCACCTCCTCCTGTCCACCAGCCACTAGGACCCCCACCTCCTCCTGTCCACCTTGTCTCTTTGTCTCTTATTCCTCTCCTCTTTCCTTTCTTTCAATTGGTGCAACACCACCGCTCGCCCTCAGGTACCAACACACACACACACACACACACACACACACACACACACACACACACACACACACACACACACACACACACACACACACACACACACACACACACACACACACGTGTTGGACATAGACTTAGACTCAGACAAACTTTAATAATCCACAAGGGAAATTGTTCCACACAGTAGCTCAGTTACAAATGATGGAAAAGATGGAAAGGACAATGCAGGTATAACATAGACTAAAAGCAATATAAAATATAACATATATATGTAATATTTAAATAATATATGTACAGTATAGGATATATACTGATATATTATATTATACGTTGATATCATATATACAATATATAACAATTACCATGTACAATAGTACAATATATCCTGATATATTATATTATACGTTTATATCATATATACAATATATAACAATTACCGTGTACAATATTACAGTATATGTAACAGCTGCAGCATAAAATAGAGAGTAAATCCAGCAGAACATAGACATTATAAACAAAGAGAATTAGCAAACATAGACTTTGCCACGCCGTCGTTTGCCTTCCATCTCCACAAATAAATAGCGAGGCAGGAAGGACAGCGTTTTTATTTATCTTTCTTCTGACTGGATGGGAAAACACATTGACGCGATGTAAACACGTGTGATGACATCGTGTCAACAACATGACAATATTGTAAATGCGTTCAATCAGTGACTTACACTAAAACAGGCCTTCATGGAATTATTTTTTTTTTTATTATTATCTATTTTTTTCACCAATAGTGATATAATAAATAGGGGCTATGAATCTTCCATTCTCCATTCAAAATCAGTACTTTTTAATAACTTTGGGTGCCAGTTTTATGATGAACTAACATTCCTCCATAAAATAAACCGCTGTGATACGTTTCTATATTGCTTTAAAGAAAACTGGTTTAGTTCAAAAAAATTCTACCCAAAACATTTAATAAAGTCAAATACAAATAAGAAGTATCCAGCACTTCTCTTTTCTAAAGTAAATGTGTACAGCAGATATAGATCATCTACATCTACTATATGATTTCTTTGTATGGCTGCACAGGACAGACATGAAAAAAATAGATTTTTGATTTTTCTTTTATTCGATTAAGAATCATTACAAGTAAAATTTGTGATTCTTTCGAAAATATAATTTTTTTTACACCCCTAATAATAAATGCTAGCATGTTAGCTCATTTTAATAATTTAACGTAAAAATCACAGGTTTTGATACTTGGCACATTCTCTTAAGTATGCTAACTGGTCTTATGTTTGCATGTTAAAGTTAACATGCTAATGTTTTATGATAGCAGTTAACTATTAATGTATAAACCTACAAATTAGGGATTTTAACACCTGGGGCCATCTTGCAAATAATGTTATCCTATGTTAGTAGGCACACTTTAGCATGCTAAGGTTTTATGCTAACATTTTACCTCATCTTAATCATTTAAACCTAAATTTGATGGATTTTGATAGTTGGCAAGTGTAAAAATTGTTCTTATGCTAGCATGCTAACGTTTTATGCAAACATGTATATGTTTAAACCTAATGTAAGTATGCTAATTTTATTTGTTAGCATGGTAACATTAGAAAATGATTATGCTAACCTTAGCATGCACAATTTTTTATTTTATTTTTATAGCTAATTTTGCGTTTTTGCAAACACAACACAGATAGCAGGCCCATTAAAATGTTCTTGGACATGTTGTAGTTATTATTATTATTATTACAATATTTGGACTCCTCCTTCAAAGGCTGTTTTATATATATATTTTATATCCTCATAAAAATAATGTGTTGTTTAAATAAAAAAAAAAAGTTTACTTTTTCGGTTTTTTTCTACCAATAATTGCCAACAAATGTAATATAAAGTAGCTAGAATATGAGTTTTAATAATCGTACTACTTGTCATTAATAAATGAAAGTAGGGATTAGCTGATTATATCATAATAATACATCATTTTTATTATAATGATATTATTATTCACCATGTACCAACTCAGAAAACCACAATAATGGCCAACATTAAAACACAGTAGCAAAGTAGGCCTAAGTATTCATAAATAACAAATGTATGAATTATTTCTGGCCACTGTAACATTACACACATACAGTATTTAAACGGTAACACTGCGTTTGAATATCTTAATTAAGTGATTCTTTGGCGTCCCACATTTTGAGAGTCACAGATTTAACGTATTTAATTGTTAAAAATAAATGTGCTGTATTTTGCGGGTCACAGATTATTTGCCGTGTTTAAATATATATTTTTGGGGGAGGCATGTTTAAATTGTTAGCTTTTTAGTTAATGGGCTTTTTCACTTTTTAACACTTTTTTAAATCATTTCATGACGTTGCCCCTGTTTTTTTGTTTTTTTTAAACGTTATTGTTGTTTTGTACCTTGTGCTTTCTATGCACGTACTTAAAAGGAGTAAGAAAATAATGAAAACTCATCTTTGTGTGGAAAAAGATGCAACAACAATGAATAAAAAGCAAATAATCGGTTGATTTCAATACTAAAAGGTCTCGTTGCAGCCTCCAACACTTTTTAAAGCAGATTTAAACAGAAACGTTTAAAACAAAAAACCAAAAAAGTTACCTCTGCAGCCCTCAGGGAGTTTGGTGTCCTCCATGTTGGATCCAGTGTCGTGCAATCAAGGCGGCGTCGCTCGGGGCCCAGACATGCAGGAACCTTTAGATTGGAAACACTTGTGAGCTATTTGGAAGGTGTGTGTGTGTGTGTGTGTGTGTGTGCATGTGTGTGTGTGTGTGTGTGTGTGTGTGTGTGTGTGTGTGTGTGTGTGTGTGTGTGTGTGTGTGTGTGTGTGTGTGTGAGTGTGTGTCAGGACTGGGCTGCAGGGTCATGTGTGTACAGGAGGGATTATTTGCAGTCATCTTTGATTAGTGCAGCAGAGTAGTGCACGGGACTGGCAGGTCAGGTGACGTGGATAAGAAGCTGAAGGAAGAGAACATGGTAGGAGATGTAGGAAGTAGGTTGGTTGGGAGACGTGACAGAGTCCAGACCCTCGCTGCAGGTGTTCCCTCTGTTCTTACTCAGCCTAAGATGGCCTTAGTGTGCAAGGCCAGGGCCACTGTGTTGGGAACGGAACCCCTCACCCCCTATACCAGCCCGACACGTGGAGCGCAGTGTCCTTGAACGCAACGCGGTAGTCATTAAATCTACTTTGCTGGTTATCTTCAGTTCTGTAGGAGCCTTCAGGGACCACATCACCACGTCCACCAGCACC
>NC_084731.1:65659259-65669259 GCF_033978785.1 Entelurus aequoreus
ATTAAATACAGTAGTGTAGTAGACCTAAGTATTCTTTAAGTATCACCATGACAACATTAAAATACAGTACTGTAGTAGACCTAAGTATTCATCAAGTACCACCATCATGACAACATAAAAATACAGTAGTGTAGTAAACCTATGTATTCATTAACTGCCACCATAATGACAACATTAAAATACAGTAGTGTAGTAGACCAAAGTATTCATTAAGTACCACCATAATGACAACATTAAAATATAGTAGTGTAGTAGACCAAAGTATTCATTAAGTACCACCATAATGACAACATTAAAATACAGTAGTTTAGTAGACCTAAGTATTCATTAAGTACCACCATAATGACAACATTAAAATACTGTATTGTAGTAGACCTAAGTATTCATTAAGTACCACCATCATGACAATATTTAAATACAGTAGTGTAGTAGACCTAAGTATTCATTAAGTACCACCATAATGACAACATTAAAATACTGTATTGTAGTAGACCTAAGTATTCATTAAGTACCACCATCATGACAATATTTAAATACAGTAGTGTAGTAGACCTAAGTATTCATTAAGTACCACCATAATGACAACATTAAAATACTGTATTGTAGTAGACCTAAGTATTCATTAAGTACCACCATCATGACAATATTTAAATACAGTAGTGTAGTAGACCTATGTAGTCATTAAAAACGAGGCATAGGTATTATTTAAGACGCATATTTACTATTTTTGGTCACTGTAACATTGCACACAGTTGGAACAGTAACACTGTGTTTGAATAATTGATGAAGTGACTATTTGGGTACCACTCGATCAGTGTTAACCATAGAAACCATTTTTGAGCCGTCAGCGCCCCCTAAAGGGCCACCAAAAAATAATGTGTTTCTCAGCTCAGGTCTGTTTGTGTTTCACGGCTACTCAGGTGTAATACACATTTCCACCACTGGTGGCAGTCATGGCAGTATTACACAAACAGAAGAAGTCTGCAGCTCAGAGAGAAGTTTCTTAAGCGCAAAAATGATGAAGCAGTATTTTTATTTGTGCTTCAATTTTATTGGGAAAAAAAAGATTTATTTCTGTTTCATTTGAGTTCAGGGGCCAAATGTTAGTTTGAATGATGTGATTAGAAAATCATGGCATGATAACTTAAAAATAAAGACAGCTTTAGTTGGTCAAGTTTAGTTGGAGCCTCACATTAGTGTGCAGGGGGAGGAGCCTCAGTTTTACATGTCATTAGTGTGCAGGGGGAGGAGCCTCACTTTTACATGTCATTAGTGTCCAGGGGGAGGGGCCTCACTTTTAAATGTCATTAGTGTTCAGGGGGAGGAGCCTCAGTTTTAGATGCCATTAGTGTGCATGGGGAGGAGCCTCAGTTTTACATGTTATTAGTGTCCAGGGGGAGGAGCCTCACTTTTACATGTCATTAGTGTGCAGGGGGAGGAGCCTCAGCCAATCCTGTTGGCTTTATACCTTTGCTGGCCTCACAGAATTGCTATTGTGACATCCAGTGGACACATTTAGAACAGCAGTTTCTCTCATTCACAATATCAGATGATTTTATAACTTAGAAAACCTTTTTTTGTTGTTGTAAATATTAGTCAACTCCTCTCATCTCAAAACCTGCTGGTTTGGTACCCAGGACATTAGACTAAATGATCCTCACTTCACTCTGTGTGTGTGTGTGTGTGTGTGTGTGTGTGTGTGTGTGTGTGTGTGTGTGTGTGTGTGTGTGTGTGTGTGTGTGTGTGTGTGTGTGTGTGTGTGTGTGTGTGTGGTGTGTGTGCGTGCACATGCAAAGGATGCTGATGCACGCTCGCTTGTTTGTTTGACACGTAGGCAAGTAAACACCACATAGATTTTTGTTCATAACTATATTATAACTATATCAAAACATATACACTACCGTTCAAAAGTTTGGGGTCACATTGAAATGTCCTTATTTTTGAAGGAAAAGCACTGTACTTTTCAATGAAGATAACTTTAAACTAGTCTTAACTTGAAAGAAATACACTCTATACATTGCTAATGTGGCAAATGACTATTCTAGCTGCAAATGTCTGGTTTTTGGTGCAATATCTACATAGGTGTATAGAGGCCCATTTCCAGCAACTATCACTCCAGTGTTCTAATGGTACAATGTGTTTGCTCATTGGCTCAGAAGGCTAATTGATGATTAGAAAACCCTTGTGCAATCATGTTCACACATCTGAAAACAGTTTAGCTCATTAAAGAAGCTACAAAACTGACCTTCCTTTGAGCAGATTGAGTTTCTGGAGCATCACATTTGTGGGGTCAATTAAACGCTCAAAATGGCCAGAAAAAGAGAACTTTCATCTGAAACTCGACAGTCTATTCTTGTTCTTAGAAATGAAGGTTATTCCACAAAATTGTTTGGGTGACCCCAAACTTTTGAACGGTAGTGTATCTATATCATAACATATCATATATATATATCATAAATATATCAAAACATAATTATATCATAACTATATTATAACATAACTATATCATAACTATATCATAACATAATAACTATATCATGTAACATAACTATATCATAACATAACCATATCATAACATAATAACTATATCATAATTATATCATAGCTATATCATAACATATAACTATTATAACATATAACTGTATCATAACATAACACCTTTATCATAACATAATAACTGTATCATAACTATATCTTAGCATATAACTATATCATACCATAATAACTATATCATACCATAATAACTATTTCATAACATAATAACTATATCATAACATAATAACTATGTCATAAGACATAATAACATAACATAATTATATCCTAACAATAACTATATCATAACATATAATAACTATATCATTACACAGAACTATCTTACAACTATATTATAAAATAACTATAGCATAACATAACTATCTAATAACATAACTATATCATAACCATCATAACTTATCATAAATAGGTAATAATTATATCATAACATATAATAACTATCTCATACATACATCATAACATATAATTATATCATAACTATTTAATAACTGTATCATAACACAACTATATCATAACTATCTAAAAACATAACTATATCATAACAAACCATAACTATATCATAACTATATCATAACATATCATTACTATATCATAACATATAATATATAACAACTACAGTATATAATAACTATATCATAAAACTATCATAATTCTATCATAACCTAATAACTATATCATAACATAATAACTATATCATAACATATAACTGTATCATAACATAATAACTATATCATAACATATAACTATATCATAACATAATAACTATATCATAACATGTAACAAAATAAATATAACATAACATAATAACTATATCATAATAACTATATCATAATTATAGCAGAACATATCATAACTATCATAACTATATAATTACATATAACTATGAAATTATGAAAATATTCATAATTGTATGTTATAATTAGGGCAGCACGGTGGAACAGGGGTTAATGCATGTGCCTCACAATAAGAAGGTCTTGGGTTTAATCCCGGGCCCGGGATCTTTCTGTTTGGAGTTTGCATATTCTCCCCGTGACTGCGTGGGTTCTACTCCGGCTTCCTCCCACCTCCAAAGACGTGCACCTGGGGATAGGTTGATTGGCAACACTAAATGGTCCCTAGTGTGTGAATGTTGTCTATCTGTGATGAGGTGGTGACTTGTCCAGGGTGTACCCCGCCTTCCACCCATGTGCAGCTGGGATAGGCTCCAGAACCCCCCGCCACCTCAATAGGGACAAGCGGTAGAGAATGGATGGATGGAATTAGGGCTGCATTAATTGATTGATTGGGAAAAAAAGCTAAGATTGATTTATATGTTGTTTTGATTAATCGATTAATGAGTGTAACTAATAAAAATTTATCAAATCCGGAACTTGAAATAGAGCTGGTGTCAGAGTGGGATTGTTTTTTAAAGAATTATTGATATTATTAATGCACACATCATTTCAATATTGATGTGTATTTATGATAAACAATCAATTATGGCAAGCAGACACAATGTTTATTTCAAGTGTTTTTCCCGTAAATATGTCATTTGTTTGATCTTATTTCATAACAGAACCATTTCCTTTGTGGATCAATAAAGTTTGTCAAACTCATCGATGGATTATTGGATGACCAGAATAATCTAATATTATATTTTTATTTTTATTTGTACAAAGTATTACAATTTTTATTCGTTACCTATTAGAAAATGAAAGAAAACATATTAAGGAAAACATATTTAGTTGAATTTAGTTTGATTGTTTGTAAATGATAACTATAAAACTGACCTGTAAGAAGAAACAACTATTAGGAATATTTCATTCAAAATAAAATGAATTATTGGATTCATTTAAGTACAAAAAACATTTGAGTTATATTATTTTGCTTGCTTAATGAATATAACGAATACAATATAACTAATACAATTCAGACCCAATGAGTGCCTGGAACTTTAAACACACATACTTAGTTTCCACACGCTCACTGCAATAGAGCGAACATGAGAGCGGTGGCGTGTGGCTGCTGTGATTTATTTTATTTTACGTCATCTTTTAAAAAATGCAATTTCAATGTTGATGGTGGGAATTTATTAGCAAGCAGACAAAATGTTGATTTCAATTATTTCCCCTAAAAAAACGCAGCGTGTTTTATCTGATCAAAAGTTTAAGTTAAAGTACCAATGATTGTCACACACACACTAGGTGTGGCGAAATTATTCTCTGCATTTGACCCATCACTCTTAATCACCCCCTGGGAGGTGAGGGGAGCAGTGAGCAGCAGCTTACTCCATTAATTGAACTAACACATGACTAAAATAATGGATAGCTTCAAGCCAATAACACAAAGTACTTAAAACCAGGGTTCTTAACCTTTTTACCCCCGGGGCCTGGGGCCCACTCCAATATTAGCACAGAATTAGTCATCTTACTCTTCATTTAATCATTATTTTTTTGACATAATTACAGTTTACTACCTTGTCAGATGATATAAAACCATGTGTTTATTCATTATTATTTATTTAACACATAAACCTTAGGCTTAGGTCAGGCTGATTAGAAAAAATAACTGATGAAAAATACATTTACATACAATTATGTTGTGCTAAAATAAATCAACTAAATTAATATTAAATATGTTTCTTAACTAAACTGTCAATAAAATTAAAGTGCTAATGAAAATACAACTTCACCACTTGAGTCATAATTTTTGCACTTTAAGAAACTTCTTTATGACTTTAGCTCCAGACTTTGTTTGATGTTGTCATGACTGCCACAAGTGGTGGAAAAGTGCATTACAACTGAGTACCGCTGTGAGAAACAAATATTAAGGGTTAAGAAACAATGCTTAAAACAATAAAATAAAATAAAAAGATTAATGGTAATGATGCCGTTTCTTGCTCTGTGCATAATTAGCAGTAATAATAATCATCATCATCTGGCCTTGTTTTGAAGAAATGATTGAATAATAGACATTATTTAATAATAGACACTCGCTGCCACATGGAAATTAAATATTCGCTCATCTTCCCTTTTCTCTGCAGAACGCCAACAAATGGAAAATTGTCGACGAAAAGTCCTCGCTCCCACTGACACTTTTCCACGGACACGCTGGTGACAGCGAGACGTGGAAGTGGACCCTTGACGGCGAACAATGGCCCCGAGGAGACGCGGGCGAGGGACCAAGAAGGCAGGCGGACGCAGCCAATGAATGTTTTTCTTTCTTGTTTACATAATAAGCTGGGTCACGTGACCCCCCCTCCCCCCTCCCCCCAGAGGCCCAATCACACGCTTCTTTTGTGGATAAATGGACTACGGCACGGCCAATGGCGACGCTTTGCGGGAAAGGAACCATCTTCTTCTCACGCTTTCAACTCTTATTTTGTAAAGGAAAAAAAAGAAAAGTGTGACAAATTGGGATCTCAGCCACGTTGAAAAGATTATTTTGTGCAGAAATTATCTTTGATTGTTTGTATAGTTTGTTTGTGTATTTGTTGTGTCAACTCCTGTGGACAATAAACTTTTTTCTTTTTCTTTTTCTTTTTTACAGCTTGCTTGCTTGATAAATAGTTAATACTTGACTCATTCTGGAAGTAAAACTGCGCATGCGGTGATAATATAGGATCAAATAATTCATCAGAAATATATATATTATTGGTAATATTGGTAATGAAACATTTGTTGCATATAAACTTGAGTTTGACTTGATAGTTGAGTATTTCAGGAAAGAAAAGGGGGATGTAGTGCTCAAACTAAAAAGGATATATATTATAAATATATTTACTGCCTATTCTAATACGGTTGAGCTTTTTGGGAAATGGGTAAAATAATGCTTTTAATTATGGCCTTTATTTTTGACAAGAGAAAGTACATTTATGATTTTTTTTTTATTGGGTTAAAGTGCTGAAGTTAGAAAAAAAAAAGGACATAAATGTATTGTTATTAATTACACATGGTTTTGTAATTAAAGCATTTAGGCATCTTTGCAATTTGAGTATGACTTTATGGTTGAGTCAGGGTGTAGTGTTAACATTAACATTATTAATTATGTTTTTTCTTCAATAAATAATTTATTATATTATCTATGAACCAAAATATGAATTAATTGCTGCCTAGTCTGAGTATATAGTTGAGCCTTTTGGGAATGTTGTGCTGAAATAAAGATGGTAATAATTAAAAACACAGATAAGTAAATGTACTATTATTTTGAAAAATAACATGTTATAGTGTGAGGAGGCGCTGGAATTAAATAAATGAAAACATTTTGATAATCCATAACTCAGGATGTGGTTTGGAAATAAATAAATACAAATATATTAAATGTATAATTTTGTCCAAACAAAACCATTTTGTATTTTTGAATATAAGATTGCTGATTGCTGCACGTGTGTTTGAATATGCGCTCGAATATTTTGGGACACAAAAGGAAGACGTGGGCGCTGAGAAAGAATAACGACTATTTGTTGCAAGAAATAGAATATATCCATTTCAAGTGAAAACATTGACGTCATATAAATGTTGCTATACTGTGTACACTATAGTGTAGTGCAGTGGTCCCCAACCACCGGACCGCGGCCCGGTACCGGTCCGTGGATCGATTGGTACTGGGCACAAGAAATAAAAAAATATTTTTTATTTTTATTTTTTTTAATTAAATCAACATAAAAAACACAAGATACACTTACAATTAGTGCACCAACCCAAACAAACTCCCTCCCCCATTTACACTCATTCGCACAAAAGGGTTGTTTCTTTCTGTTATTAATATTTCTGGTTCTACATTATATATCAATATAGATCAATCCAGTCTGCAGGGATACAGTCCGTAAGCACACATGATTATATTTTTTAACGAGGGGAAAAAAAAATACATATATATATATATTTTTATTTTTTTAAAACCTGTATTTACCTTTCAGCATTAATGGCGCTTACACAGATGTGTAAGTTACCCATGTCTTGGGCACTAATACACCCCCATACCATCACAGATGATGGCTTTTTAACTTTGAGCCTATAAATATCCGGATGGTTCTTTTCCTCTTTGGTCCGGAGGACACGACGTCCACAGTTTCCAAAAACAATTTGAAATGTGGACTCGTCAGACCACAGAATACTTTTCCACTTTGTATCAGTCCATCTTAGATGAGCTCAGGCCCAGCGAAGCCGACAGCGTTTCTGGGTGTTGTTGATAAACGGTTTTCGCCTTGCATAGGAGAGTTTTAACTTGCACTTACAGATGCAGCGACCAACTGTAGTTACTGACAGTGGGTTTCTGAAGTGTTCCTGAGCCCATGTGGTGATATCCTTTACACCAGGGGTCCCCAAACTACGGCCCGCGGGCCGGATCCGGCCCCCCAGCATACAAAATCCGGCCCACAGTTAAAAAAATAATTTTTTTTTTTTTTAATCTTTCCTTTCTAATCCATTTTCTACCGCTTGTTACTCTTGGTGTCTCCTAGTCGCTCAGGCAAATCATATTGTCTAAAAATGAATTTTCCCATCGATAACGTGACAATGTTAAATGTTGATGAACATCAATGTTAATTGATGTTAAATGACAAAACGGATTATAAAGACAATGTATATATGTATATATACGTACACACACACATATATATATATATATATATATATATATATATATATATATATATATATATATATATATATATATATATATATATATATATATATATATATATATATATATATATATATATATATATATATACATAGCCTGGCCCCCGGCCAAATTTTTTTAACCCAATGCGGCCCCCGAGTCAAAAAGTTTGGGGACCCCTGCTTTACACACTGATGTCGCTTGTTGATGCAGTACAGCCTGAGGGATGGAAGGTCACGGGCTTAGCTGCTTACGTGCAGTGATTTCTCCAGATTCTCTGAACCCTTTGATGATATTACGGACCGTAGATGGTGAACTTCCTAAATTCCTTGCAATAGCTGCTTGAGAAAGGTTTTTCTTAAACTGTTCAACAATTTGCTCACGCATTTGTTGACAAAGTGGTGACCCTCGCCCCATCCTTGTTTGTGAATGACTGAGCATTTCATGGAATCTACTTTTATACCCAATCATGGCACCCACCTGTTCCCAATTTGCCTGTTCACCTGTGGGATGTTCCAAATAAGTGTTTGATGAGCATTCCTCAACTTTATCAGTATTTATTGCCACCTTTCCCAACTTCTTTGTCACGTGTTGCTGGCATCAAATTCTAAAGTTAATGATTATTTGCAACAAAAAAAAGTTTATCAGTTTGAACATCAAATATTTTGTCTTTGTAGCATATTCAACTGAATAAGGGTTGAAAATGATTTGCAAATCATTATATTCCGTTTATATTTACATCACACACATTTTTGGCTATGTTTTAGTTTTTCCTCTGCGTTTGTCTTAGTTTCCTGTCAGTGCTTTTATTTTGTCTTCATTTCCTGATTATGTTCCCTGAGTGTTTTGTCCCCTCAGCTGTGGCTGATTGGCACCTGGCCACACCTGGTGCCAGTCAGCCAGCTGCTATTTAAACCTGTCCTGCCCTCCAGTCACTGCTGGATCAATGTCTTTACAATACTTGTCACTTACCTTCTACCTATTTGTCATTGTAGTGTCTACCTGTCAATGTCACTACTACCTGTCACTATACTTCGTGGTAGCTCTGTCTACTTTTGTTCACTCCGCTCTATTCCTAGTTCCTTCGTGTCACAGTAAGTGTTTTTGTTTCTTGTCGACAGTTAGCCTTTGTGCTATTTTAGTTTATAGCCTAGTTTGTTCTCCGCCTTGTGCGCGCCTTTTGTTTGTTCCCTTTTGTTTGTTTTTTGCTGTAGTATCGGAATTAAATCATGTTTTCCCATTCAATGCCTGCCATCATCTCTGCATCTTGGGGTTCGTCACCTACAAACTTTGACAATACTGTTTATATACTGTGTACACTATAGTGTAGTATATATATAGTATATATACTGTTTATATACTGTGTACACTATAGTGTAATATATATATAGTATAGTATACTGTTTATATACTGTGTACACTATAGTGTAGTGTATATATATATATATAGTATAGTATACTGTGTACACTATAGTGTAGTATATATATAGTATAGTATAGTACTGTTTATATACTGTGTACACTATAGTGTAGTATATATAGTATAATATAGTATAGTACTGTTTATATACTGTGTACACTATAGTGTAGTATATATATAGTACAATATAGTGTTTATATACTGTGTACACTATAGTGTAGTCTTTGAAGAAATGAACATAATCTTAATTCAAATAAAGACGATTACATTATGGTAAAATAAATATATTAGTAGACAAATAATTGTGGTGAATGCTGCATTATTTCTAGTGTATAAAATTGTTGTAAAATATTTAGTGAAATAACCCACACATTTTTCAAATGTATGTCATTTATTCCTTCTTTGTTGGAGGGAGAAACAGTCGGA
>NC_084731.1:65674259-65679259 GCF_033978785.1 Entelurus aequoreus
GTTATTATAAATGTTACTACATGACATATATACTTACATCATGTATATATTACATGTTATTATAAATGTTACTACATGACATATATATTTACATCATGTATTTTTAAGGGTTTATAGGCAGAATTGTAAGCAGACTTAGCATGTTGGAGAGCATTAAGGTGTGTTCTTGTCTTACTTGATGAATGTGTACAAAGTTCAAAGAGTGCAGTTCCCCTTTAAGAAGAAGTACAAAAGGAATGCTTGTCCTCAAATCCAAGGAACATGGACACCAATCCTCCATCTTGGTGCTTCCTGTGTCAGAGCAGACGTTGATCTGATGCTGGACGTCCACCAGAAGAAAAAAGGTGTTGGGTGCAAAAGGTAGATTGTGCTTGGTGGCAGTGACATCATCAGGGACGATCTTTGACCCGGCCTGCAAGACTACAGCAGGTGGTGTGAGGAACATTTAGACCTGGAATGACTTGGAACAGGAAGGAGGTCCTCGGTCATGAGCGGGAAGAGACGCTGAAGGTGGATCCTGAGCGACATGGAGCCTGAAGGTTAGAGGCCATGGACAAGGTTGCCATGGCGTCCACCGCTTCGCTGTCCGAGTCTCGTCTCAGCCACGACCTCTGAGCCTGCAGGTAGGACAGCTGCACTGTGGATGCAGAGTCCTTCACACTCTGCCAGTACTCACCTGCAAAACGTTGTATTGTAACTATTGTAGTATTGTAACTTTTGTATTGTCCTGTTTTATTATAACAATTGTATTATTTTAACTATTGTTTTGTCCTGTTTTATTGTAACTATTGTATTATTGTTTTATTATAACTATTGTATTATTGTTTTATTGTAACTATTGTATTATTGTAACTATTGTATTGTCCTGTTGTATTGTCCTGTTTTATTGTAACTACTGTATTATTGTAACTATTATATTATTGTAACTATTGTATTATTGTCACTATTGTATTACTGTTTTATTGTAACTATTGTATTATTGTTTTAGTGTAACTATTGTATTACTGTCTTATTGTAACCATATTATTATTGTTTCATTGTAACTATTGTATTATTGTTTTATTGTAACGATTGTATTATTGTAACTATTGTATTGTCGTGATTTATTTTAACTATTACGGTGTTGTTTTATTGTAACTATTCTTTTGTTGTTTTATTGTAAATATTATAGTGTTGTTTTATTGTAACTATTCTATTGTTGTTTGATTGTAACTATTGTATTGTCGTGTTTTATTGTAACTATTGTATTGTCGTGTTTTAGTGTAACTATTTTATTGTTGTGTTTTAATGTTATATTGTATTATTGTGTTTTATTGTAACTATTGTATTGTCGTGTTTTAATGTAATATTGTATTATTGTGTTTTATTGTAATTATTGTATTGTCGTGTTTTATTGTAACTATTGTATTGTCGTGTTTTATTGTAACTATTGTATTGTTGTTTTATTGTAACTATTGCTGTTTTATTGAACTATTATAGTGTGGTTTTATTGTAACTATTCTATTGTTGTTTTATTGTAACTATTGTATTTTCGTGTTTTACTGTAACTATTTTATTGTCGTGCCTACTTGTGTTCATAAAGTACCTGTTCATTAAGTACTTACTTGTATTCATTAGGTACCTACTTATGTTCATAAAGTACCAACTTGTGTTCATAAAGTACCTACTTGTTCATAAAGTACCTATATATATATATATATATATATATATATATATATATATATATATATATATATATATATATATATATATATATATATATATATATATCTATATACATATATCTATATCTATATCTATATATATATATATATATATATATATATATATATATATATATATATATATATATATATATATAGATATAGATATAGATATATATATATATATATATATATATATATATATATATATATATATATATATATATATATGTGTGTGTGTGTGTGTGTCGTCAAAGTATACACAGCCTGTACAAATCTGCGTTCCGCACATTTCCAGGTCAAGTTCACTCTTGAAACATCTAATTTTTTGCCGTTAAAAAGGTCGTACGTCAGGTTTTTGGGTGCAAGCTAGCTCGTTACGTAAGGCCCCAGGTCTTACTTGCTAGCATTAGTTTATAGCTAGAGATTGAAATAACTTTCCAGGAAGAAGGCGAGTGTGAAGGACAGTGCTGAGACGACAACGTGGGCAATCGTCGTCGAATTAAAGAAAGAAATCATCAAAAACATGAGCGGGCGTGTGGCTAACTTGGCTAGTCTGCACTACACTGGAGCAGAATGAGTCCAACGCCTGCCAAGGATGTTAAAATACCATCTAAACCGTAGGCATTTAACCATGAATACATGGAAAAGCTGCTGATGGTGTGTTTGACAGACAAGTCAAGTCCACTCTATAAATTACAGTTGTGTTATTTCTGTAGTTTTTTTGCAGTACATTCTACTGCATTGCTATGATACAAAATGTATTTTTCAAAGGCAGGTTGAAATTGTGCTCTTTTTCTTTTAAGTTGATTGCAATTCATTTTATTGGAGATGTTGATTAGAGATGCAAGTACTTTCAGTTATGAGCTCAGCCACAGAAGTTGGTTACAGGTGTCTTATTATACAGTAATATGCATCTAATATACCTGACAACCTCATTGTACTGATAAATAAAGTATTGACTGTGTATTTTATTGTTTGACATTTCTATTTCTCCGTTTGTTCTTATTGACCAAACAGTTTTCAGCCCAGGTCCCTAATCTGGGACGTGTTTATGTCCTTCTGCTCACCTTGAACCTGGATGACGCTCAGCAGGGACTGCACGGCGTTGTCACTGGGCTTCTTGTCCAACACGGACTGGGCCAGAGGCTCCACCTGTGCTCCCGGCCAGTGAGCAGTGTTGAGATGATGTGCAAAATCTGCGCACGCGCAGCACAAACACTCGCTTAATCCCTCACCTCCAGTCCCAACAAGGCGCTGACGCAGGCTTCAGAGGCGTCACAGATGGCCTTCAGGTCGTGTCCTCCCTCCAGAGCCAGAACCAGCCGACCCCCGGCCAGGGACATCAGCTGTCGGGTCAGGAAGCCGAAACCTGGTCGGGCGCCACATAATAAATACACACCTGTTTGACTTTCAACGTGGAGGAATGTCTTACACTTTGCTGTGACCGTGTAGCCCCCCAGGGACGGCGAGTGACCTTCCACCGCATCGAAGCCCGCTGACACCAGCACCACGTCGGGGGAGAACTCGTGGGCGATGGGCATCACCACGGCTCTGAGCAGGACCACCAGAAACATCAAACTTGGTCAACATAATGACGACATGAAATTACAGTAGTGTAGTAGACCTAAGTATTCATTAAGTACCACCATCATGACAACATTAAAATACAGTAGTGTAGTAGACCTAAGTATTCATCAAGTACCACCATAATGACAACATTAAAATACAGTAGTGTAGTAGACCTAAGTATTCATCAAGTACCACAATAATGACAACATTAAAATACAGTAGCGTAATAGACCTAAGTATTCATTAAGTACCACCAGTGTTGGGACTAACACGTTACAAAGTACAGCGTTACTGTAACGCCGTTAGTTTCGGCGGTAACTAGTAATCTAACGCGTTATTTTTTATATTCAGTAACTCAGTTACCGTTACTAGATGATGCGTTACTGCGTTATTTTACGTTACTTTTTATGTAGTATCGGCTAGAAACAGAAGATCTGAGTGTGTTTTATTGCAGCGCTGCGGTGGAAAAGAAGATGCGTGCTTTTTGTGGGTGAGGGCGGGGTGGGGGGGGGGGGGGGGGGGACTCCCATACCGTACGTAGTTGAAGAGCGCAGGGGAGACGTTCCTCCAGGGCCTATGTACTTCATAGATAACAACCTTCACTTTACCCGGCAGTGGGTCTTTACAGCTGAGGGTGAATGACGTGGCCGGCGGTTTGTTGCAACTTTGTGACTTTATTGGACGCAGCCATCCACCAAGCTAGAGCACCTGCACGCACTCACTGTTGCCGCTCCCTCACCTCTCTCGCCCACTCACTCACTGACGTCACTCACCTCACATGCTGTCATATCTTAAAGGGCCACACACACACATACATACCCTACTCTCATAACAACTAACAAGTCTTGGCGAAGCCAGAAGTCGAGTGTCTTAACATTCTCACTACTTTTTTTTTGTCGAGCACAAAGAAAAGAACATTTTAGTTAAATGTAAGTTGTGTCTAGGATCAAAGATCCTATCTACTTAAAGTTAAAGTGCCATTATGTTGCAGCTATTTAAAATAGTTTTGTCAATTTGTTCTGGCCTGAAATAAATTGGCCCTTTGAAACCTATCTTTGTCTTTGTGTGTTGTATGTAGAGCACATTGCTTAGCAGACTTTGTGTGTTGTATGTAGACCACATTGCTTAGCAGACTTTGTGTGTTGTATGTAGACCAAATTGCTTAGCAGACTTTGTGTGTTGTATTTAGACCACATTGCTTAGCAGAGTTCAGTGATGCAAATGCATGTCAACTTGATCAACACATTGTATTATTCTCCAGTGCAATAACAGTACTGAAATGAAGGCTAAAAGGGCATTAATGGGAGCCTTAAAAAAAAAAGGGGAAAAAAAGAAGTAACTAGTTACTTTTCACAGTAACGCATTACTTTTTGGTGTAAGTAACTGAGTTAGTAACTTAGTTACTTTTGAAATAAAGTAACTAGTAACTGTAACTAGTTACTGGTGTTCAGTAACTAACCCAACACTGAGTACCACCATAATGACAACATTAAAGTACAGTAGTGTAGTAGACCTAAGTATTCATTAAGTACCAACATAATGACAACATTAAAGTACAGTAGTGTAGTAGACCTAAGTATTCATTAAGTAAAACCATAATGACAACATTAAAATACAGTAGTGAAGTAGACCTAAGTATTCATTAAGTACCACCATAATGACAACATTAAATACAGTAGTGTAGTAGACCTAAGTATTCATTAAGTACCACCATTATGACAACAT
>NC_084731.1:65684259-65689259 GCF_033978785.1 Entelurus aequoreus
GTTAGCCTACATGAAATGACTTGTCTGTTACAGAATGTGATAGTAACCTGGCTTTTTAGCATTAAGCTAATGTTACATGATTCGGCAATTGCTAATCAATAAATAGCTAGTTCTGTTTTAACGTCGGGTTAATATTGTGGAGGGGGCTAAATTGTAATGGAAAATAATAATGTAACGTTAGGTAATTACAGTACTCCCACCTTACATTCCTCAGGGACATTTGTATTAGATCTTTTAAGCAGGTGTTTTTTGTTTACATTGTTATTACCTTCTGGTTAGCTATGTTTGCCCTGCAGGTAATAGTCACTTTTCCACCCCTTTATATATTAGGTATAGTTGTACACCTAGTTGTTAAAGTGCACATCATTAATGTTAATTAAGCAATATCACATGAGAGGGAATGCTGTTTTTTAATTTGAGCACTGCTATGATTCGGTTAAAGATAATCATAACATAACATTCTCATATAATATATTATACTGTTACTTTGCATTCTGCTATTCAGCATTTCACTGTAATGATGACAATAAATTGATTGTTAGATATTCATTTTTTATTTTTTGTATTCATTTATTTATTCATATATTTTTTAATCTTGTTAACTATTCAGATTGTTAATTTGCTTTCTTTAAGTAAAAAAAAAGGTCAAAGACAAAGCTATTCGGTTTCTTGTGAGTATATATATATATATATATAGGGGACGGCGTGGCGAAGTTGGTAGAGTGGCCGTGCCAACAATCGGAGCGTTGCTGGTTACTGGGGTTCAATCCCCACCTTCTACCATCCTCGTCACGTCCGTTGTGTCCTTGGGCAAGACACTTCACCCTTGCTCCTGATGGGTGCTGGTTAGCGCCTTGCATGGCAGCTCCCTCCATCAGTGTGTGAATGTGTGTGTGAATGGGTGAATGTGGAAATAGTGTCAAAGCGCTTTGAGTACCTTGAAGGTAGAAAAGCGCTATACAAGTATAACCCATTTATCATTTATCATTTATATATACACTTCACTGCCGATGTGGGGAGGGGGGGGGGCACCTAAAATCTTGCCTAAGGCGCCAGATTGGTTAGGGCCGGGCCTGCGTTGCTTGGATGGCAACATACTGTATGTCGCTCCAAAAGCTGTATGTACCTTTCAGCATTAATGGTGCCTTCACAGATGTGTAAGTTACCCATGCCTTGGGCACAAATACACCCCCATACCATCACAGATGCTGGCTTTTACACTTTGACCCTAGAACAATCCGGATGGTTCTTTTCCTCTTTGGTCCACAGTTTCCAAAAATAATTTGAAATATGGACCACGGAACACTTTTCCACTTTGCATCAGTCGATCTTAGATGAGCTTGGGCCCAGCGAAGCGTTTCTGGGTGTTGTTGATAAATTACTTTGGCTTTGCATAGTACAGTTTTAACTTGCACTTACAGATGTAGCGACCAACTTTAGTTACTGACAGTGGTTTTCTGAAGTGTTCCTGAGCTCATGTGGTGATATCCTTTACACACTGATGTCGCTTTTTGATGCAGTACCGCCTGAGGGATCGAATGTCCGTAATAATGCTTACATGCAGTGATTTCTCCAGATTCTCTGAACCTTTTGATTATATTACGGAGCATAGATGGTGAAATCCCTAAATTCCTTGCAATAGCTGGTTGAGAAATGTTGTTCTTAAACAATTTTCTCAGGCATTTGTTGACAAAGTGGTGACCCTCGCCCCATCCTTGTTTGTGAATGACTGAGCATTTCATGGAAGCTGCTTTTATACCCAATCATGGCACCCACCTGTTCCCAATTAGCCTGTTCACCTGTGAGATGTTCCAAATAAGTCTTTGATGAGCATTCCTCAACTTCTTCAGTCTTTTTTGCCGCTTGTGTCAGCTTTTTTGAAACATGTTGCAGGCATCAAATTCCAAATGAGCTAATATTTGCAAAAAATATCAAAGTTATCTTGTCTTTGCAGTCTATTCAATTGAATATAAGTTGAAAAGGATTTGCAAATCATTGTATTCTGTTTTTATTTACCATTTACACAACGTGACAACTTCACTGCTTTTGGGGTTTTGTAGATTGTGCTTTGGTTCACCCCAAATCTGTGTCAGTGAGTGAGTATAACCATCATCGATCATGATGAAGTATTTCAATGGTGAATTGACTGATGATGAATGGTGTCTTGAACAAAAGAAGATAATATAATAATAATAAAAACGTACAAGGCACAAGTGCATGCCTGACAGGAACACTTCAATCATCCTTTGGTTTCACATTCAGACAAAATTGTTTTTTTCTATAAGGAGCCATTTTCTTCCTACAACTGCCCCAACAACACCGTCTTTTTCCATTTGCAGTTACATAAAGGGCCCTTGCACAGCCGCCATGATGTTTTCCCACTCACTGGGTACTGTAAAGACTGTGGTTAGCTGAGGAAGTTTTACACATGAAAACACTCCTCATTTCCCATACTGGCTAAAAAACGGCTGTTCCGGAAAGAAGCAGTTGTTTCTTAATTACCATTCTAAACTCTAGTAAACACTGGACTTAGCCTTTCAAAGCCTGCACACCGCTCCTATGGCTCCCCCCCCTCTTCTTTTTTACCATTACGGCTAACCTCATTAGCATTTTGCCTTTGACGAGGGGCCCACCCACTGAGCGAGCTGCATGTCTAAAAGTGTTTCATCATCTGCTGGTGAGTCACTGCTGAAAACAAATATCACAGCTCCCAGCAGAACAAATAAATGCATTTCAGGAAAAATGACAGGAAATATGTGGTGAGTGACATTGTAAAGCATGGGGCTCCAAACTTTTTGACTCGGGGGCCACATTGTGTTAAAAGAAATTGGCCAGATTTTGTGTGCGTGTAAGTATGTGTGTGTGATTGTACACACACATATATATACAGTATATATATATATATATATATATATATATATATATATATATATATATATATATATATATTGGATACACTCAAGGGAGTACTGGAAAGTGCTCCCCCGGGTGATTCCCTTGTCCTACTGGGGGACTTCAACGCTCTTGTTGGCAACGACAGTGAAACCTGGAGAGGCGTGATCGGGAAGAATGGCCGCCCGGATCTGAACCCAAGTGGTGTTTGGTTATTGGACTTTTGTGCTCGTCACAGATTGTCCATAACAAACACCATGTTCAAACATAAGGGTGTCCATATGTGCACTTGGCACCAGGACACCCTAGGCCGCAGTTCCATGATCAACTTTGTGGTTGTGTCATCGGATTTGCTGCCTCATGTTTTGGACACTCGGGTGAAGAGAGGGTCTGCTGGGAACGTCCGGCAGAGTCTCCTGTCAGAGAGAGTTTCAATTCCCACCTCCGGAAGAACTTTGAACATGTCACGAGGGAGGTGCTGGACATTGAGTCCGAGTAAACCATGTTCCGTACCTCTATTGTCGAGGCGGCTGATTGGAGTTGTGGCGGCAAGGTAGTTGGTGCCTGTCGTGGTGGTAATCCTAGAACCCGTTGATGGACACCGGCGGTGAGAGATGCCGTCAAGCTGAAGAAGGAGTACTATCGGGTTCTTTTGGCTCATAGGACTCCAGAGGCAGCGGACAGGTACCGACAGGCCAAGCGGTGTGAGGCTTCAGCGCTCGCGGAGGCAAAAACTCGGACATGGGAGGAGTTCGGGGAAGCCATGGAAAACGACTTCCGGGCGGCTTCGAAGCGATTCTGGACCACCATCTACCGCCTCAGAAGGGAAGGCAGTGCACTGTCAACACCGTGTATGGTGCGGATGGTGTTCTGCTGACCTCGACTGCGGATGTTGTGGATCGGTGGAGGGAATACTTCGAATACTACACCAACACGTCTTCCTATGCAGAAGCAGTGCCTGGGGAGTCTGTGGTGGGCTCTCCTATTTCTGGGGCTGAGGTTGCTGAGGTAGTTAAGAAGCTCCTCTGGGGCAAGGCCCTGGGGGTGGATGAGACCCGCCCGGAGTTCCTTAAGGCTCTGGATGCTGTGGGGCTGTCTTGCTTGTCAAGACTCTGCAGTATCGCGTGGACATCGGGGGCGGCACCTCTGGATCGGCAGACCGGGGTGGTGGTTCCTCTCTTTAAGAAGGGGAACCGGAGGGTGTGTTCCAATCGTGGGATCACACTCCTCAGCCTTCCCAGTAAGGTCTATTCAGGTGTACTGGAGAGGAGGCTACGCCGGATCGTCAAACCTCGGATTCAGGAGGAGCAGTGGGGTTTTCGTCCAGGTCGTGGAACTGTGGACCAGCTCTATACTCTCGGCAGGGTCCTTGAGGGTTCATGATAAATAAATAATGATAAATGGGTTATACTTGTATAACGCTTTTCTACCTCCAAGGTACTCAAAGCGCTTTGACAGTATTTCCACATTCACCCATTCACACACACATTCACACACTGATGGCGGGAGCTGCCATGCAAGGCGCTAACCAGCACCCATCAGGAGCAAGGGTGAAGTGTCTTGCCCAAGGACACAACGGACGTGACTAGGATGGTAGAAGGTGGGGATTGAACCCCAGTAACCAGCAACCCTCCGATTGCTGGCATGGCCACTCTACCAACTTCGCCACGCCATCCATGGGAGTTTGCCCAACCAATCTACATATTCTTTGTGGACTTGGAGAAGGCATTCGACCGTGTCCCTCAGGAAGTTCTGTGGGGAGTGCTCAGAGAGTATGGGGTATCGGACTGTCTGATTGTGGCGGCCCGCTCCCTGTATGATCAGTGTCAGACCTTGGTCCGCATTGCCGGCAATAAGTCAGACACGTTTCCAGTGAAGGTTGGGCTCCGCCAAGGCTGCCCTTTGTCACCGATTCTGTTCATAATTTTTATGGACAGAATTTCTAGGCGCAGTCAAGGCGTTGAGGGGATCCGGTTTGGTGGCTGCAGGATTAGGTCTCTGCTTTTTGCAGATGATGTGGTCCTGATGGCTTCATCTGGCCAGGATCTTCAGCTCTCACTGTATCGGTTCGCAGCCGAGTGTGAAGCGACTGGGATGAGAATCAGCAC
>NC_084731.1:65691759-65709259 GCF_033978785.1 Entelurus aequoreus
CTGGTAGCGCCTTGCATGGCAGCTCCCGCCATCAGTGTGTGAATGTGTGTGTGAATGGGTGAATGTGGAAATACTGTCAAAGCGCTTTGAGTACCTTGAAGGTAGAAAAGCGCTATACAAGTACAACCCATTTATTTATTTACTTCTCCTTCAGACCTTCTTCTCCATCATCTATTTACTTCTCCTTCAGACCTTCTCCATCATCTATTTACTTCTCTTTCAGACCTTCTCCATCAGCCATTTACTTCTCCTTCAGACCTTCTCCATCAGCCATTTACTTCTCCTTCAGACCTTCTCCATCAGCCATTCACTTCTCCTTCAGACCTTCTTCTCCATCATCTATTTACTTCTCCTTCAGACCTTCTTCTCCATCATCTATTTACTTCTCCTTCAGACCTTCTCCATCAGCCATTTACTTCTCTTTCAGACCTTCTCCATCAGCCATTTACTTCTCCTCCAAACCTTCTCCATCAGCCATTTACTTCTCCTTCAGACCTTCTCCATCAGCCATTCACTTCTCCTTCAGACCTTCTTCTCCATCATCTATTTACTTCTCCTTCAGACCTTCTTCTCCATCATCTATTTACTTCTCCTTCAGACCTTCTCCATCAGCCATTTACTTCTCTTTCAGACCTTCTCCATCAGCCATTTACTTCTCCTTCCGACCTTGTCCATCAGCCATTTACTTCTCCTTCAGACCTTCTCCATCAGCCATTTACTTCTCCTTCAGACCTTCTTCTCCATCATCCATTTACTTCTCCTTCAGACCTTCTCCATCAGCCATTTACTTCTCCTTCAGACCTTGTCCATCAGCCATTTACTTCTCCTCCAAACCTTCTCCATCAGCCATTTACTTCTCTTTCAGACCTTCTCCATCAGCCATTCACTTCTCCTTCAGACCTTCTTCTCCATCATCTATTTACTTCTCCTTCAGACCTTCTCCATCAGCCATTTACTTCTCCTTCAGACCTTGTCCGTCAGCCATTTACTTCTCCTTCAGACCTTCTCCATCAGCCATTTACTTCTCCTTCAGACCTTGTCCATCAGCCATTTACTTCTCCTTCAGACCTTCTCCATCATCAATTTACTTCTCCTTCAGACCTTCTCCATCATCCATTTACTTCTCCTTCAGACCTTCTTCTCCATCATCCATGTACTTCTCCTTCAGACCTTCTCCATCAGCCATTCACTTCTCCTTCAGACCTTCTTCTCCATCTTCTATTTACTTCTCCTTCAGACCTTCTTCTCCATCAACCATTTACTTCTCCTTCAGACCTTGTCCATCAGCCATTTACTTCTCCTTCAGACCTTGTCCATCAGCCATTTACTTCTCCTTCAGACCTTCTCCATCATCCATTTACTTCTCCTTCAGACCTTCTCCATCAGCCATTTACTTCTCCTTCAGACCTTCTCCATCAGCCATTTACTTCTCCTTCAGACCTTCTCCATCATCCATTTACTTCTCCTTCAGACCTTCTCCATCATCCATTTACTTCCCCTTCAGACCTTCTTCTCCATCAGCCATTTACTTCTCCTTCAGAACTTCTTCTCCATCAGCCATTTACTTTCCTTCAAACCTTCTCAATCAGCCATTTAGTTCTCCTTCAAGACTTCTCCACCACCAGCCATTTAGTTCTCCTACAGACCTTCTCCATCAGCCATTTCCATCTCCTTCAGACCTTCTCCATCAGCCATTTACTTCTCCTTCAGACCTTGTCCATCGGCCATTTACTTCTCCTTCAGACCTTCTTCTCCATCAGCCATTTACTTCTCCTTTAGACCTTCTTCTCCATCAGCCATTTACTTCTCCTTCAGACCTTCTCCATCAGCCATTTACTTCTCCTTTAGACCTTCTTCTCCATCAGCCATTTACTTCTCCTTCAGACCTTCTTCTCCATCAGCCATTTACTTCTCCTTTAGACCTTCTTCTCCATCAGCCATTTACTTCTCCTTCAGACCTTGTCCATCAGTCATTTACTTCTCCTTTAGACCTTCTTCTCCATCAGCCATTTACTTCTCCTTCAGACCTTCTCCATCAGTCATTTACTTCTCCTTCAGATCTTCTCCACCATCAGCCATTTAGTTCTCCTTCAGACCTTCTTCTCCATCATCCATTTACTTCTCCTTCAGACCTTCTCCATCAGCCATTTACTTCTCCTTCAGACCTTCTCCATCAGCCATTTACTTCTCCTTCAGACCTTCTCCATCAGCCATTTACTTCTCCTACAGACCTTCTCCATCAGCCATTTACTTCTCCTTCAGACCTTCTCCATCAGCCATTTAGTTCTCCTATAGACCTTCTCCATCAGCCATTTACTTCTCCTTCAGATCTTCTCCATCAGCCATTTACTTCTCCTTCAGCCATTTACTTCTCCTTCAGACCTTGTCCATCAGCCATTTACTTCTCCTTCAGCCATTTACTTCTCCTTCAGACCTTCTCCATCAGCCATTTACTTCTCCTTCAGCCATTTACTTCTCCTTCACACTTTCTCCATCAGCCATTTACTTCTCCGTCAGACCTTGTCCATCAGCCATTTACTTCTCCTTCAGACCTTCTCCATCAGCCATTTACTTCTCCTTCACACTTTCTCCATCAGCCATTTACTTCTCCTTCAGACCTTGTCCATCAGCCATTTACTTCTCCTCCAAACCTTCTCCATCAGCCATTTACTTCTCCTTCAGACCTTCTCCATCAGCCATTTACTTCTCCTTCACACTTTCTCCATCAGCCATTTACTTCTCCTTCAGACCTTGTCCATCAGCCATTAACTTCTCCTTCAGACCTTGTCCATCAGCCATTTACTTCTCCTTCAGACCTTGTCCATCAGCCATTTACTTCTCCTTCAGACCTTCTCCATCAGCCATTTACTTCTCCTTCACACTTTCTCCATCAGCCATTTACTTCTCTTTTAGACCTCCACCATCACTCAGTGTCAGGCACGTGCACACATAGGGCCCTATGAGTGCTTGAGCCCCTGCCCTTTTTTGCCTCGTCTTAAAAAGTGCCCTCTGCCTGTGTGAGTGTGTTTTTTTCTTTTCTTTAAACAACATTAATAAATTCCTGTCAGGGATGTAAAAAAAACAAAAAAAAAACTCCACGTTTTCTTGTAATACGGGGTTGTTTGAGCCTGCCGCTTCGGCCAGAGAGAGAGAGAGAGAGAGAGAGAGAGAGAGAGAGAGAGAGAGAGAGAGAGAGAGAGAGAGAGAGAGAGAGAGAGAGAGAGAGAGAGAGAGAGAGAGAGAGAGAGAGGGCGAGTGAGTGAGTAAGTGAGAGGAGAGAGAGCCAACTGCGCCCCTGAGCCGGAGACGTGACAGTGGAGCAACTTGAACCTGTGAGTTATGTTATGGTCTAGTCGCCGTCCACTTATTCAGCATCTAATATGGGTAATATTGCAGAAAAACGCTGTATTATTCTATTATTCAATGTGTCAGTTTCTGTTTTTGCCGGACGTCGGAGCACGGCGCATCAATTGAGCACGCCACATCAAGTCCGCACAGAGCAGAGCGGATCGTGCGGGACAGGAAGTAGTGAACAAAATACAAAATAAAACACCGGGTTCATTTTCAAAATAAAATGCACTGTTTACGGCGGATCACATTTCTCTCACAGTAGAGGTTTAGATATAAAGTTTATTGTGACTTTGCTTTTACTGTGTGGGTTAACAAAATAATGATAATAATAATAATGATAATAATGATAATAATAACAATAATAATAATAATAATAATAATAATAATGATAATAATAATAATAATTATTATTATTATTAATAATAATAATAATAATAATAATTTCAGCATTGGCCCTGCGATGAGGTGGCGACTTGTCCAGGGTGTACCCCGCCTCCCGCCCGATTGTAGCTGAGATAGGCTCCAGCGCCCTCCGCGACCCCGAAGGGAATAAGCGGTAGAAAATGGATGGATGGATGGATAATTTCAGCATTCTGGGGATATAAGATGTAGGTTATCTGTTAGGAATATTACCATCTGTATTTAAACTTGATTCATGTTGATTATGCCTGCAGCACAATGCCAAAAAAGAAAGGATACAGAAAAGGAAGGAGAAGGAGCGCCAAGAAGCAGCTAAGGGTAGCAGACCTCTTAATGCAGGGGTGGGCAATTAATTTTTACCGGGGGCCGCATGAGCTACCCGAGCACTGCTGGAGGGCCACATCGACAATATTTCAATTAAATTTTGCTCAATATTATTTTTGATATATACCGTAAGATAAATAATAATAATAATAATAATAATAGTAATACTTCAACATAGTGTGTGTAACAGCATTCCATGACTAATATATATAAATTAACATTAATAATAAATGACAGTAAAATAAGCACACGTATGACTGAGGAGTCATAGTGTAACTTTGTGTGGTGTTTGAGTTGTCCGACTTTTTGTGTGGCCTTAAACGCACCAGTGGTTTAGTGCTATGCGTGTTGGTGACAGATGACAAGTTGGTTTTTGCCTGGTTTGTACGGCAGAAAATGACTAGTTTTTCGAGATAGAATTGTTTTACTCATGTTTTTGGTGTGGTTATGTCCGAATATAAACAGTTTTGTTCAATAAAGTGATCGATATAATTCCTGTCCTCGAAGCATCTCGATAGACGTTACAATAATTGAACGGTGTTCAATTGAACGGTGTTGACGAACACCATTAGGGCCGCTTGTTGTCACTGTCACTCAAAGTTGCATTGCAAAATTACATAGAATAAATATGTTTATTTTGTTTAGAATTCAGATGGGATTTGATTTGGTGCGCGGCATATACTTGCTGCGCGCAGCGGACGCTTGAGCAGTGCGCAATTGCGCAGGCACGCACCTTAGGTGAGGGGACGTTGCTTTGCAGTTCATGTGTTGTTGAAAACACGGCATTCCTCATCAACTTTTCTCTTTTTGGCGTCTCGGGTGTAAACCGTGCATCACTTGTCGCTGCATGTGCACCTTCACTCGCAGGTTACACACGGACACACGCCCATAAATAATACTTTTCAAAATAAAAGCAGCACAGTTGTATTGCGCGCAGGACATAGATGTTTTTTCAACTTTATTTTGTAATTGCAGTTGTTCACATTCACTCACAATCACGCACACGTCCACACGGAAGTAATACAAATAACGATTTTCAAAACAAAAGCAGCACCGTTGTATTGCACACTCGACATAGATACTTTTTAAAATTTATTTTGTAATTTATAATTGGCCTCACGCGGGCCAGACAGGGACGCACAAAGGGCCGGATGCGGCCCGCGGGCCGCAGAATGCCCAGGTCTGTCTTAATGCATGGCTAAAATTGATGATTTCACTGCATTTCATGGAAGCCCTGAATTTACATTGAGGAGCATATTTGGGTATGGGTGGCCTCCATCCTACAGCCCTCGACTGGCCCCTGGTCCATATTTTTGGCCCTGTATTGCGTTTCAGTTGTTTAGTCTGAGCATTAATTGAAAAAGACCATAAGTTACAACTTGATGGTGTTTTCATCAAGTTAAGGGAAGAAGGACAGATTTTCACAGTGAAGTTTTTTCCATTTGGGTATTTATTTTAGTATTTTTTTTCAGAGTTCATGTTGCACTGTTCAATGTTCAATATTAGAGTGCTTATCTTTAACAAAAAATAGCCTAATAATAAACCAGTGTTTTGTTGCTTTTCATGTCTTCCAAGCCTATGATAATGTGAATTAACTCATTATGACAATAATTTGTTGACACAAAAGAAATGGCAATCACTTTTACCTACAAAGGACACACAGCTAAGTAGTTAGCTTCCTATTAGCAAATTAAATTTTACATTAATTTCCATATTGTGTAAAGGACCAAAAAAAAATGTTCTGCCCTTTTTTGACTTTGAGCCCCTGCCCCTCTATAATCATGTGCACGTCCCTGCTCAGTGTGTCACTTTGAAGGCTGCGTGACACGCTCTTGGCCACAAGGTGTGGTCATTTCCTCACTCTGTGTGTGTGTGTGTGCGTGTGTGTGTGTGTGTGTGTGTGTGTGTGTGTGTGTGTTTGTGTGGATGCTTGAAAGGGAAAGAATGCTTTGCAGAGCGCCTGACTCCATTCTTCTCTCAGAGGACGTGATGTTCACAGGCAAACACAAAACACATGAGGCCTTCTGTCCTATGCCAACTGCTAGTGTACACACACACACACACACACACACACACACACACACACACACACACACACACACACACACACACACACACACACACACACACACACACACACACACACACACACACACACACACACACACACACTCACGCACGCACACACACACGCACACACACACTGCTTGCTTGCATGTGTAAAGTGTTGCTGGAAAGGATTATGACGGGGCCGATGGTGCGTCCTGACATGGTCATGTGACCCCCTGGTGAGTTATGGACCTCCACAAGGGGGAGGGGGGGGGGGGACACTCCAGGGGTCCATCACACGCACACACACACACACACACACACACACACACACAGATTGGAGGACTACTTAAGGCAGAACCACATCCAAGTGGGCCCACTTTCATGTGCCGCCTTCATCAGTGGAATTTATGGTAAAACTTTTACTCTGTGATTGTTGGCCAGGATGGGAGGAGGAGTGGGAACGTGTGGGACTGAGTGGGTTAGTGTCATTTTCGCAATGTGTGGGACTCAGTGGGTTAGTGTCATGGTCAGTGTGTGGGACTCAGTGGGTTAGTGTCATGGTCACAGTGTGTGGGAGTCAGTGGGTTAGTGTCATGGTCACAGTGTGTGGAAGTCAGTGTGTTAGTGTCATGGTCACAGTGTGTGGGACTGAGTGGGATAGTGTCATGGTCTCTGTGTGTGGGACTGAGGGGGTTAGTGTCATGGTCACAGTGTGTGGGACTGAGTGGGTTAGTGTCATGGTCACAGTGGGATAGTGTCATGGTCACAGTGTGTGGGACTCAGTGGGTTAGTGTCATGGTCACAGTGGGATAGTGTCATGGTCACAGTGTGTGGGACTAAGGGGGTTAGTGTCATGGTCACAGTGTGTGGGACTGAGTGAGTTAGTGTCATGGTCACAGTGGGCTAGTGTGGTGGTCACAGTGTGTGGGACTCAGTGGGTTAGTGTCATGGTCACAGTGTGTGGGACTGATTGGGATAGTGTCATGGTCACAGTGTGTGAGAGTCAGTAGGATAGTGTCATGGTCACAGTGTGGGATTGAGTGGGATAGTGTCATGGTCACAGTGTGTGGGACTGAGTGGGTTAGTGTCATTGTCTCTGTGTGTGGGAGTCAGTGGTATAGTGTCATGGTCACAGTGTGTGGGACTCAGTGGGTTAGTGTCATGGTCACAGCGTGTGGGACTCAGTGGGTTAGTGTCATGGTCACAGTATGTGGGAGTCAGTGGTATAGTGTCATGGTCACAGTGTGTGGGACTCAGCGGGTTAGTGTCATGGTCACAGCGTGTGGGAGTCAGTGGTATAGTGTCATGGTCACAGTGTGTGGGACTCAGTGGGTTAGTGTCATGGTCACAGTGTGTGGGACTCAGTGGGTTAGTGTCATGGTCACAGTGTGTGGGACTCAGTGGGTTAGTGTCATGGTCACAGTGTGTGGGACTCAGTGGGTTAGTGTCATGGTCACAGTGTGTGGGACTGAGTGGGTTAGTGTCATTGTCACAGTGTGTGGGACTGAGTGGGTTAGTGTCATGGTCACAGCGTGTGGGAGTCAGTGGTATAGTGTCATGGTCACAGTGTGTGGGACTCAGTGGGTTAGTGTCATGGTCACAGTGTGTGGGACTCAGTGGGTTAGTGTCATGGTCACAGTGTGTGGGACTGAGTGGGTTAGTGTCATTGTCACAGTGTGTGGGACTCAGTGGGTTAGTGTCATGGTAACAGTGTGTGGGACTCAGTGGGTTAGTGTCATGGTCACAGTGTGTGGGACTATGTGGGTTAGTGTCATGGTCACAGTGTGTGGGACTCAGTGGGTTAGTGTCATGGTCACAGTGTGTGGGACTGAGTGGGTTAGTGTCATGGTCACAGTGGGATAGTGTCATGGTCACAGTGTGTGGGACTCAGTGGGTTAGTGTCATGGTCACAGTGTGTGGGACTATGTGGGTTAGTGTCATGGTCACAGTGTGTGGGACTCAGTGGGTTAGTGTCATGGTCACAGTGTGTGGGACTATGTGGGTTAGTGTCATGGTCACAGTGTGTGGGACTCAGTGGGTTAGTGTCACGGTCACAGTGTGTTCATGTGTTATGCTGCATTAGTTTGTGTTATGCTGCATTAGTTTATGTGTCATGCTGCATTAGTTTATGTGTCATGCTGCATTAGTTTATGTGATTCTAATTAGTAATTCTAAGCGACATGCTTCATTAAAATATGTGGACCACCACGGCCTTTTATGTGATGTGCCGCATTCATTCATGTGGCCGCTATGTCATTTATGTGGCCTGCGAAAAAAGGATGGGAATAATCAAGCACTTTCCGACCTAATGCATCTATTATTGATTAAAAATGTGTTGCATATGTTGTTCACTTTGATATTATTTGATCCTGCAAATTATCCATCAATTTGTTCGTAAAAATTAAAGTCACCAAAAAGAGTTTTCAATACAGATTGTGTAACAAGGCTAATATGCATTCATATTACATGGGGCCCTGTTCGGGCAGCAATATTTGCGATGTGGCCCCCAATAAAAATAAAGTGTAGCAAGAAAACTATGAGATATTATTTTCATTCTATTTGGGAGGTGACATACAGCAGGAGGCCCTTGTGAAAATAATGATACAATGAAAAAATTCTTAGAATAATTATGTATATATTATCACACAACTCTTATGCTTAAAGGCCGTTGCTATAGTTATTATCAACTGTGCTGAAGTTGTACTTTTCTATCCGAGCAAAGAGACAACTTGCAATCCAAGATGGCGAGTCGTCTCATATCAGTGTTTGTGTCCAGACCTGGCCTGCTGACTGCCAAATCAATAAAGCCGCATCAGTAATTAAAACATATCTTACATGGCAGTGCCAAAAGGAAAAACAAATTGTAAAAAATATATTAAACGTGAACAAATAAAGAAATTACATATATGAACTCACAATTTGTAGCGCCCATCCGACGCCGTATAAGCCAGTGGCGGGCAAACCATTTCACGGCCGGGACAGCTGAGCTAGCTTCCGGGGTTGGCCGACCTCGTCTCACAAGATGTAGTTTCTCTTTAAATATCCCTCTTGAAAATGGCCCTCGTAAATATGTCTGCCACCGATTCAACGTTTTGTGGGTTAAAAAAGTGAGTACCGATTATTTCCCTGCTGGCCGGGTATGGCTGCGGTTTCGCAAATAACAACTTGTGATTGGATACTCACCTGGTAGTGACAAGTGAGTGCCCAATCACAGTCACGTTTAACGTAAGGCTACCTAGATGGGCTACTCTCAACAACTCATGCTCTGATTGGCTATCGTAACTGTCTATCAACCGAACGTCCTTGGTTGGTTGACATTGCACAAATAATGTTGATTCAGAAGAATTCACGCAGCGCTGGCAACAAACTAGCTGAATTCTGATTGGAATAAAAGCTCAAATGTGAAAACAAGCGACACTGGCGCCCAATATGACATGAAGAGAATATGATGAATACTTTGATATATTTATGGAAAGTCAATTAAAAACAAAATTAACTTGTATTAATTTATGTTGGGCCAGCAGAAAACATGTACACCACTGCTACTGAAGATGCTAACAACTGAGTGTACCGACAAAAGCCTTTGACAATGATAATCTTGATTAGTTGAAACTGTTACTCTTTTGTGAATTAGAATCAGCTCACAAGACTGTTTAACCTGGGAATTTATTTGATTTTTCTGTAGTGGTGGTAGCAGCAGCTGCCAGCAGTGGTGACGACAGCAGAAGTTGCTTTGTTGGTCACGCCAAATAAATTTAGCACCGTGAACTGCTGCCTGCCTTTAATCGCAGACTTGACACATTAATATTTTTTAAATGCCTCTGGACCACAAATTGAATGTTTTCATTTGTGCAAAATCCATTCAGTAAGCTTTAATGCTTGAAACCCTGATAGATTGTGTTAATGTGCGCGCCATGGGCATTTTGCAAGAGACATCTGTGATTGACAGCCTAAATGACTATATTTTACACAGTTGAACTTTTAATGGTGACAAATATCGACATTTATTTGTTCAGTCTGTTCTCTTAAACCACTACTGATAACATATGTCGAACACTGGTGACGTTCTTACACTTTTGGTAAAAAAGTATAACCATATCTACTATTTATTTTATTTTATTCAATTTTTAACAGACATGGAATATTTGCACTTTTTCAAAAGGCCATTTTTGTCCCTTCCTTTTTTTTTTTTTTTTCACGTCCAAAAATATTGTTAGCTATTGAATGGAGACAAGTCAAACACTAGTGCCTGGCAGAAAACGGCTGCTCTGGCTGAAGCTTGTCCCTTTAGACCGCCCACAAGCTCATTGGTTGTCTTTCTGGGGCTGCCAAGGTGACCAAAGGGTTGGTATGTTGTTGACTAAGACTTGAGCTAATGGAATAAAAACATTTAGTTTAATATTTACAATATACTAAATCATAACTCAAGCTTGAAAAACAGAGTCAAATCTATTTCATTGTTAATTTGCTATTCTGTACAAAAAAATTAATGACTGGACAATTTGTTTCACATTCATATTAGTTTAGTAAACCATTCCACCTTCAACACATTCAACTCATCCTTGAAATTCAAACAACCATTTTTCCACTGTTTTTTTTAACAGTATTTCCAACCTTTTTTAGTGCGATGACTCCTTTCACATTTTTCAACCCATTTCAACCGTTCCACTGTTAAAACATTCCTCTTAGTCAGGACTAAAAAAACAAGTTGGTTTAAGAACTTGAACAATTCCCGGTTTTCCCCAAATTCCGTAATACAATTTCTCAATTAAAAAACTACTTCAACATTTCTTGACGGATTTTCAAAAAAATCCCACTTTTCCCAAAATTCCCAAATTTCCAGGAAGTTCCCATTGAAAGGAATGGGACATTTTTCCAAGTTGCACAATTCCCACATTTTTCAACCTATTCAAAGCATTCCAACCTAAACACATTCCACTCATCCTGGACATTCAAACTGACACTTTCCCAAGTTCCAAACCAAATTCCGGTTTTCCTGGAAATTCTAACTCTTCAACATTCAAACCATTCCAACATTCAAACTACATTCTGTCAGCATTTCACTTCAACTTCAGCATTGGAGCATTCACATGCACTTCCTTCAGGAATTACCTCATCTAGTCTTACAATATTATTCACTTTTACATTTTATACTTTAAGAGTGCGAGGGCTTGATCTTCCATTGCGTTGCGAGTGAACAATGGAAGAAGGGTTTGTGTCAAAAAGGACATGTTTGTGGCCATTACATGCAGATTTTTGCCGTTTGTGGGTCCAAAGTAGCGATGTGCCATACCACACATTATTTTCCCGATCCGATACAGAGTACAATTTCGGTTGGCATCGGTGGCGCCGATACTTTGTGCAAATATAGTGAAGTCAATTCTATTTATATAGCACTTTTATCTAGAGATTCAAAGCGCTTTGCAGAGTGAAAGTTACATTTAAAGTGGGTGGTGGCGCTGGGCACTGTTGGCAACCAGGCCTCTTGTTTATTTTTATTTATTTTATTTTATTTAAAGGGTTTATTTTATTTTATTTATTATTATTATTATTATTTTTTTATTATTTATTTTATTTTATTTTATTATAAAAAATGTTTTTGGTGTATGTATGTGTATGTGTATATGTGTGCATATGTATATGTATGTAGATGTATATATGTGTGTATGTGTATATGTATATGCATGCATGTGTGTATGTGTATGTATGTGTATATACATATATGTATGTATATGTGTATGTGTGTATGTATGTGTGTATGAATGTGTAGGTGTGTGTATGGGTGTGGATGTCCGGTGGATCGATTGGCCTGTATGTGGATGAGTTGGAGTAGGTGGGTTGGTGGCCTCTGTGGTAGCTGGGGGTGTGCGTTGTTGTGGTTTACGGGGTCGGTCGCTTTTTTTTGTTTCGGTTTCGGCGGCCGCGGGTGTTTGTACTGCGGACGGGCGGTGGTGGTGATGGTTGCTGTGGTACTGCCAGCGGTTGGCGTCGCTGTGTTGGGTTGGAGTGGTCGGGGGACTGTGGCTGGTATCTGTGCGCTTGTGGGGTTGTGGGGGCTGGCTGGCGTTGGCTTGCCGGCTGGTTTGGGGGCTGGCGTGCGGACGGGGTGCATTGACTTCTTCCCCTGTTGGGGGGCGCCATCCCCTGGCCGGGACTCGTATACTCGTATGGGTACGTTGCTGTGTGGATGGCCGGGATGTGGTGTTTGCATTGGGCATGGGGGCTGTGCAGTTTTTCTGCGTTTGGTTGCTGGTATGGGCTCTGCGGGGCTGGGTTGGGGCGGGCGGGGGCTGGCTTTGTTTGGCGGGGGGTGGGCTCGCGTGGCGTCACGCTAAAGTGGTCTGGTGTGGGTCACGGGCCGTGGGGGGGGGGGGGCGGCTTCCTGGCCGTAGTTCCTGGTTGTCGGCCACATGGACTGGGGGGGATGTCCGGGCCCTCTACTCCTCCTACTTATAGCACACAAAGTCACACAAATATAGGACTTTGGGGGATTGTCCTGCGGGGAGGCTTGGGGGGGGTTGAGGATGCCTCCTATGGGGCTCCAGTCCTCCTGTCTTGTCCCCTGCTCGTCCATCCCTCAATCTTAGCTGCATATTAGACACTTAGGATTTGGAGGGCTCGGCTTGGTTGGGACCCACCAAGACCTTGATGTCCCCCAATTTTAATCGCATTATTAGTTCCCACAAGCATACATATCTCACTCACGCTACAGTACACGCATCAATAGGGACTGGAGGTCGGTTGTAATGGCTGACCTCCTAATTTTAACTACACACCTTGTACACATGCATGTGGGGGGGTTGGGGTTCGGCGCACCCCTCATTGCCTCGTCAGCCGGCGCGGATTCCGGGGACTGCGTTCTGGTGGCCTGCCAGGCTTTTATTAATTTATTATTAATATTATTTTTTTTTTTTTTATTGTATTTTTTTAAATAATTTTTATTATTTACTTACTTTATTTTATTTTATTTTATTTTTATTTCATTTATTTATTTGTATTTGTTATTTTTAATTTAATTTAATTTGATTTGTATTTTATTTTATTATTATTATTTTTTTTTTAAATTATTATTATTATTTTTGTTTAATCTTATTATTTATTTGTGTGTGGCGTCGCGCGGGTCTCGCTTCCTGTTGGGTGGGGTCCATGCCCGTGTGGCCCGACCTTGCGCTGTGGGGTCTCTGTTGGCGAGTTGATGTGGTGGCGGCGCGGCGCCCGTGTCTGGTCTGGATGTTGTGTCTCGGTTGTTTGGGCGGTGGTGTGTTTGTGCGGGTTTGGGTTGGGGTGGTGGGGTCTTTTGGTGGGGGGGTGGGGGGTGGGGGGTGGGGGGGGGTGTTGGTGTCTCTTGTTTGCGTGTTGGCGTTTGGGCTTGCTGGCGGGCTGGCGCTGGCTGGTCTCCGTGATCTTGTTGGCGTGTGGTTGCCGGTCGCGTTTTTTTTTGATCGCTTTGATTTGATTGGCTGGTGCTGGCTGTCTGGGGGTGTCGTGGCTGCTGTTTCTGCTGCCGTGTGTTTGTGGTGTGGGTTGCCGTGGCTGCTGGGTCTGGTGCAGGGGGGTGGCTGATGTTGTGACTGGTGGCAGCGCGCGCGCATGGTGGTTGTCGGGGCTGACAAACTGTGTATATGTATGTGTATTTGTGTGTATGTATGTATGTATGTATGTATGTATGTATGTATGTATGTATGTATGTATGTATATATATGTGTATGTGTATGTATGTGTATGTGTGTGTACGTGTACACGTGTATGTGTATGTGTATGTATATAGATATGTATGTATATTTCTGGGGGTACGTTCTGGGCCTGCCTGTCGGGTGGGGGTCGGCGCCTCAGGCTACTGCATCCGGACTGCGTGTCTGGAGCTCCTGGGTCCCACCCTCCATCCCTTCCGGGTGCCCGTCTTGGTTGGGGCCTGCTGGGTCTGGTCCCTGCGTCTACTGTGGTAGCTTGGTGCTGCAGGGTATTCCGAGGTGCTGCGAGTCGGCCAGTTGTCGGGGTAGCGACCTTGTGTGTCAGCATCTCTGTGATCTTCTTTTAATTCTTTTAAAAAAAAATAGATTTAATTATTTATTTATTCTTATTTTTTAATATATTTTATTAATATTATTATTATTATTATTATTTATTTATTTATTTATTTTTTCTTTTTCCCCGACCTCAGGGGGGGACTCGGCGGGGCGGTTGCTGGTTGTTCCAACTCCATCGTTGGGGTCCCTGCGGGTGGGGTGGGTGGTTCCCGTGGCCCCGTGCTGGGTGGTCCTGTGGCGGCCGGCTTGGGTGGGGTGGCCGTGGGCTGGCCTCGCCGCGCTCTCCGGGGGTGGGGGGGGGCTCATGGGGGCCCGGTTGCCGGTGGGGCGGGGGCGGTCTTCCCGTCCGGTTGCGGGGGGTCTCCGGGCCCCTCGGGCGGGGCATCCGCCTTTCTGTCCGTGTGGGGGTGTAGTCTCTCGCTGGCTTGGGGTCTGGCTGCCCCCTGCTTTTCTCGTGCCTTGTCCGCTGCGGGTGCGTCTGTCTGCGGCCTGCTGCTGGCCCTTGTGGGCGGCGCGGTGGGCCAGGCTCTGGGGTTCCTGTCGCTGTCCGGCTTGGCTGCGTGGGGGTGGTGGTCCCTGGTTCCCTGGGCACCACACCTACTGTTTGTGGGATGGGCTCTCGGGGGGTTGGGGGTTTACTCTGGCTCCCGTACACACGGGGAGTCAAATGTATTGTACATGCAAATTCACATATACTCACATACATACATACACACATACATAGGTACCTACGCTCCCACATACATATACAAATACAGTACATATTTACACACTCAAGTTCGTACATCCACACGCACGCTCATTATACAAACATACTGCATACACATACTGTACATATACATTCACTGTAAAAACATACATATACACATACTGTACATATACACTCACTGTACAAACACACACATACACATACACATCCTGTACATATACATTCACTGTACATATACATTCACTGTACAAACACACATATACACATACTGTAAATATACATTCACTGTACAAGCACACATATACACATACTGTACATATACAAGTACATATGCACACATACACTCATGCACATAATCACGTTTCATCAAACATATATTAACGTTGTTGCCCTAGGGTAAACTAGGTATAACACATGGCACACTGACAAAGCTTAATCTATTGTTACAATCTACAAGGTTAATGTAGGTTGCTTCTCTTTCTTCCCCTCCATTTTTCTGCATTCTTTCGTATCTCAAGTTATCATTACGTATATGTATTGTTGCATTTGAACAATTGTATTGTTGATAATAAAGGTAAAGTATTGGTATTGTTTATTATCAATAGCACTATTTCTATTGGTATTCATATTTCTCCATTTTAGTGTAATAATGCTCATTGTCATTTCTGTATTATTTTTTATTTTCGCTAACTGCTTATTTGCTATTACTTTTACCATCATATTTGTACATGTCGTATTTGCTGATGTTGCTCTGTTGTTGTTGTTGTTGTTGTGTTTGCTTTTGTTGTTTTTGTCTCTCTGTCTAATCCCCCTCTTGTCCCCACAATTCCCCCCCACTGTCTTCCTTTTTTTTTCTCTTTCTATCCCCTCCTGCTCCGGCCCGGCTGCACCAAATGATAATATAAATACATTTAATAAAGTCAAAATACAAATAAGGCAACAAGAGAAGTATCCTACACTTCTCTTTTGTAAAGTAAATCTGAACAGCCGATAAGGGCATCTACATCTACTATATCAGGGGTCGGCAACCCGCGGCTCCGGAGCCGCATGCGGCTCCTTGACCACTCTGCTGCGGCTCAGCTACATACATGCCGACCCCCCCGATTTTCCCAGGAGATTTATGGATCTCAGTGTCCCTCATAGATTACTCCCAGGGAAAAACTAATCCTATTTACACTCTAATTACTAAATAAAGGGCGTGCCCTAATTGCACTGCAGTAATTGTCCTCTAGCGTGCCAGTCCAGCCACATGTTGCATGTTGTTATTACTTGCACACACAGGAGACAGCAAAGCATACTTACTCATCAGCCACACAGCTTACACTGACGGTAGCCGTATCAAACAACTTTAACATTGTTACGTTACAAATATGCGCCACACTGTGAACCCACACCAAAAAAGAATGAAAAACACATTTCTGGAGAACATCCCACCGTAACACAACATAAACACAACACAACCATTACCCAGAATCCCATGCAGCCCTAACTCTTCCGGTCTACATTATACACCCCCGCTACCACCAAATCCCCCACACATCAACCCCCCCCCCCTCTCCGTGCGTTGGTTTGAGCGGAAGAGTTAGGGCTGCATGGGATTTCTGGGTATTGGTACCGTCAGTGTAAGATGTGTGGCTGCTGAGTTAGTACGCCTTGCTGTCACTTACGTGAGCAAGCTGAAATTGCATTCTACGTGTGGTCGAGCAGGTACACTGTTAGGGCAGACTGTAGAGGGCGCCAAATGCAGTGTCATCACGCTCTGATATTCGGGAGTCTCCCGGGAGAAATGAGAGAGTTGGCAAGTATGACGCTATCAAGCGCCATTCATTCAAAACTCGCGGGCTGCACTAACATCATGTTTCCACATTAAAGTGCGTGCCGGTGCGTGTGTCGGAGACCCCTAGTTAACATAGCACAAAGCGTTTAAGCTTTGTATGCGGTGTTTTTCATTTTAATTTAAAATTTTTTTTTGTGGCTCCCATTACTTTCTTTAATTTGTGAAACTTGCCAAAATGGCTCTTTGAGTGGTAAAGGTTGCCGACCCCTGTACTATATGATTTGCCTGAGAAGCTGGGCAGGACATTATTAAAAAAAAACAAAAAAAAAACAAGCAGTGTGGGTGGCAATGGGGGAAGTGTCTTGCTCAAGGACATGTGACTAGAATGGCTACAGCGGGAATCGAACCTGGAACTCTTAAGTTGCTGGCACGGCCACTCTACCAACCGAACCACCTAGTGTGTCTGGTAAAATTCAAAAAGTAGTGTCTTTTAAGTATTGCTGCTCCACCACTTTAGTCATATTTTTTGCACTTATGAAACTTCTCCGTGACTTTAGCTCCAGACTTCTTCTGTTTATTTGACATGGTCATTACTGCCACAAGTGGTGGGAAAGTGTATTATGCCTGAGTATCGCCGCGGCCCATACGGACCACTGCTGAAGAACAGATATTTTTTCGGTGGCTCTCTAGTGGTTTCATAAACACCGATTTAGATCAAATCTCAATCATTGAGTTACTTTACACTGTGATCCTGATAATGATATAAAGTACATTATCGCAAATAACCTAAAAGTATTGATATTTTGATTTGAGGATCGATATAGAGAACTGGTATTGACG
>NC_084731.1:65711759-65759259 GCF_033978785.1 Entelurus aequoreus
CATAAAAGTTATGAACAGAATCGGTGACAAAGGGCAGCCTTGGCGGAGTCCAACCCTCACTGGAAACGTGTCCGACTTACTGCCGGCAATGCACTCACCCCACTCAGGTCAAACCAACAAGGGACATATGGCACAGGTCTACAACAAATAAGACAACAAAAACATACACATTCACACAGAGCTGACATACAGGAAGAATGGACTCCATTAGCTTTAAATCGCTTAAACAGAGCCTTTTAGCTAAAACCTAAGTTTTTCCAGTTTTAGATTGTAGAGAATCTCTTTAATCAAACGGCCATGTGATGGGGGTGGGGTGGGGGGGGGGTGGGCAGCTTCCAATTAAACAAGATCAACGGCTTGGCCAGCAAGGTCGTAAAAGCAACAGAGCGTTTTAGTGGTACAGGGCACGTGTTATCAGGTCATACGCCGGAAATGGCTGATAATGGATTAGCAGAACTGTTATGACTGTATGTCTTTCCGATTGTGTCAAAAATGTGCTCCCAAAAGGAACATAGTTTAGAGCAGTGGCGGATGCTCCTTCTCTCAAGGAGGGGAAGCTCAATTTCGGCCTACATCATAAAATGTGTTGGTTTATTTATACGTAAATTCTACCCTCCGTTCCTTTTTAAGAAAGTGATCTGTGACTCTGTCGTACCAAGAAGGCGTCTTTCCGAGGCCAGCCCACTGCCCCATAGACCCCCAGAGACGCTGAGCGTCCGATGGGCGGGACAAAGCCCAGCATTTATCCAATGACTCGTCTCGTTTGGCTGCAGTGTATGAACTCTGGGGACAGCCAGCGTCTACACTGTTTAAAGCACTTTAAAGCTGCGGGAATGAGAGAAAAGAAAGCTTCGTGGTTACCAGTGATAAGAAGCTGATTCTGAACAAAAGAGCTTCCCTTGCAGTCTTAGAGCAATCACCACTGGTTTAGAACAAGACCAGAACATATGGATATGATCAGCCGGAGATTGTTTGCATGTATTACAGGTATTGCTGACCGTGGGGTAGATTTTGGATAATTTGGAATTAGTGTAGTGAATTTGATGGATTACTTTGCATTGGATGAGACTATGACGGGCACATATCGAGGAGGACTAGACCAGATTCAGGGCAGAGTTCCAGTCTTGATGGGATATATTGGTATTAAGATCGCTCTCCCTTGAGGCTCTTATCAATGATAGAGAATTTGGAACAACTGAACCTAAGGAGGTATATAGCAGAGAGATGCATTTTTTATGATTAGGGCTCATAGATAACAATGTATCTATTAGAGTTTACGGAGGACGATTTGGGAAGTGTGGGAAATGCTTCTTTAAGCAGTCTCTCGCCTGAAAAAAAAACAAAAAGGGTGGGAGTTCGGCAAATCGTATTTGGAAGAGAGTTCAGCGAAGGATGAGAAAACTCTGTCTGCATAGAGGTCTTTCACAGTGGTGATACCGTGATCGTGCCAAGTTATGAATGCAGGGGTCAGTACGGGAAGGTTTAAATAATTGTTTTTTAAGCAGCGGGGTCAATATAGTGTTTCCTTAGCTGGTTCCATATTTTCATGGAGAGCGATGCAATGGTGTTTGCGCCTTCAAGTTTAAATGGAAAAGGGAGTGACAAGCATAAGCCAGAACATAATGAGAAGTGTGGTATTGTTGTTTCAAGGTATGCCCAGGCCGGGAGGGTCTGAGAGCTTCCATCCATCCAGTATAGGAGTTTCTGTACATTATCCGCCCAATAGTATCGTCTAAAACTGGGGAGTGCAAGCCCTCCTTCAGATTGGGGAGACTGTAGGACCGACTTGCGGAGACGAGCCGATCCGGCCCCCCATAAAATCGATTTGTCTAATTTATCAAAAAATGATTTAGTAATAAATATGGGGATATGTTGAAAAAGGTAAAGAAATGTAGGCAGAGTGATCATCTTGATCAGATTGATTCGGCCAGCGAGATATAGTGGTAAAGCAGACCGGCGGGCAAAATCCTTCTCCATCTTTTCAATTAGAGGTAAAAAATTTGCCTGGAGCATATCAGAAATAGCTGGGGTAATAAAGATTCCCAAGTAATGAATCCTGTTATCTGTCCATTTGAATGCCGCTAAAGATCGTGGGAGCTGTTTAGCTAAGGAATTAATCGGAAATAGCTCACTTTTTTGATTATTGAGTTTATAGCCAGAGTGTTTAACTGCGCAAATATTTTTTAAACATGCGATTAACGCGAATGCGTCCTGACTTCTTTTGACCCTTGGTCCATTCCGTAGCTTGGGGTAATGTAATAGCGTTCTGTTACTGCTTGTTCTTCTTTCGTGTAACGTCAGATGTCCAACTTGGTGTCACGTAGCCATACCTGCATCTCTGGTCCTAGGTGGAAGAGGCTGGCTTCCAAGGGCGGTCCATATAAGGGGCAGATGTTGATTATATGGTCGGCGGTCTGCTCAGGGTCACCGCACTCGCATGCCGCACTTTCCACCAAGCCCCACGTCTTCATTGATGACCCAAAGCGACCAACCCCAGTCCGTAGACGGTTCAGCGTGGTCCATTGTCGGCGTGGTAGGTCGTCTCCTCCGATGGCGCCATCTCCTGGGTACCAAATGTAGCGGTGGACTCGGGTGGGCCCGGCCGACTCCCACTCCTGCTTCCAAGCTGCTGCCAACCATGCATCTCTGGAGATGTCCTCAGAGGTGGAGTTGAGAATTTCTTGTGCTGCCTTGTTGTAGGGGTGGCGGGACTTGAGTCTGCTTGGAGGTGCTGGTGTTACTGTGGTGTTGTGCAAGATGTGCCACTCATATTTGTGTGCCTTCTTAGCCAGGGCGAGGGTGGCATCCTCCCGTCGGAGGCCGGCCGGTGCTATTCCCGCGAGGACCGGCAGGACGGATACAGGGGTGGGCTTCAAGCATCCAGTTATTATCCGGAGGGAGGTAATAATAGCCACGTCGACCTTTTTCGCATGAGGGCTTCTGCTCCAGACTGGGCTGCAGTATTCCGCTGCAGAGAAGACCAGGGCTTGGGTGGATATTCGCAGCGTCTTAGCGGCGGCTCCCCAGGTTGTTCCAGCGAGGCGGCAAATCAGCGGAGTTCCCTCCTGGCTTCTCTGGTGCTAAGGTGGTATGCCGCTGTGACTGTCTTTACGACGCTGAGCTGTAGACGCCACCTCCGAAGGCGTCTACAGGCTCAGCGTGTTACTGCTAAACCATAAGCAGGAAAATAGCGAGCAGAAATGCACAAAGAAAAGTGATCTAAAGCTATGGCAAGTTGTTCTCCCGACAAGACAAGACTATTTCATCTTGGATCGCTGTGAGACCACGGCATTGGATTGAACGCCTTCTGCCGCGTTTTGTTGCTTGCAGGGAGGGGGAGCTTCAGGTCCGTGTTTAAATTACAGTTAAGTGCGTCAATAGCATAAAATGTAGGTTGTTACGCTAACTGCTTTAGTAAGATGGAACAAAAAAAGACGGTAGAGAGGAAGTTTCGAGTAATTTTTTAAATCGGAGACTTCCGTCAAAACATGTCAAGACACCTTCTCGTACCAATCACATATGTCCGGCTTCACAATAATAGCACTACGCGACACATAAAGCTGAGTCTATTCCACGCCACTGTGGATTCTGTCCTCCTGTATGGCTGCGAAAGCTGGACCCTGACACCCACCCTGCAGAATGGGTGCTACACCAGAATGATACGAGCTGTTCTGAATGTGGACCAGAACATCCACATCACCAACAAGGACCTGTACGGGCAACTGCCGAGGCTCAGCAAGAAGGTAACAGCTAGGAGGATGAGGCTGGCCGGCCACTGCCACAGGCATCGGGAGCTCCCGGCCAGCAGGCTGGTCCTATGGGAACCAACGCACGGGCATCGATCGCGAGGACGTTCCGCGCTAACGTACGTGGACATCCTGAAAAATGATGCGGGAGCTGAAAGCTCTACGTAGCTGGCCGGGTGTATGGAGAACCGGAACGATTGGAGACTCCGATGGAAGCTCGTCTGAGGACGACTGAGAGAGAGAGACGCGTCACATCCGGTCTAACTACCATAACAAATTAATAAATCGTGTCACATTGCGATCATGCTTTGTCAAAGATGCATTGTAATGTAATCTGTGATATTTCTACCGAAAAAAAAGTTTTTTTGGCTGATTGAAATAAAGTGTATAGTCTTTTTTACAACCTGTTCTAATTGATATTCCACAATTACAGAATGTTTAGCAGGCTGAATAGGACATTTTATTAATCAAATAGAGAAAGTTATAACATTGTCGCGCAAAGATATGAAGACCATTAACTTGCACAACATGTCATGTACAGAACATCAGAAGCATTAACTCAGTTAGAAATATCACAGACTACATTAACAAACATCTTTGACAATCAAAGCATGATCATAACAATCCACATTTTTTTACTTGAAACTGGTATCTTAACATGGACATGTAGCTCCTCCTCTGAATGCAAGTGTGCCTACAGCAGGAATACAAATTCTATATTCCTACTAAATACAAAAAAAAAGACATTAATGCATTGCAGGATTTTTGGTTTCTTCCTTTTTTGGCTTTTTTAGCTGTTAAAAAACAATTATTTTAAATATAAAAACAATATTATTATTACATTATTATTAAGATTATTATTATTAATAAATTAAACACTTTAAAAAAACTATTTATTAAAGGAAACTGATTGTAATAAAAACTTGAAAAGTATCTTTCGGGGGTACATTTATTAATAAGGATATCTATCTGTGATTCATTGCGATTCATTTTGAGGTAACTATTAACAAAGTGCGATCAATCGCAATTAAATATTTTAATGATTTTGACAGCCGTAATTATTATAAAAGAGCGTCACGCGAATGAAATAATCCTGGACAGCAAGGAGTGCAGAGACTCTGACTGTGTGACAAACTTTTATCAGAAAATTCACCCTTCAAAGCACAAAGCTTTGCAGATGATTTCTGACAGAATGGGATGAGTGCGGTGCAGCAGTTCCCTCATTACTGACTGACGGTCTATAGTGGAAAGAATGGTGGAATGTTGGTGTCAGCACTGCTGGTGTGTGAAGGAGCTATGGAATATACCGTCTGCTCATAAAGAAGTCATCATAAATAACTGGTGGCATCCACTACTGAGGAACACAAACAGTCCCAGCTGAATGTGGCTAAATGCTTCCAAAGAGACTGTTACAGACCCCCGCCCACCCAGAGTGCACACACACACACACACACACACACACACACACACACACACACACACACACACACACACACACACACACACACACACACACACACACACACACACACACACACACACACACACACACACACACACACACACACACACACACACAGTCTTACCAGCAATATCAAATGTACATTCAGAGCTATCTTTGCTAATAAATATACATATACGTATATATGTATATACACACATATATATATATATATATATATATATATATGTATATATATATATATATATATATACATATGTGTATATATATATATATACATATATATATATATATACATATATATATATATATATATATACATATATATATATACATATATATATATATACATATATATATATTTTTTTTGATTGATTGATTGAGACTTTTATTAGTAGGTTGCACAGTGAAGTACATATTCCGTACAATTGACCACTAAATGGTAACACCCGAATAAGTTTTTCAACTTGTTTAAGTCGGGGTCCACTTAAATTGATTCATGATACAGATATATACTATCATATATACTATCATCATAATACAGTCATCACACAAGATAATCACATTGAATTATTTACATTATTTACAATCAGGAGTGTGGAGGGGGGGTGGGGTGGGGGGGGGGGGGGTGGGTGGGATATGGACATCAAGTAGTGGACATAGAGAGAGAGAGAGAGAGAGAGAGAGAGATCAGAAGGCATAAGAAAAAGAATCTGCATTTGATTGTTTACATTTGATTATTAGCAATCCGGGGAGGGTGTTAGTTTAGGGTTGTAGCTGCCTGGAGGTGAACTTTTATAGCGGTTTTGAAGGAGGATAGAGATGCCCTTTCTTTTATACCTGTTGGGAGCGCATTCCACATTGATGTGGCATAGAAAGAGAATGAGTTAAGACCTTTGTTAGTTCGGAATCTGGGTTTAACGTGGTTAGTGGAGCACCCCCTGGTGTTGTGGTTATGGCGGTCATTTACGTTAATATATATATATATATATATATATATATATATATATATATATATATATATATATATATACATATGTACATATATTTATAAATATACACATATATACACATATACTATCCATCCATTTTCTACCGCTTATTCCCTTCGGGATTGCGGGGAGCGCTGGAGCCTATCTCAGCTACAATTGGGCGGAAGATGGGGTACACCCTGGACAAGTCGCCACCTCATCGCAGGGCCAACACAGATAGACAGACAACATTCACACTCACATTCACACACTAGGGCCAATTTAGTGTTGCCACTATATATATATATATATATATATATATATATATATATATATATATATATATATATATATATATATATATATATATATATATATATATATATATATATATATATATATATATATATATACAGTATATATGAAGTATATATATGAAAGTGTTCTACCCTGGCGGGCGCTGTGTTCTTGCTACATGTGTGTGTGTGTGTGTGTGTGTACATATTATATTAATATGATGGATATATAATTAATATAATTGGATCTTAAGAGTATGTGAAAAAGCTTGTTAAAGTTTTGTAATCCATCAAAAATATCAAGCAGCTAACATGCACCAAACATGAATACGTGTGAAGAGTGTTTTACAATTTTTTCCCATCATGTACTCTGATGGTTTTAAATGGGTGTAATTTTAAATTTTTTATGGTGTTTATTTCATTACACCCACAATGTTTAGTGTAGCAGGTTGTGTTACGTGTGACCTTGTGTGTTGACCTCTATGTTAATTGTATTTTTTTGTTCTCACCATGACTAGGGAAGGTTGTTTGGATTGTGTCATCTAAGTAAATACTGTGCTATTATTAAGAAGTATTTTCGAGGGTGATTGCACTGATTTATTCAGCATTCAGCGACTGGCTGGTGTTTACGATGAATTCAGAAGCACTTTGGACATCCCGATCTAGTTATTATTATATTAACTGTATTATATACTATACCACATTACTCCACATAAACCACAGATTGTGATATCCATTTGGACTTGGTTGTGTTGCTTTCTTTCTGGGTTTTCCCTTCCACTTGCGCTTGATTTTGTAGGACATGTCCTCAATTATGTTGGATTCAAACATTGCCGCTGATGTCCTCTAAAAGCGTTGGAGTATTGTGTACTCACAGAGGAGAGGAGTGCGTTGCATGGTGACCAGGCGGCCTCACCACTGCGAAGCCGTTCTGAAAGAGGAAAACAAAGGAAACATCAACCACTGATTGCTCTGGTGTGTTCTACTTCAGTCCTAGAAGATTGACCCTTGGTCACGTTGTTGGAAATGTACTGGTGTTGTACGTCTTTCAACAATCGTAGGAAGGAACTGAGATAAAGCAAGCAAACCGAGAGTGTTTATACTAAGTGATGCGTTCAAACAAGCAAGTGGGGAAACACACGTGGATTGTTTAGTCGTGAGGAACCTCCAAACAACTCATTTCTACAACTTGGACTTCACACAAAAGCCTGTGGGAAAAAAATCTCCCTCAAAAGTCAAATAAATCTTTGAGGGTTGAATCTCTATGACAGGCGGCGCCAAATTGTGGCTCATTTTTGAAGGGACATTTTAAAAATGACTACTATACAAAAAAAAACAAAAATGAAAAGTGGAATAAAAGATCAAACAGGTGTAATGTAAAGAGAAAATAACACAGCTGCCGTGCATGGAGTTTTTTTTTGTTGACTTTAAAACTGTCATTGCTCAAAGAATAATAAACACAATCAACGGATGGATCTGAAGTTGAGGGGCGTCCAAACTACGACTTGCGGGCCCACCGGCATATTCAATTTGGCACGGCGAGATGTCAAAAGAGCATTCTTGAGTCTTCAGTTTTCTTTGTGTTTTCAAATTGTAGTTTAATTTTGCTCTGTAATAATAGTGCTTAACTTTCCTTAACGCCTACCAATTAGGACTAGTGTTGTCCCCGTACCAATAATTTGGTACCGGTACCAAAATGTATTTTGATACTTTTCGATACTTTTCTAAATAAAGGGGACCACAAAAAAATGTCATTATTGTCTTTATTTGAACAAAAATTCTTAGGGTACATGAAACATATTAAGTTAAAGTTAAAGTTAAAGTACCAATGATTGTCACACACACACTAGGTGTGGTGAAATTTGTCCTCTGCATTTGACCCATCCCCTTGATCACCCCCTGGGAGGTGAGGGGAGCAGTGGGCAGCAGCGTAGCCGCGCCCGGGAATCATTTTTGGTGATTCAACCCCCAAGCAGGGAGGTAATGGGTCCCATTTTTATAGTCTTTGGTATGACCCGGCCGGTATGTTTATTATTGTCATTTAGTCCAAAAGTAAAATATTTACAGAACTTGTGTGAGCCTATAACTATACACATTACTACATATATATATGTTACATTCTACTAGGGTTATCCCAATAACAACATTTTGGTACCGGTACTGGTACCAAAATCTATTTCGATACTTTTCTAAATAAAGTGGACCACAACAAATTTCCTTATTGTCTTTATTGTAACAAAAAAATCTTCGGGTACATGAAACATATGTTTATTATTGTAATTTTGTCCTTAAATAAAATAGTGAACATACTAGACAACTTGTCTTTTAGTAGTAAGTAAACAAACAAAGACTCCTAATTAGTCTGAGGTATGCAGTAACATATTGTGTCATTTATCTACCTATTATTTTGTCTACATTATGAGGGACAAAATGTAAAAATGTATTATTAATCCACTTGTTCATTTACTGTTAATATCTGCTTATTTTCTCTTTTAACATGTTCTATCTACACTTCTGTTAAAATGTAATAATCACTTATTCTTCGCTTCTTTGATACTTTACATTAGTTTTGGATGATACCACACATTTAGGTATCGATCCAATACCAAGTAGTTACAGGATCATACATTGGTCATATTCAAAGTCCTCATGTGTCCAGGGACATATTTCCTGAGTTTATAAACATAATATACATTTTAAAATAAAAAATAATTTGTGATTATAAAAAATATTAATGTAATCCTAGTAGTATCGACTAGATACACTCCTGTACTTGGTATCATTACAGTGGATGTCAGGTGTAGATCCACCCATGGCATTTGTTTGTATCGTGACGCCGGTGATATCCACCATAAATGTCTTATTCAGTATGGTGTGTCCCAATCTAATGCTTCCTCTTTTTTGCTCCCCCTTACAGTTCTTCCCGCCCCTACTGGGTTGTATCTTTAGAATAAAACTGAATAAAAATGGCAGACTGTTGTTTGATACTTTTCATTAGTTTTGGAGGATACGACACATTTAGGTATCGATCTGATACCAAGTAGTTACAGGATCATACATTGGTCATATTCAAAGTCCTCATGTGTCCAGTGACATATTTACTGACTTTATAAACATAATATGAATTTTAAAAAAAGGAAAAAAGATTTTGTGATGATAAAAAATATTGATGTAATCATAGTAGTATTGACTAGATGCGCTATTGTACTTGGTATCATTACAGTTGATGTCGGGTATAAATTAAAATTAAATTACCACTGATAGTCACACATACTAGGTATGGGGAAATTTTTCCCATCCCCTTCTTCCACCCCCTGGGAGGTGAGGGGAGCAGTGAGCAGCAGAGGTGGATGCGCTCGGGAATCATTTTTGGTGATTTAACCCCCAATTCCAACCCTTGATGCTGAGTGCCAAGCAGGGAGGTAACGGGTCCCATTTTTTATAGTCTTTGTTATGACTCGGCCAGGGTTGGAACTCACGACCTACCCATCTCAGGGCAGACACTCTAACCACTAGGCCACTGAGCAGGCTATAGATCCACCCATGGTATTTGTTTACATTCAGGAGCGCTAGCTTGCTGTTAGCGGTGAGCTATTGTATCCTCCTACGGTCTGTAGTGAAGCATGTTTAGCTATTCTTCGTCCTCCAGTGATAATGCTACTTGTAATAAACTTACTTTGTCACCATGGAGGCCAGGATTAGTGATTTAGAAGTAGCTAAAACACTGCAGACTGCGGATGGATGTTCTTAAAACACCTCTTCCTGAGGGTGTTTCAGTGTTATAACTTCACCTTTATCTTTACTTTTTAAGCCAAAATGCGTCCATTCTCCCTTTTCTGTCTACACACTGTGTCTGCTTGTAAGTACACTGCAAAAACTGAAATCTAACTAAGATTAAAAATATATAAGGGTGATATTTGCTTATTTTCTGTCTGATAAAAAAATGATTCTTACTAAGCAGATTTTATGTTAGAGTGTTTTACTTGTTTTAAGTGTTTTGGTCCTAAATTATTTCAGTAAGATATTACAGCTTGTTGCTGTGATTTTATGACCTATATTGAGTAAAACATGCTCTAAACTAGAATATCAGCTGTTGCAAAGCTATGTCATCAACACTCACAAGTATAAAACTGCTTTTTCAAAGTAATCATTTCTTATTTCAAGCGTGAAAAAAAAAATCATGACCTTGACACAATTGTGTCTCATATTAAAACAGATGGCAGCCAAATGGACTTTGCTGTTTTATTTTTAATGAAACAAGAGAAAATACGGACTCATATAGTAGTAAAGTTGTTATTAGTGGGAATATACTTATTTTAAGGTATTTTTGGGTTCATTGACATTAGCTAATTTTACTTGTTTTGGAAAGTCTTGACAAGCCAAATGTTCTTGTTCTATTGGCAGAAAAGTTTGCTTAGTTAAAAAAAAATACCCCTAATTTTTGTATTTTTTTCTTGTTTTTGAACACTGACTTTTTACAGTGTACTCGGTGTGTGTGCGCTGCCCAACATGCTCCTATGCTCGTAAAACCAGCAAAGCAAAACCAGTACTTTTCAAACAGAGTATAGTACCGTTTTTGCTAGTTCACCTAGACTCACCTTCAGCTCTCCTTTTGCCACCTTCAGCGCCAGCTGGATGACGCAGCCTGCAGCCATACGAGAAGCGGCCGCCGTGTGAAGCTCGTTCCAGATGGTATCATTGTCCACCTGTCGGCAGGGTGACATCAACACAATGATGAAAAGAACAATCAGGCACCATGTATACACAAAAAAGTTGTCTATTTAGGCTTTAACTATGTTGTCTTTTTATTTCCACTATTGCAACAAAAATATTTTTTTGTTGCAATTTAAATACTAAAATCAAATTGTTGGTCCTCTGTGAATTGCTAAGATACATTTCAATTAGAACGTACTTCCTTAATTCTCTCATGTAAGCCAATGCAGATTTCAAAATGTCCAGTCTGACTTCACTTTACCACCACTGAGCTTGTAACTCCAAACATTTGTGTCTTAAATCAGCCCCGCCCATGAAAAAGTATTGGAATTAATTGAATCTGTGCTTGGCCCTCCCAAAACACCACAATGTTACCATGGAACATGCCTTTAAAAACATTTTTGGATGGAAAATATTGTTTGAAAATCAATGCAATAGCACAGGGATGTCCAAACTGCGACCAGTGGGCCAGATGCGGCCCGCCGACGTCTTCAAATTGGCTCATGAGACGTCATTAAATGAATAAGGAATCATTCTGGCAGAGAAATTGCATTCATTTTAAAAGTCTGACCACTCATATGCTGCTATTTTGTTGCCATCTAGTGGAGAACATGAGTTTTTCAGGGCAATGACATTTAATTATATGTGTGTATATGTAATCAGCATATATATATATATATATATATATATATATATATATATATATATATATATATATATATATATATATATATATATATATATATATATATATATATATATATATATATACATATATATATTTATATATATATATATATATATATATATATAAATCTCCTGATGATTGAGGAAACCCTCATGAAACAGGCCTGTAGAGATGAAATAGTCTTGTGATTTTTTCCCCACACATACACATACATACATATATATATATATATATATATATATATATATATATATATATATATATATATATATATATATATATATATATATATATATATATATATATATATATATATATATATATATATATATATGTGTGTGTCACAATCATTGGTACTTTAATCTTTAATCTTAATCTTAATATATATATATATATATATTTTTTTTTTTTTATGTATTTATTTTATTTTATTTTTTGCACTGTGACTAGGTAAGGTTGTTCGCATTGTGTCATATGAGTAAATGCTGTTCTAATAAAGGCAAAGAATAAAATAATTATAAATAAAATTATATATATATAGGGTTAACCATATATATTTATATATATGTATAATTACTTTATTCTTTACCTTTACTAAAACAGCATTTACTTATATGACACAATGCAAACAACCTTACCTAGTCACAGTGCAAAAAATTTAATAAAATCCAACCAAGACAACATTTTAACAGACATAGTCACTGAACTTTGTGGATATTATAAAAAAAATGTACATTCACCATAAAAAAAAATCCAAACCATTACAAAGCATGATGGGGAAAATGCAAAGCACTCTCCACACTTATCCATGTTTGACGCATTTTAGCTGCTTGATACTTCTGATTGATTACACAACTTTAAGGAATTTGTCGCAGAAGTAAACAAGGTGGGAATCTAACTGTCACATACTCTTAATATCCAATTATATTCATTATATCATATCCATTATATTACTAATATGTATACATATATATGTATAGGCTATACACCAGGGGTGGGCAATTAATTTTTACCGGGGGCCGCATGAGCAACCCGAGCACTGCTGGAGGGCCACATCGACAATATTTCATTTAAATTTTGCTCAATATTATTTTTGATATATACCGTAAGATAAATAATAATAATAATAATAATAATAATAATAATAATTAATAATAATAGTAATACTTCAACATAGTGTGTGTAACAGCATTCCATGACTAATATAAATAAATTAACATTAATAATAAATGACAGTAAAATAAGCACATGTATGACTGAGGAGTCATAGTGTAACTTTGTGTGGTGTTTGAGTTGTCCGACTTTTTGTGTGGCCATAAACGCACCAGTGGTTTAGTGGTATGCGTGTTGGTGACAGATGACAAGTTGGTTTTGGCCTGGTTTGTACGGCAGAAAATGACTAGTTTTTCAAGATAGAAGTGTTTTACTCATGTTTTTGGTGTGGTTATGTCCGAATATAAACAGTTTTGCTCAATAAAGTGATCGATATAATTCCTGTCCTCGAAGCATCTCGATAGACGTTACAATAATTGAATGGTATTCAATTGAACGGTGTTGACGAACACCATTAGGGCCGCTTGTTGTCACTGTCACTCAGCGTTGAGTTGCAAAATTACATAGAATAAATATGTTTATTTTGTTTAGAATTCAGATGGGATTTGATTTGGTGCGCGGCATATATTTGCTGTGCGCAGCAGACGCTTGAGCAGTGCGCAATTGCGCAGGCACGCACCTTAGGGGGAACGTTGCTTTGCAGTCCATGTCTTGTTGGAAACACGCCATTCCTCATCAACTTTTCTCTTTTTAGCGTCTCGGGTGTAAACCGTGCATCACTTGTCGCTGCATGTGCACCTTCACTCGCAGGTTACACATGGACACACGCCCATAAATAATAATTTTCAAAATAAAAGCAGCACAGTTGTATTGCGCACACGACATAGATGTTTTTTCAACTTTATTTTGTAATTTGTGATTGCAGCTGTTCCCATTCACTCACAATCACGCACACGCATACGTCCACACGGAAGTAATACAAATAACGATTTTCAAAACAAAAGCAGCACCGTCGTATTGCACACTCGACATAGATACTTTTTAAAATGTATTTTGTAATTTATAATTGGCCTCACGCGGGCCGGACAGGGACGCACAAAGGGCCGGATGTGGCCCGCGGGCCGCAGAATGCCCAGGTCTGCTATACATACATACACACACACACACACACACACACACACGTATATATATATATATATATATATATATATATATATATATATATATATATATATATATATATATATATATATATATATATATATATATATATATATATATATATATATATATATATATATATAAAAATATATATGTATATATATATGTATATTGTACATGCAGTAGCCTTTTGGCCCTCGACCAAATTTTGTTAGCCCTATGCGGCCCCCAAGTCAAAAAGTTAGGACCCCCCCTGCACTAGCATGTACTACAAACAACAACAGTCATTATTTTAATAGAATTGTTCTGCATTTATCTTGGGGAGTAGACTTTTGTAGGGCGTCTCCTACGGGCTGCGTCTTCATCGAGTAACAATAGGAATTAGCAAAACTTTTGTTTATGTTGCCAATGGACGTATTTGAGTGACGAACCGCAGAGGTCAGAGTCACGTGACATGTATGTCTGTGTACCAAACTCCACCGTCGAGTTTGTTCATTCAGGACTCGGCAGAACAAATCGAAACATTTGCAGCATTTGCAGCTTTTCATTATTTTTATGGATAAATGTTTGTTGTATGGACGTTTGCAGCTGCATACTGTGGACGCTGGCAGACGCCGCCGCAAGACTCACTCGTTGGGTTTGACGTATTTTTTGTCTTGTCCTAACTTTGTGTGTTGTGGTGGTTGGAGGGCAGGATTGTGTCGATCTCTGAGTGGCACACAATTACAACTTCATCTCTTGGATGTGTAACAATTAGGGATGTCCGATAATGGCTTTTTGCCGATATCCGATATTTCGATATTGTCCAACTCTTAATTACCGATACCGATATCAACCGATACCGATATATACAGTTGTGGAATTAACACATTATTATGCCTAATTTGGACAACCAGGTATGGTGAAGATAATGTCCTTTTTAAAAAAATTAATAAAAGAAGATAAATAAATTAAAAACCTTTTCTTAAATAAAAAAGAAAGTAAAACAATATAAAAACAGTTACATAGAAACTAGTAATTAATGAAAATGAGTAAAATTAAACTGTAAAGGTTAGTACTATTGTGGACCAGCAGCACGCACAATCACGTGTGCTTACGGACTGTATCCCTTGCAGACTGTATCCATCCATCCATCCATTTTTTACCGCTTATTCCCTTCGGGGTCGCGGGGGGCCCTGGAGCCTATCTCAGCTACAATCGGGCGGAAGGCGGGGTACACCCAGACAAGTTGCCACCTCATCACAGGGCCAACACAGATAGACAGACAACCTATCATACTCACATTCACACACAAGGGCCAATTTAGTTTTGCCAATCAACATATCCCCCCAGGTGCATGTCTTTGGAGGTGAGAGGAAGCCGGAGTACCGGAGGGAACCCACGCAGTATATATATATATATATATATATATATATATATATATATATATATATATATATATGTATATATATATATATATATATATATATATATATATATATATATATATATATATATATATATATATATATATATATTTATATATATATATATTTATATATATATATATATATATATATATAATATTAAATGACTTTCGGCTCCCGGACAAATTTTGTTAAGCCCCATGTCAAAGCTTCTAAAATGCCCATAAAAAGTGGTAGATGTCTCTTGCATGTTATAAAACATAGTAAAAAGGTAGGAGCATGATAACATGAACATGCAATAAATGATGCCCCGTATACTACACGCAAAATTGAAATAAGGTAGTCTGCACCACTTTGTATTGCACAGGCAGTCTTAGTAGATCACACACTAATAGTACATGCTATTTTATAGATTGCACACGCTGTTTAAGTTAAAGTTAAAGTACCAATGATTGTCACACACACACTAAGTGTGGTGAAATTTGTCCAGCATGAGGTGTTTGGATCTTAGTAGCGCCCTATTTGAAATAGGGCGCTACTAGGTAACAACTGGACTTGTTTGGAGATGCTTTGGATTAAAACAAGAGTAAAAACTGCATTTGTTGTGAAAGGCATCAAAGATCCTTGCAGAGAAGCGAGTGCAGCTGCTTCACCAGTCCTGTTTTCAAGTCACAAGTCTGGCAGCGTCCCTCAGTGGAACAATGAAATCACAGGAATTTCTTTTATCACAGACTCTGCCATCTTGTTCCAATAAGTTAGCACGCTAAGTCATGGGCCGGAAACTCAAGAAGATCAGTCGTCTTATCCACTCACACCCATCCCCCGCTCTTCTCCTCGCCTCTATGATGCCTTTTCAGTGATGTTAATGTTCTAGTAATGTCAACATCATCTTTCCTGATGTAGCCTACATTAGTTTTTTACTTCAATTGGCTTCATTATACAAAAAAGCATCGCCTGTGGCGTGAAATTACTGCCAAAACTCCATAAACTCAAAAAATGTTTCACAAACTCAAAAATGTTTCACAAATCAAAAAAATGTTTTTACAAACTCAAAAATGTTTCACAAATAAAATAAAAAATGTTTTTACAAACTCAAAAATGTTTCACAGACTTAAAAAAAACTAGTTTTACGAACTCAAAAATGTTTCACAAATAATAAAAACAAGTTTTTACAAACTACAAAATGTTTCACAAACTCAAAAAACATGTTTCATAAACTCAAACATGTTTCACAAATTAAAAAAAAAGTTTTTACAAACTCAAAAATGTTTCACAAATAATAAAAAACATTTTTTACAAACTAAAAAATGTTTCACATACCAAAAAAAACGTTTTTACAAACCCAAAATGTTTTCACAAATAAAATAAATGTTTCACAAACTCAAAAAAATGTTTCTAAACTCAAAAATGTTTCAAAAATAATTTTAAAAAGTTTTTACAAACTAAAAAATGTTTCACGAACCAAAACGTTTTTTTTACAAACTCAAAAATGTATCACACATTTAAAAATAAAAAAGTTTTTACAAACTCAAAAATGTTTCACAAATAAAAAAAAAGTTTTTACAAACTCAAAAATGTTTCACAAATAATAAAAAAAAGGTTTTTACAAACTCAAAAATGTTTCACAAACCAAAAAAAAGTTTTTACAAACCCAAAAATGTGTCACAAATAAAAAAATGTTTCACAAACTCAAAATAAATGTTTCAGAAACTCAGACATGTTTCACAGACTTAAAAAAAAAAGTTTTACAAACTCAAAAAAATGTTTCACAAATTTTTACAAAAGTTTTTACTAACTAAAAAATGTTTCACAATAATAAAAAAAAGTTTTTACAAACTCAAAAATGTTTCACAAAATTAAAAACCAAACGTTTTTACAAACTCAAAAATGTTTCAAAAATAATTTAAAAAAGTTTTTACAAACTAAAAAATGTTTCACGAACCAAAACGTTTTTTTTGCAAACTCAAAAATGTTTCACAAATTTAAAAATAAAACGTTTTTACAAACTCAAAAATGTTTCACAATTTAAAAAAAAGTTTTTACAAACTCAAAAATGTTTTACAAATTAAAAACCAAACGTTTTTACAAACTCAAAAATGTTTCAAAAATAATTTTAAAAAGTTTTTACAAACTTAAAAATGTTTCACGAACCAAAACGTTTTTTTGCAAACTCAAAAATGTTTCACAAATTTAAAAATAAAACGTTTTTACAAACTCAAAAATGTGTCACAAATAAAAAAAAGTTTCACAATCTCAAAATAAATGTTTCAGAAACTCAAAAATGTTTCACAGACTTAAAAAAAAAAGTTTTACAAACTCAAAAAAATGTTTCACAAATTTTTACAAAAGTTTTTACTAACTAAAAAATGTTTCACAATAATAAAAAAAAGTTTTTACAAACTCAAAAATGTTTCACAAAATTAAAAACTAAACATTTTTACAAACTCAAAAATGTTTCAAAAATAATTTAAAAAAGTTTTTACAAACTAAAAAATGTTTCATGAACCAAAACATTTTTTTGCAAACTCAAAAATGTTTCACAAATTTAAAAATAAAACGTTTTTACAAACTCAAAAATGTTTCACAATTTAAAAAAAAGTTTTTACAAACTCAAAAATGTTTTACAAATTAAAAAAAACGTTTTTACAAACTAAAAAATGTTTCACGAACCAAAACGTTTTTTTACAAACTCAAAAATGTATCACATATTTAAAAATAAAAAGTTTTTACAAACTCGAAAATGTTTCACAAATTAAAAAAAAGTTTTTACGAACTCAAAAATGTTTCACAAATTAAAAAAAAAGGTTTTTACAAACTCAAAAATGTTTCACAAACCAAAAAAAAGTTTTTACAAACCCAAAAATGTGTCACAAATAAAAAACGTTTCACAAACTCAAAATAAATGTTTCAGAAACTCAAACATGTTTCACAGACTTAAAAAAAAAAGTTTTACAAACTCAAAACAATGTTTCACAAATTTTTACAAAAGTTTTTACTAACTAAACAATGTTTCACAATAATAAAAAAAGTTTTTACAAACTCAAAAATGTTTCACAAAATTAAAAACTAAACGTTTTTACAAACTCAAAAATGTTTCACAAATTTTTAAATAAAACGATTTACGAATTCCAAAATGTTTTACAAATAAAAAAAATTAAAAAAAGTTTTTACAAACTCAAAAATGTTTCACAAATAATAATAAAAAGTTTTAACAAAATAAAACATGTTTCACAAACCAAAAAAACGTTTTTACAAACCCAAAAATATTTCACTTACACATTTTTTTTTCACAAACTCAAAGAAAATGTTATATAAACTCAAAAACGTTTCAGAGCTTTTAAAAAAAATGTTTTACAAACTCAATTTTTTTTTCACAAACTACTTTTTTTTTTCACAAACTCAAAAATGTTTCATAAACTCAAACAAAAGTTTCACAAACGGGGCCTTAAATTGACTCAGCAGCACCACCTGTGGTTGAAGATGCAAACTACGGTTCTTGAGTGTGAGAAACAAAATATTCTGTGCGTGGAACAAAAAGTGGAACCATCCGCCCAAAGTACTAACTAACTTGAATAACTTTTTTTTTTCTACTTACGAATCATTTTGTGTGTTTGGGAAACATTTTATTGTGTTTGTGAAACATGTTTTAGTTTGTAAAACATTTTTCAGTTTGTAAAACATTTTTCAGTTTGTGAAACATTTTTTAGTTTGTAAAAAAAAATTTAGTTTGTGAAATATTTTTTGAGTTTGTAAAACATATTTTTTTGAGTTTGTAAAACATATTTTTTTGGAGTTTATGAAACATTTTTGAGATTGTGAAACATTTTTTTTGAGTTTGTGAAACTTTTTCTTTGAGTTTGTGAAACATTTCTTAGTTTGTGAAATATTTTTTAGTTTGTGAAATATGTTTTAGTTTGTGAAACATTTTTTAGTTTGTGAAACATTTTTTTTTTAGTTTGCGAAACATTATTTTGAATTTGTGAAACATTTTTTTAAGTTTGTGAAACATTTTTTTCAGTTTGTAAAACAATTTTTTTTGAGTTTGTAAAACATTTTTTTTAGTCTGTGAAATATTTTTTAGTTTGTGAAACATTATTTTGAGTTTTTGAAACTTTTCTTTTAAGTTTGTGAAGCATTTTTGAGTTTGTGATACATTTTTTGGAGTTTGTGAAACCATTTTTCGAGTTCGTGAAACAATTTTTTGGAGTTTGTAAAACATTTTTTGGAGTTTGTGTAACATTTTTTTTGGAGTTTGTGAAACATGTTTTGGAGTTTGTGAAACATTCTTTTAAGTCTGAAACATTATTTTGAATTTGTGAAACATTATTTTTGATTTTGTAAAACATTTTTTGGAGTTTGTGTAACCATTTTTGGAGTTTGTGAAACATGTTTTGGAGTTTGTGAAACATTCTTTTAAGTCTGAAACATTATTTTGAATTTGTGAAACATTATTTTTGAGTTTGTAAAAAAAAAAGTTTGTGAAACATTTTGAGTTTGTGGAAATTTGTTTTTTGAGTTTGTGAAACATTTTAGAATTTGTGAAACTTTTTCTGGAGTTTGTAAAACATTTTTGAATTTGTGAAACAATTTTTTTGACTTTGTGAATTTTTTTTTGAGTTTGTAAAACATTATTTTGAGTTTGTGAATCTTTTTTTTGAGTTTGTGAAACACTTTTGAGTTTGTGATACATTTTTTGGAGTTAGTGAAACTTTATTTAGAATTTGTGAAAAACATTTTTTGAGTTTGTAAAACAATTTTTGTTTAGTTTGTGAAACATTTTTTTGAGTTTGTAAAACAATTTTTTTGAGTTTGCAAAACATTTGTTTGAGTTTGTAAAACTTTTTTTTTTTTAGTTTGTACAACAATTTTTTGGAGGTTGTGAAACATTTTGAATTTGTGAAAAAAAATGTTGAGTTTGTAAAACTTTTTTTTTTTTTAGTTTGTACAACATTTTTTTTGAGTTTGTGAAAAAATGTTTTGAGTTTGTGAAACATTATTTTGAATTTGTGAAAAACATTTTTTGAGTTTGTAAAACTTTTTTTTTTTAAGATTGTAAAAAATGTTGAGTTTGTGAAACATTTTGAGATTGTGGAACATTTTTTTTTAGTTTGTGAAACATTATTTTTGAGTTTGTAAAACATTTTAGAATATGTGAAACATTTTTTTTTGAGTTTGTAAATCATTTTTGAGTTTGTAAAACATTATTTTGAATTTGCAAAACCTTTTTTTTAAAGGCCTACTGAAATGAATTTTTTTTATTTAAACGGGGATAGCAGATCTATTCTATGTGTCATACTTGATCATTTCGCGATATTGCCATATTTTTGCTGAAAGGATTTAGTATAGAACAACGACGATAAAGATTGCAACTTTTGGTATCTGATAAAAAAAAGGCTTGCACCTACCGGAAGTAGCGTGACGTAGTCAGTTGAACATATACGCAAAGTTCCCTATTGTTTACAATGATGGCCGCATTAAGTGAGAGAGATTCGGACCGAGAAAGCGACAATTTCCCCATTAATTTGAGCGAGGATGAAAGATTTGTGGATGAGTAAAGTGCAAGTGAAGGACTAGTGGGGAGTTGAAGCTATTCAGATAGGGAAGATGCTGTGAGAGCCGGGGGTGACCTGATATTCAGCTGGGAATGACTACAACAGTAAATAAACACAAGACATATATATACTCTATTAGCCACAACACAACCAGGCTTATATTTAATATGCCACAAATTAATCCTGCATAAAAACACCTGCGTGTTTGTTATGCTAGCTCCTAGCTCCTCTGCTAGCTCCTAGCTCCATAGAACACGCCAATACAATTCAAACACCTGATCAACACACACAATCACTCAGCCCAAAAGACCGTTTACCTAACCCAAGGTTCATAAAGCTTATATATTTTTAAAAGTTACGTACGTGACGCGCACATACGGTCAAGTTATCGAATGTTTAGCAGCCAAGGCTGCATACTCACGGTACCTGATATTCAGCTGGGAATGACTACAACAGTAAATAAACACAAGACATATATATACTCTATTAGCCACAACACAACCAGGCTTATATTTAATATGCCACAAATTAATCCTGCATAATAACACCTGCGTGTTTGTTATGCTAGCTCCTAGCTCCTCTGCTAGCTCCTAGCTCCATAGAACACGCCAATACAATTCAAACACCCGATCAACACACACAATCACTCAGCCCAAAAGACCGTTCACCTAACCCAAGGTTCATAAAGCTTATATATTTTTAAAAAGTTACGTACGTGACGCGCACATACGGTCAAGTTATCGAATGTTTAGCAGCCAAGGCTGCATACTCACGGTACCTGATATTCAGCTGGGAATGACTACAACAGTAAATAAACACAAGACATATATATACTCTATTAGCCACAACACAACCAGGCTTATATTTAATATGCCACAAATTAATCCTGCATAATAACACCTGCGTGTTTGTTATGCTAGCTCCTAGCTCCTCTGCTAGCTCCTAGCTCCATAGAACACGCCAATACAATTCAAACACCCGATCAACACACACAATCACTCAGCCCAAAAGACCGTTCACCTAACCCAAGGTTCATAAAGCTTATATATTTTTAAAAAGTTACGTACGTGACGCGCACTTACGGTACGGTACGTGTTATGCTAGCTCCTAGCTCCTCTGCTAGCTCCTAGCTCCATAGAACACGCCAATACAATTCAAACACATGATCAACACACACAATCACTCAGCCCAAAAGACCGTTCACCTAACCCAAGGTTCATAAAGCTTATATATTTTAAAAAAGTTACGTACATACGCAAAAAAAAGCCAAAGCTGCATACTCACAGTAGCACGTCTGCGTCTTTGTCATCCAAATCAAAGTAATCCTGGTAAGAGTCTGTGTTGTCCCAGTTCTCTACAGGCGTCTGTGTATCCAAATCAAAAGTCCTCCTGGTTAGAGTCTCTGTTATCCGAGTTCTTCCATCTTGACTGCATCTTTCGGGAATGTAAACAAAGAAGCGCCGGCTGTGTACTGTTGTGGCTGACTACGTTCGAAAAATACGTCCATTTCGCACCGACAACTTTCTTCTTTGCTTGCTTGGCTTCCTTCTCCATAATGCAATGAACATGATTGAAACAGATTCACGAACACAGATGTCCAGAATACTGTGGAATTATGAAATGAAAACAGAGCTTTTTCGTACCGGCTTCAATGTGGAAGGCATACCCGTGTTCGTCGGGCTACGTCACGCGCATACGTCATCCTCAGAGGCGTTTCGAACCGGAAGTTTAGCGGCAAATTTAAAATGTCACTTTATAAGTTAACCCGGCCGTATTGGCATGTGTTATAATGTTAAGATTTCATCATTGATATATAAACTATCAGACTGCGTGGTCGGTAGTAGTGGGTTTCAGTAGGCCTTTAAGTGTGTGAAATGTGAAGTGAATTATATTTATATAGCGTTTTTCTCAAGTGACTCAAAGCGCTTTACATTGTGAAACCCAATATCTAAGTTACATTGTTAAACCAGTGTGGGTGGCACTGGGAGCAGGTGGGTAAAGTGTCTTGCCCAAGGACACAACGGCATTGACTAGGATGGCGGAAGCGGGGATCGAACCTGCAACCCTGAAGTTGCTGGCACTGCCGCTCTACCAACCGAGCTATATCGCCCCAAACATATTTTTATGAGTTTGTGGAACATTGTCGAGTTTGCGAAACATTTTTTTGAGTTTGTAAAACACATTTTTTTGACTTTGTGAAACATTTTTAATTTGTGAAACATTTTTTTTGACTTTGTAAAACATATTTTTTTTGAGTTTGTACAACAATTTTTTTGAGTCTTTGAAACATTTTTGTTTGTAAAACTTTTTTTTTTTTAGTTTGTAAAACTACTTTTTTTTTCAGTTTATGAAATATTTTTTAGTTTGTGAAATATTCCTTGTTTGTGATTTTTTTTTTTAGTTTGTGAAACAATTTTTCGAGTTTTCGATACATTTTGTTTAGTTTGTGAAATATTTCTTTGAGTTTGTAAAACTTTTTTTTGAGTTTGTGAAACATTTTTGAGTTTGTAAAACAATTTTTTTGAGTTTGTGAAACATTTTTGAGTTTGTGGAGTTTTGGCAGTAATTTCCCTCCACAATGGCCACTGGTGTACTGTTGAGTTTGCAGTAAAGATAGACGTGGACGTGTGTGTGACGTGGAAATGTGTGTGACGTGCAAACAGAGACGTGGAAGTGTGTGTGTGTGACGTGCATGCAGACACTTCCACTCACCCCCACTCCTCCACATGGTAACATCACAAAGATTCTTTGAGCCAAGATTCCTGCAAGGAGAAATTAAGGACATTTAGTGACCATCTCATAATTGTTGTGTTTACATGGTGGCTGAAATCATCATTATGATGAAGTCTTATTATTAGGATGAAATCATCATTATTATGAAGTCTTATTATTAGGGTGAAATAATCATTATTATGAAGTTTTATTATTAGGATGAAATCATCATTAATATGAAGTCTTATTATTAAGTTGAAATCCTCATTATGATGAAGTCTTATTATTAGGATGAAATTATCATTATTAGGATGAACTCTTATCATTAGGATGAAATCATCATTATTATGAAGTCTTATTATTAGGATGAAATCATCATTATTATGAAGTCTTATTATTAGGGTGAAATCATCAATATTATGAAGTCTTATTATTAGGATGAAATCATCATTATTATGATGAAGTCTTATTATAAGTATGAAATTATCATTATTTTGATGAACTCTTATTATAAGGATGAAATCATTATTATTATGAAGTCTTATTATTAGGATGAAATCATCATTATTATGAAGTCTTATTATTAGGGTGAAATCATCATTAATATGATGAAGTCTTATTATTAGGATGAAATTATCATTATTATGATGAACTCTTATTATTAGGATGAAATCATCATTATTATGAAGTCTTATTATTAGGATGAAATCATCATTATTATGAAGTCTTACGAGCCAACTTTGGGTTGTCCAGCTTGAGGCGGTGAAGAGGGTTGGTGCCGTAACGAAGCACATGTTTTTCTGAATGGACCGACTGGAGCTCTTCCAGAGAGGCCTTCCTACAGCCAATGTGCTACACACACACACACACACACGCACGCACGCACGCACGCACGCACACACGCACGCACGCACGCACGCACGCACGGACGCACGCACACACACACACACACACACACACACACACACACACACACACACACACACACACACACACACACACACACCCACACCCACACACACACACACACACACACACACACACACACACACACAGATGGGTGAAAGATGAGGCTGGACAAGAAAAGATCACAGCTTTGAAGAAGAGGACAGACATGTGAATCACGAGATGAAAGAAACAACATGTCAGTGTCCTGCAACGCCAACCTGATATGTTCATACCTCACACTGGCTATGTCTATTCATGTTCATACCTCACACTGGCTGTATCTATTCATGTTCATACCTCACACTGGCTGTGTCTATTCATGTTCATACCTCACACTGGCTGTCTATTCATGTTCATACCTCACACTGGCTATGTCTATTCATGTTCATACCTCACACTTGCTGTGTCTATTCATGTTCATACCTCACACTGGCTGTGTCTATTCATGTTCATACTGAACATGATGCATATATTCATTTTCATACCTCACAGTGGCTGTGTCTATTCATGTTCATACTGAACATGATGCATCTATTCATGTTCATACCTCACACTGGCTGTGTCTATTCATGTTCATACCTCACACTGGCTGTGTCTATTCATGTTCATACTGAACATGATGCATATATTCATGTTCATACCTCACACTGGCTGTGTCTATTCATGTTCATACTAAACATGATGCATATATTCATGTTCATACCTCACACTGGCTGTGTCTATTCATGTTCATACTGAACATGATGCATCTATTCATGTTCATACCTAACATGATGCCTCTATTCATGTTCATACCTCACACTGGCTGTGTCTATTCATGTTCATACCTCACACTGGCTATGTCTATTCATGTTCATACCTCACACTTGCTGTGTCTATTCATGTTCATACCTCACACTGGCTGTGTCTATTCATGTTCATACTGAACATGATGCATATATTCATGTTCATACCTCACACTGGCTGTGTCTATTCATGTTCATACCTCACACTGGCTGTGTCTATTCATGTTCATACCTCACACTGGCTGTGTCTATTCATGTTCATACCTCACACTGGCTATGTCTATTCATGTTCATACCTCACACTTGCTGTGTCTATTCATGTTCATACCTCACACTGGCTGTGTCTATTCATGTTCATAGTGAACATGATGCATATATTCATGTTCATACCTCACACTGGCTGTGTCTATTCATGTTCATACTGAACATGATGCATCTATTCATGTTCATACCTCACACTGGCTGTGTCTATTCATGTTCATACCTCACACTGGCTGTGTCTATTCATGTTCATACTGAACATGATGCATATATTCATGTTCATACCTCACACTGGCTGTGTCTATTCATGTTCATACTAAACATGATGCATATATTCATGTTCATACCTCACACTAGCTGTGTCTATTCATGTTCATACTGAACATGATGCATCTATTCATGTTCATACCTAACATGATGCCTCTATTCATGTTCATACCTCACACTGGCTGTGTCTATTCATGTTCATACCTCACACTGGCTGTGTCTATTCATGTTCATACCTCACACTTGCTGTGTCTATTCATGTTCATACCTCACACTGGCTGTGTCTATTCATGTTCATACTGAACATGATGCATATATTCATGTTCATACCTCACACTGGCTGTGTCTATTCATGTTCATACTGAACATGATGCATCTATTCATGTTCATACCTCACACTGGCTGTGTCTATTCATGTTCATACCTCACACTGGCTGTGTCTATTCATGTTCATACTGAACATGATGCATATATTCATGTTCATACCTCACACTGGCTGTGTCTATTCATGTTCATACTGAACATGATGCATATGTTCATGTTCATACCTCACACTGGCTGTGTCTATTCATGTTCATACTGAACATGATGCATCTATTCATGTTCATACCTAACATGATGCCTCTATTCATGTTCATACCTCACACTGGCTGTCTATTCATGTTCATACCTCACACTGGCTGTGTCTATTCATGTTCATACCTAACATGATGCATCTATTCATGTTCATACCTAACATGATGCCTCTATTCATGTTCATACCTCACACTGGCTGTGTCTATTCATGTTCATACCTCACACTGGCTGTGTCTATTCATGTTCATACCTAACATGATGCATCTATTCATGTTCATACCTCACACTGGCTGCGCAGTCCCCTTTCATGCAGTCGGGACCAAATGCTGTGGACTCTGCCAGGATGCTCTGGATGATAGCTGTGGTCCCCACAGGTGCACTGGTGCTTCTGCATCTGAGCGTCGTAAACCAGACCTGAGCAAACATGGGTGATGAACTGTACTGTCATTGCACGTGAAAAGTACAACACAATTACATTTTCAGGACAAACCCAACAGACATACAGTGACAGGGTGGACAGAATGGGGGAAGTGGAGGAGGATTTGAAGGTTCTTCTTATGGTTTATGAATGTTTTTTATGGTATTGGGCCTTCTTATCCTTCAGATTTACCCTAAGAACCCTGGTGGACCCTGAGATCCACTTCTATTTATTCCAAAAGTCAGGACACAAAGTCACATGATGGCATCTTTCCATCTACGGAACATCTTGTCTGAGGACCTCAGGGCTTCACAGAACGTTCATGTTTTTAAGAGCAGGCTCCAGACCTATCTATTTTTATTGGGCTTTTACCAAATATTTATTAGTTTATTGAAGTCACTCATACTTTCCTTTTGATTTCCTATTACTTATGTTACATTTTATTTACTTAGATTTATTTATTACATTTATATATACTGTATATATATATATATATATATATATATATATATATATATATATATATATATATATATATATATATATATATATATATATATATATATATATATATATATATATATATATATATATATTTATATGTATATGTATATATATATGTATATATATATATATATATATATATATATATATATATGTATATATATATATATATATATATATATATATATATATATATATATATATATGTATATGTATATACATACATACATACATACATACATACATACATACATACATACATACATTTATATATATATATATATTTATATGTATATGTATATACATATATACATACATACATACATACATACATACATACATACATGCATACATACATACATTTATATGTATATGTATATATATATATATATATATATATATATATATATATATATATGTATATATATATATATATGTATATATATATATATATATATATATATATATATATATATATATGTATATATATATATATATATATATGTATATGTATATACATATATACATACATACATACATACATACATACATACATACATTTATATATATATATATATATATATATATATTTATATGTATATGTATATACATATATACATACATACATACATACATACATACATACATACATACATGCATACATACATACATACATACATTTATATATATATATGTACCATCCAGCGCCGAGAAGCCATAACGTTTCTACCGATTGGATCCAAAGTCGCTCCCGTCTGATGAGGTTGTATTTGGTGCCGTTACATAAAACCCAAATTAATGCCAGTTTCAACCCCAAATATTACAGTAGCCTTCACACAGCAGACCATACATCACAACAAGAAGGAAACCACGAGTCCCAGCAGAAGAATGCAGATCTTTGCACAGGTTCTACTGACCAGTGGTGAAGCGCAGCTGGACCTCTGCAGCAGGACTGGACGAGGACAAAGACACGGGCACAGGCAGGGAGGTGGAGGCGGGGGAGGACTGGGTCCGGACCAGGGGCTGGTGAGACCACATCAGGACAGGAACATTAGGGGAGTCCATGTGGAGTCCTGGTCTGTGGGCCACCTGCCTCTGGGTTTGTTGCATGAAAGGAACATATCATGTCAAAAGTACACATGCTCATTTAAAGTATGTTCTACCAGCATTCTGCTGGGTAAAGCTAGAGCGCCCCCTTTTGGCAAACTCCTGTTAAAGCAAGGAATATCAGTCTAGTAAGCATAAGACATTTTCATCTCTGTAGACCAGGGGTGGCCATCAGTGTCAGGGGCGCCGCTAGGGATTTTGGGCCCCATGAAAAGAATCTTTACAGGGCCCCCAACACAGCGGCAACATTTTTTGATGCTATTTTACATACAATTATGCATTTTAATGGTATTTTTGACTATCATTACCATTTTTTTGAAAGAAGAACCGCATCACAGTTTTATAAGTATTATAATTTCATCATCATTAGGGGCATCTCTGGGCCCCCCTCCATCATGGGCCCCTAGAATCCGTCTCCTTTACCCCCCCTTTTCGGCGCACATTTGAAAAGGAATTCTACCTTTGCAACCTCATGATACTCTTGGCTAAGTTTTATATCCATAAATGTCAGTTTCTCAATACAAGACCTGTTTGTTGTGCCTTTAAAAAAGAGTTAGAACTTTACTTTACTTTAAAACACTTTCTACCTCTAACAGGCAAAAAGCTGTGAAAACTACGATGCTGTGTTCCAAATGTAAACTAGGGTTAACAATATTTTGGTATACCGGTAGCGGTACCAAAATGTATTTCCATACTTTTCTAAATAAAGGGGACCACAAAAAAAATTCATTATTGGCTTTATTTGAACAAAAAATCTCAGGGTACATGAAACGTATGTTTATTATTGTAATTTAGTCCTTAAATAAAATGTTGAACATACTAGACAACTTGTCTTTTAGTAGTAAGTAAACAAACAAAGACTCCTAATTAGCCTGCTGAGGTATGCAGTAACATATTGTGTCATTTCTCTACCTATTATTTTGTCTACATTATGAGGGACAAACTGTAAAAATTGATTATTAATCTACTTGTTCATTTAATGTTAATATCTGCTTATTTTCTGTTTAATATGTTCTATCTACACTTCTGTTAAAATGTAATAATCACTTATTCTTCTCTTGTTTGATACTTTACATTAGTTTTGGATGATACCACACCTTTAAGTATCAATACGATACCAAGTAGTTACAGGGTCATACATTGATCATATTCAAAGTCCTCATGTGTGCAGGGACGTAATTACTGACTTTAGAAACATAATAGGAATTTTAAAAAGGAAAAAAGATTTTGTGACGATAAAAAATATCAATGTAATCATAATAGTATCGACTATATACGCTCTTGTACTTGGTATCATTACAGTGGATGTCAGGTGTAGATCCACCCATGGCATTTGTTTACATTGTGACGCCAGTGAGCTATTGTATCCTCCTACGGTGTGTAGTGAAGCATGTCTAGCTATTCCTCGTCCTCCAGTGATAATGTTAATTGTAAGAAACATACTTTATTTGTCACCATTGGCACCTTTATCTTTACTTTTTACACCAAAATGCGTCCATTTTCCCTTTTCTGTCTACACACTGTGTCTGCTTGTAAGTACTCTGTGTTTGTGCGCTGCCGAACATGCTCATCTGCTCGTAAAACCAGCAATGACACGACGTGGCGACGACGCGCCGTCATGCCTGTTAAAAAAAAGGGGGGGGGGGGGGGGGTCTGGTACTTTTTAGAGGCTGTATAGTACTGAATATGATTCATTAGTATTGCGGTACCCTACATTCTACTATAACTACTTTATTGAATTAACAACCCCCTGGCGCTGTATTGTACTGTTTTGTACTTGTTTTATTTGTCATTGTTTATACATTTGTTTGTAAATGTTGAACTTTATAAATAAAGGTGTATAAAACTATTCAAAAAATGTGTTCCTTACAAAATAGTAAAAAAGAACATTTATTTCATGCGCTGTCATGTGTGTCACTAGAAACGTTCACATATCAGCCTACAAGAAGAGAAAACATGTTGTGGTAAGTTGTAGACAACTTACCACAATAAAAATGCTGCTCCATCCTGTCTGCGCTAACAAAATAAGAGTCTCAAAGAGCAAGCGCACATAAGCTATTAAGTTACGGAGTTTGCCGCCAATGTATTTCTTGTAAAGTGCATAAAAAGGAATATGGAAGCTGGACAAACAAAAAGCAAGCACTTTCATGTGGTATTGGACAGAAAGGAGGACTTTTTTTCTCCTCCATTTGAAAATGTGGACGTTATCATCACTACTGTCTGATTCCAATCAATGCAAGTCATCACAATCATACCAACCAGGCCTGGCCCTAACCAATCTGGCGCCCTAGGCAAGATTTTAGGTGCCCCCGCCCCCACATCGGCAGTGAAGTGTATATACTCACAAGAAACCGAATAGCTTTGTCTTTGACCTTTTTTTTTACTTAAAGAAAGCAAATTAACATATTATATGAGAATGTTATGTTATGATTATCTTTAACCGAATCACAGCAGTGCTCAAATTTAAAAAACAGCATCCCCTCTCATGTGATATTGCTTGATTAACATTAATGATGTGCACTTTAACAACTAGGCTTACAACTATACCTAATATATAAAGGGGTGGAAAAGTGACTATTACCTGCAGGGCAAACATTAGCTAACCAGAAGGCAATAACAATGTAAACAAAAAACACCTGCTTAAAAGATCTAATACAAATGTCCCTGAGGAATGTAAGGTGGGAGTACTGTAATTACCTAACGTTACATTATTATTTTCCATAACAATTTAGCCCCCTCCACAATATTAACCCGACGTTAAAACAGAACTAGCTATTTATTGATTAGCAATTGCCGAATCATGTAACATTAGCTTAATGTTAAAAAGCCAGGTTACTATCACATTCTGTAACAGACAAATAATTTAATGTAGGCTAACGTTACCTACCTGCTACCTCTGTCTTTTTCTCGTTTCTCCTCTTCTTTTCTCTTTTTTCTTCCCTGGGCACCTGACAGTTTTGGCCGTTTTGACATCTTGTGTTGATTTTTTGATGTGGTAAGAGTAGGGACGGCGTGGTGAAGTTGGTAGAGTGGCTGTGCCAGCAATCGGAGTGTTGCTGGTTACTGGGGTTCAATTCCCACCTTCTACCTTCCTAGTCACGTCCGTTGTGTCCTTGGGCAAGACACTTCACCCTTTGCCTCTGATGGCTGCTGGTTAGCGCCTTGCATGGCAGCTTCCGCCATCAGTGTGTGAATGGGTAAATGTGGAAATACTGTCAAAGCGCTTTGAGTACCTTGAAGGTAGAAAAGCGCTATACAAGTATAACCCATTTATTATGATACGGGAAGGGAGGGGGCGCACCGTGCGGGGAGATGGGGGGGGCGTAATGTTATAACAAATAATATTTCTATTAAATAGGCTTTACTTTGCATTTTAATTAACGTGGGATTATTTTTTGTATTTAGAAATAATAGTATCAACTTTTTTTTTTCTTTTTTTCTCCAACATTTGTGGCACTGGCGTGGCGCCCCCTGATGGACGGTGCCCTTAGCATTTGCCTATACGGCCTATGCCACGGGCCGGCCTGATACCAACTTATATTTTTGTCTTCATTAAAGAAACATGCTTGTATTATCATTATTAAATGTGTATATATACTGTATATATATACACACATACACACACACACACACACATATATATATATATATATATATATATATATATATATATATATATATATATATATATATATATATATATATATATATATATATATATATATATATATATATATATATATATATATACATATATATACATATATATATATATATATATATATATATATATATATATATATATGTGTGTGTGTGTGTGTGTATGTGTGTATATATATACAGTATATATACACATTTAATAATATATATATATATATATATATATATATATATATATATATATATATATATATATATATATATATATATATATATATATATATATATATATATATATATATATATATATATATATATATATATATATATATATATATATATATATATATATATATATATATATATATATATATATATAGGTTGCTTGCCTCGACTTGGTCATTTGAAAAGTAGCTCGCCTGCTTAAAAGTTAGGACACCCCTGCTGTAAATTGACTTTTAAGGAAATATCATCACAAAATCTTCTTTTGTTTTTTAAAATGTATATTATGTTTATAAAGTCATTAAATACGTCCTTGGACACATGAGGACTTTGAATATGACCAAATGTATGATCCTGTAATTACTTGGTATTGGATCGATACCTAAATGTGTGGTATCATCCAAAACTAATGTAAAGTATCAAAGAAGAGAAGAATAAGTGATTATTACATTTTAACAGAAGTGTAGATGGAACATGTTAAAACAGAACATAAGCCGATATTAACAGTAAATGAACAGGTAGATTAATAATAAATTTTTACAGTTTGTCTCTCATAATGTAGACAAAATAATAGGTAGATAAATGACACAATATGTTACTGCATATGTCAGCAGACTAGTTAGGAGTCTTTGTTTGTTTACTTACTACTAAAAGACAAGTTGTCTAGTATGTTCACTATTTTATGTAAGGACTAAATTACAATAATAAACATATGTTTCATGTACCCTAAGACTTTTTGTTCAAATAAAGACAATAATGACATTTTTTGTGGTCCCCTTTATTTAGAAAATAATCAAAATACATATTGGTACCAGTACCAAAATGAGTTTGATCGCCTCGACTTGGTCACTTGAAAAGTAGCTCTACTGCTAAAAAAGTTAGGACACCCCTGCTGTAAACACACTTTTAAGGCCATTGATGACGAATTAGTCTATCAACCTAATAATCGCATAATTGCACCGACGTCTCAGTTGGAAGTTCGAGAGCCCCCATGAGTCCTCTTACCTGGCCCACAGGATGCGACGTCTCAATCAAGCTCTCCCGGGACGAGGTGGTGGACTCGGTGTCGTACACTGAGTCCACACTGGTGGTGCTCCGCCTCCTTCGGTAGTTGTCCTCACAAACGGAGCCCACCTCGGAGCCACACTCTGACCCGATCTCCTCCAGGTCCATGTCCTCTGACGGGATCTGTGTCACATGAGAGAAAGTCCATGTTGTGTGTGCTTGCTAACTTCTATTTGTTACATCCATTTATATTCCTAATATGCATCTAAAATACACTACATTGCCAAAAGTATTTGGCCACCTGCCTTGACTCACATATGAACTTGAAGTGCCATCCCATTCCTAACCCATAGGGTTTAATATGACCTTTTGCAGCTATTACAGCTTCAACTCTTCTGGGAAGGCTGTCCACAAGGTTGCAGAGCGTGTTTAGAGCAATTTTCCACCATTCTTCCAAAAGCGCATTGGTGAGGTCACACACTGATGTTGGTTTGAGAAGGCCTGGCTCTCAGTCGCCATTCTAATTCATCCCAAAGGTGTTCTATCGGGTTCAGGTCAGGACTCTGTGCAGGCCAGTCAAGTTTATCCAAACCAGACTCTGTCATCCATATCTTTATGGACCTTGCTTTGTGCACTGGTGCACAGTCATGTTGGAAGAGGAAGGGGCCCGCTCCAAACTGTTCCCATAAGGTTGGGAGCATGGAATTGTCCAAAATGTTTTGGTATCCTGGAGCATTCTAAGTTCCTCTCACTGGAACTAAGGGGCCAAGCCCAACTCCTGAAAAATAACCCCACACCATAATTCCTCCTCCACCGAATTTCACACTCGGCACAATGCAGTCCGAAATTTACCGTTCTCCTGGCAACCTCCAAACCCAGACTGGTCCATCAAATTGCCAGATGGAAAAACGTGATTCATCACTCCAGAGAAGGCGTCTCCACTGCTCTAGAGTCCAGTGACGACGTGCTTTACCCCACTGCATCCCACGCTTTGCATTGGACTTGGTGATGTATGGCTTAGATGCAGCTGCTCGGCCATGGAAACCCATTCCATGAAGCTATCTGCGTACTGTACGTGGGCTAATTGGAAGGTCACGTGAAGTTTGGAGCTCTGTAGCAACTGACTGTGCAGAAAGTCTTTGCACTGTGCGCTTCAGCATCCGCTGACCCCTCTCTGTCAGTTTACGTGGCCTACCACTTGGTGGCTGAGTTGCTGTTGTTCCCAAACTCTTCACTTTTCTTATTATAGAGTTGACTTTGGAATATTTAGGAGGGAGGAAATTTCACGACTGGATTTGTTGCACAGGTGGCATCCTATGACAGTTCCACGCTGGAAATCACTGAGAGTGGCCCATTCTTTCACAAATGTTTGTAGAAACAGTCTCCATGCCTAAGTGCTTGATTTGATACACCAAGTGATTAGTACACCTGATTCTCATCATTTGGATGGGTTGCCAAATACTTTTGGCAATATAGTGTACATATCATTGTTTACATTTTTTTTGAGCACCTTTTAAATAAATAAAGACAGCAAACTTATGCGAAAATATCCAAGATGCCGGACGACCGAGTCAACTTTGACTTATTTTCCTCACATTCTTGTGCAGAGCTCCAAGTTGATATTCTGAAAAACATATTTTTTTTATGATCGGGCGACCTTAATAAAGTTGAGAGCGCGGCAAATTCCGACTTTTTGACCCAGTCCTTCTCTGAGCTAGCATGCTAGGCTAACCGGCCGCTTGGACCGCGACGGACGGGACCAACAGACGTCAACGAGCCACAACAAAAGCGCAGCAGACAGGTAAGGTGGCGGGTAGAACGGCCATGCCAGCAACTTGAGGGTTCCGGGTTCGATCCCCGTCTCTCTTTGGGCAAAACACTTCACCCTTGCTCCCAGTCGGAGGGGGCAGCTGGGGCTACAAGTGTAGCTTACCACCACCAGGTGTGAATGAATGATGGGTTCCCACTTCTCTGTGAGCGCTTTGAGTATTCTAGTCTATAGAAAAGCGCAATATACAAACCCTGTTTCCATATGAGTTGGGAAATTGTGTTAAATGTAAATATAAGCGGAATACAATGATTTGCAAATCATTTTCAACCCATATTCAGTTGAATATGCTACAAAGACAACATGTTTGATGTTCAAACTGATAAACTTTTTTTTTTGTGCAAATAATCATTAACTTTAGAATTTGATGCCAGCAACATGTGACAAAGAAGTTGGGAAAGGTGGCAATAAATACTGATAAAGTTGAGGAATGCTCATCAAACACTTATTTGGAACATCCTACAGGTGAACAGGCAAATTGGGAACAGGTGGGTGCCATGATTGGGTATAAAAATAGATTCCATGAAATGCTCAGTCATTCACAAACAAGGATGGGGCGAGGGTCACCACTTTCTCAACAAATGCGTGAGCAAATTGTTGAACAGTTTAAGAAAAACCTTTCTCAAGCAGCTATCGCAAGGAATTTAGGAAGTTCACCATCTACAGTCCGTAATATCATCAAAAGGTTCAGAGAACCTGGAGAAATCACTGCACGTAAGCAGCTAAGCCCGTGACCTTCGATCCCTCAGGCTGTACTGCATCAACAAGCGACATCAGTGTGTAAAGGATATCACCACATGGGCTCAGGAACACTTCAGAAACCCACTGTCAGTAACTACAGTTGGTCGCTACATCTGTAAGTGCAAGTTAAAACTCTCCTATGCAAGGCGAAAACCGTTTACCAACAACACCCAGAAACGCAGTCGGCTTCGCTGGGCCTGAGCTCATCTAAGAAGGACTGATACAAAGTGGAAAAGTGTTCTGTGGTCTGACGAGTCCACATTTCAAATTGTTTTTGGAAACTGTGGACGTCGTGTCCTCCGGACCAAAGAGGAAAAGAACCATCCGGATTGTTATAGGCGCAAAGTTGAAAAGCCAGCATCTGTGATGGTATGGGGGTGTATTAGTGCCCAACACATGGTAACTTACACATCTGTGAAGGCGCCATTAATGCTGAAAGGTACATACAGGTTTTGGAGCAACACATGTTGCCATCCAAGCAACGTTACCATGGACGCCCCTGCTTATTTCAGCAAGACAATGCCAAGCCACGTGTTACATCAACGTGGCTTCATAGTAAAAGAGTGCGGGTACTAGACTGGCCTGCCTGTAGTCCAGACCTGTCTCCCATTGAAAATGTGTGGCACATTATGAAGCCTAAAATACCACAACGGAGACCCCCGGACTGTTGAACAACTTAAGCTGTACATCAAGCAAGAATGGGAAAGAATTCCACCTGAGAAGCTTCAAAAATGTGTCTCCTCAGTTCCCAAACGTTTACTGAGTGTTGTTAAAAGGAAAGGCCATGTAACACAGTGGTGAACATGCCCTTTCCCAACTACTTTGGCACGTGTTGCAGCCATGAAATTCTAAGTTAATTATTATTTGCAAAAAAAAAAAAAAGTTTATGAGTTTGAACATCAAATATCTTGTCTTTGTAGTGCATTCAATTGAATATGGGTTGAAGAGGATTTGCAAATCATTGTATTCCATTTATACTTACGTCTAAAACAATTTCCCAACTCATATGGAAACGGGGTTTGTAAATCTAATCCATTAATATTATTATACACTCTATTATCATACAAAAACAAATCTGCCCAATTTAGGGTAAAGTACCGGCACCTGTAGTGGCCAGGAATTTACCGTAAAACAAATACAGTCAGGATGTATAGGACATCCCGGTATGTTGATGTTGAATCCGTTATTTTTACAGTTGACAGCTGTTTTACCTAATGGTAAATTACTATTAAAAAAACTGATCTACTGTTCACCATTTTACAAAAAAATCTATTCCATTTACAGTAAAACACTGGCAGCTGTTGTCGCCAGGAATTCACCATAAAAAAAATTAGGGCTGATTTTACTGTTGCCAATCCCCAGGTGCATGTCTTTGGAGGCAGGAGGAAGCCGGAGTAGCCGGAGCGAACCAACACAGTCACAGGGAGAACATGCAAACTCAACACACAAAGACCCCTAGCCCGGGGAATCGAACCCAGGGACCTTCTCACTGTGAAGCACGGATGCTAACAACTGTGCTGCCCTGTCACCTATGCGAGCATCTGCAAAATGTTTCTGAGACCTGTGAGCGGTCCATGGGGATTTTACCTGGAAAGGATTTGTACAACCTTTCACTGGACAACTCACAACACAGCCTTCTAAAACATATTAAAAATGAGCCATCATAGTCACTCACCAATAGCCATTTGGTGACTTTATTTACACATCGCTTGAGAACCAATGTCTCCCTTGTAGCGACTTGATCACTAATCTGTTCATGTTGACTTAGCATAGCTATCTTATATTCTGCTGTTCTCCTTGTCTTAGTTGCTGGTCGGCATCCTCAAATGGTTGATTACACCCCTGGTGTTTGTGTCCGTCTCACCTTGCTCAGGTGGGAGTTTGGCTTGAAGCGATCCGGCCCACTCTTGTGGCACGGCTGGTTCTGGCCGTGAACAGGATGGCCGACGTGCGAAGGAAGGTGCGAGGTGCTGTAGGGAGGAGGTTCTGAGCGGGTTCGCCCCAAGGGCTTGTGGGAGGGAAAGGTTCTCTTCAGGGAGGCCAAGTGAGGTCGCTGCTGCAGAGGCGGACTCAAACCCTGATCTGTGAGAGGGAGAGATACAACAGCAGGAAGTTATGTACGTAAAGGTGACATGAATGTAAACAACTTGTGTTATTGAAGCTGCATTACTAAACACAGCCACTAGAGGGAGCCATTGGGCTTTGTTTGTAATACAAAGCAAAGGTGACAAAACATGATCACAGCAAACTAATATTTGTTGTACCTGTGGCAGGTAGGAGAAATAATGACTCATCATGTCTAATCTACAAATTAGTCAATGACAAAAAATGACATGTTATAAATAATGACTATAAAATGGCAAAAAGAACAAAACATCTTCACTCCCTTTTGCTACTTTCCAAGACTTCAAATTGTATTTCTACACATTCCACCAGTTTTAGGAGCTATTTACTTACAAACCCCCAAAAGCAGTGAGGTTTTCACATTGTGTGAATGGTAAATAAAAAGAGAATACAATGATTTGCAAATCCTTTTCAACTTATATTCAAATTGAATAGACTGCGAAGACAAGATATTTAATGTTCACACTGAGAAACGTCTTTCTTTTTTTGCAAATAATCATGAACTTAGAATTTAATGGCAGCAACAAATTGCAAAAAAAGTAGTCAAAGGGGCATTTTTACCACTGTGTTACATGGCCTTTCCTTTTAACAACACCCAGTAAAGGTTTGGCAACTGAGGAGACACATTTTTGAAGTGGAAATATTTCCCATTCTTGGTTGATGTACAGCTTTAGTTGTTCAACAGTCTACCTTCTGCTATTTTAGCCTTCATATTGCACCACACATTTTCAATGTCTAAACTACAGGCAGGGCAGTCTAGTACCCACACTCTGTTGTAACACGTGGCTTGGCATTGTCTTTCTGAAATAAGCAGGGGCGTCCATGATAACGTTGCTTGGATGGCAACATACAGTATGTTGCTCCAAAAGCTGTATGTACCTTTCAGCATTAATGGTGCCTTCACAGATGTGTAAGTTACCTATGCCTTGGGCACTAATACACCCCCATACCATCACAGATGCTGGCTTTTACACTTTGCACCTAGAACAGTCCAGATGGTTCTTTTCCTCTTTGTTCCGGAGGACACGCTGTCCACAGTTTCCAAAAGCAATTTGAAATGTGGACTTGTTAGACCCAAAAACACTTTTCCACTTTGCATCAATCCATCTTAGATGAGCTCGGGCCCAGTGAAGCATTTCTGGGTGTTGTTGATACATGGCTTTGGCTTTGCATGGTATAGTTTTAACTTGCACTTACAGATGTAGCGACCAACTGTAGTTACTGACAGTGGTTTTCTGAAGTGTTCCTGAGCCCATGTGGTGATATCCTTTAGACACTGAGGTCGCTTTTTGATGCAGTTCCGCCTGAGGGGTCGAAAGTCACGGGCATTCAATGTTACCTGCAGTCATTTCTCCAGATTCTCTGAACCTTTTGATGATATTACGGAGCGTAGATGGTGAAATCCCTAAATTCCTTGCAATAGCTGGCTGAGAAATGTTGTTCTTAAACATTTTGCTCAGGCATTTGTTTACAAAGTGGTGACCCTCGCCCCGTCCTTGTTTGTGAACGACTGAGCATTTCATGGAAGCTGCTTGTATACCCAATCATGGCACCCACCTGTCCCCAATTAGCCTGTTCACCTGTGGGATGTTCCAAATATGTGTTTGATGAGCATTTCACAACTCTCTCAGTCTTTTTTGCCACTTGTGCCAGCTTTTTTGAAACATGTTTGCCAAAAAATAACAATGTTTTCCAGTGTGAACATGAAATAACTTGTCTTTGCAGTCTATTCAATTGAATATAAGTTGAAAAGGATTTGAAAATCATTGTATTCTCTTTTTATTTACCATTTACCAACTTCACTGCTTTTGGGTTTTGTATTTCTAGTCATTGACTTTACATAATAATCTTTATTTTAGCATGAATAACTATATATTCTCGTTTAAAAATGTTAAAATGAAGAAAACAACTATTAGAATCGTTAAAGATTCTGCAACATTTTGAGGATGCTTTAAGAATTGCAAGTTGAATAATGCTTGTTCTGGGAACAAAATACTTATTTGTAGCTTAAAAAATACTACTATTGTCTAGATATAAACATTTTTAAATTAGGATGTCTTATCAGGTCAAATTAACTATGTGCATGCACAGATCATTTCACTATTTTTTGGATTTTTCTCCTAAAAATCTCGCCTTTTTATCTGATATTTAGTCCGTGTTGAGTGGTTGAGTCCATTGCAGTTCTTCACGACTTACAGGAGATGAACTGGGAGTGTACCAGTCCAGTATGAGGCTCCACAATGAGCACGGGCTGCAGACCGTGAGTCTGCGCTGGAAAACTTCCATGAAGAGGTAAGTAGACTTGAGGCAGAGCGGATGTCGCCAAAGTCCTGGATAGCCGTGGGTCAGCCTGGGCGGACACAATAGAGACAAGAGGATGAAGGATGGATCAGATAGAGATTGCATCATTTCTGCTTCTCTCAGGCAGAGTCCTGAATCCATTATTGAATGAAGTGGACTTCAGATCAGGAATGTCCAAACTACGGCGTTCATTTGAGGGTTGAATAAGAAATCTAATCCCAGCGGGACATTTCCGTCTGAGTTTTAAATTAGAAGACAGTATAATTGCTGAATCTTCACCTCTGTTTTGGGACATCATGAGTAACGCAGCTTAATGACCATGAATTGCGCGTCAAAGTGTAAGGCAAAGCAATAAGTCAACACGTAACACAACCTGCTCACTCAGCTTTGCGTATGTTATAAACATGTCCAAGCACCACACATCATTCAAAATTACTCCCATTTAATTCCGCTGCAATGCGTGATGGGAACAAGGGAAAAGGTTCTCTCTACACTTATCTATGTTTGGCGCATTTTTGATGGATTACAAAACTTTAAGGAAGTAAACAAGATAGGAGTCAAACTTTCACATACTCTTAATATCCAATTATATTAATTATTAATCGTAGATCCAATTATACTAATTATTAATCATAGATCCATTAGATTATATATATATATATATATATATATATATATATATATATATATATATATATATATATATATATATATATATATATATATATATATATATATAATATATATATAACACACACATATATTTACTATGCTATACTATAAATGCATACAGTATACATATACATATATATATATATATATATATATATATATATATATATATATATATATATACATATATACTATAAATGCATACAGTATACATATACATATATATATATATATATATATATATATATGTATATATATATATATATACATATGTATATATATATATATATATATATATATATATATATATATATATATATATATATATATATATATATATATATATATATATATATATATATATATATATATATATATATATATATATATATATATATATATGTATATAGTCCTTCTCTTTATATATATATATATATTTTTTAATCTGTTCTGTAAAAAAAATTAATAAATCGATTTATATATATATATATATATATATATATATATATATATATATATATATATATATATATATATATATATATATATATATATATATATATATATATATATATATATATATATATATATATATATATATATATTTTTTTTTTTTTTTTCCTTTTTTTTTTTTTTTTCTTTTTTTTTCTTTCTTCTTTTTCTTTAATCTTTTCTGGAAAAAAATTGATTTCTAAATATATATACAGGGTGATTTAAAAAGAGTAGGCCAAAATCCTCAATGGTCATGTGATACAGGAGTTATCCAAGTTTTATTGTCTTACAATTTCACCGTTGTGGTCATTTGTCATCCTTTCGGCGCTGTTCAATTGTAGAAAAAGACCCTGTTTATGTACCCTCCAAATGGCGACTAACAGCAGCAATCAACACGTGGATGGCGACATCCTGCAGCGTGTTTGGGAAGAATTCTCATATGGTCTTGATGTTGTGGCCATATTGAGCACTTGTAAACATGAATTAAATACTCCAAGTTATGTACAACACATGTGTTCAAGTTAGGTTTTATATTGTTTTTCATTTTTGAAATATAGAGTGATCATTTTGGCGTTTTCTTATATATATATATATATATATATATATATATATATATATATATATATATATATATATATGTATATATATATATATATATATATATATATATATATATATATATATATATATATATATATATATATATATATATATATATATATGTATATATATATATATATATATATATATATATATATATATATATATATATATATATATATATATATATATATATATATATTAGGGTTGTCCCGATACCAAAATGTATTTTGATACTTTTCTAAATAAAGGGGACAACAAAAAATGTAATTATTGTCTTTATTTTAACAAAAAATCTTAGGGTACATGAAACATATGTTTATTATTATAAATTAGTCCTTAAATAAAATGTTGAACATACTAGACAACTAGTCTTTTAGTAGTAAGTAAACAAACAAAGACTCCTAATTAGTCTGCTGACGTATGCAGTAACATATTGTGTCATTTATCTACCTATTATTTTGTCTACATTATGAGGGACAAACTGTAAAAATTTATTATTTATCTATTTGTTCATTTACTGTTAATATTTGCTTATTTTCAGTTTTAACATGTTCTATCTACACTTCTGTTAAAATGTAATAATCACTTATTCTTCTCTTCTTTGATACTTGACATTAGTTTTGGATGATACCACACATTTGGGTATTGATCCAATACCAAGTAGTTACAGGATCATACATTGGTCATATTCAAAGTCCTCATGTGTCCAGGGACGTATTTCCTGAGTTTATAAACATAATATACATTTTAAAATAAAAAATAATTTGTGATGATAAAAAATATCGATGTAATCATAGTAGTATCAACTAGATACACTCTTGTACTTGGTATCATTACAGTGGATGTCAGGTGTAGATCCACCCATGGCATTTGTTTACATTGTGATGCCGGTGATATCCACCATAAATGTCTTATTCAGTATGGTGTGTCCTAATCTAATGCTTCCTCTTTTGTGCTCCTCCTTACAGTTCTTCCCGCCCCTACTGTATTGCAACTTTAGAATAAAACTGAATAAAAATGGAAGACTGTTGTTTGATACTTTTCATTAGTTTTGGAGGATACCACACATTTAGGTATCGATCTGATACCAAGTAGTTACAGGATCATACATTGGTCATATTCAAAGTCGTCATGTGTCCAGGGACGTATTTACTGACTTTATAAACATAATATACATTTTTAAAAAAGGGAAAAAGATTTTGTGACGATAAAAAATATAGATGTAATCATAGTAGTATTGATTAGATACGCTTTTGTACTTGGTATCATTACAGTGGATGTCAGGTGTAGATCCACCCATGGCATTTGTTTTACCTTCAGGAGCGCTAGCTTTTGTTAGCGGTGACGCCAGTGAGCTATTGCATCCTCCTACGGTGTGTAGTGAAGCATGTTTAGCTATTCATCGTCCAGCAGTGATAATGCTACTTGTAAGGAACTTACTTTATTTGTCGCCATGGAGGCCAGGATTAGTCATTTAGAAGTAGCTAAAACACTGTGGATGGATGTTAGCTGCTAGCTAGCTAGCCATGTCTTAAAGCACCTCTTCCTGAGGGTGTTTCAGTGTTATAACTTCACATTTATCTTTACTTTTTACACCACTGTGTCTGCGTGTAAGTACTCCGTGTGTGCGCGCTGCCGAACATGCTCCTCTGCTCGTAAAACCAGCAATGTCACGACGTGACGACGACACGGCATCATGCTCGTAAAAAAAAAAAAAGGGGGGGTACTTTTCATTATTATCGCGGTACTATACTAGTACCGGTATACCGTACATCCCTAATGTATGTATATGTAAATATATTTTATTCATTTATGTATTTATTTAGTCTGTCCTGTACAAGCGGTGAAAAAAAGGATGATACAGGTAGATTGCACTGTTGACATTTGAGCTCTCACCATGTGTACTTTGGTGTATTGCCCTCACGCGAGCCTTCTCAATAGGTACTGTCGCTTCTATGTTTAACTCGTTCTACGGTCAGACCCAAGGACTTACACACCTGTGCAGGTAGTCCCGCAGTGATGTTGGGCATGGCGGTGGGGGTAGTAGGCAAGGTGAAGTGGGCCAATCTACCATCCTTCAGCAGAAGTCTCTGTGCCTGAGGGACAATAATCATCTATTTGGAGCATGAAAAGACTTCCGTAATACAAGTCATGTGTAGCCTGTCCTCAGTCTACTGCAAAGCCAATGTGAATAATGTGGTGTTTCAAGAACTTCCTTAATGGTCTGCTCTGTATCAAACATAAACACTGTTGTTGTTATTGGAGGTGTATTTAAGAAAATGACTGACATTTAAGAACCATAAAGGCACCCTGAGAATAAATATATTCAACTATGTGATCTGGATTTACTTCATTTAATTCCACCTGACAATACCGACATAATTCCTACAGATGATGGAATAAATAAATACCTCATGAGCCAGGGACAGGACTCCATCGTCTGACTGCAGGCTGTCGTTGGGAGAGCTCCAGTCTGACGCTGGAGTGCTGCTGGGAGAAGATTCTAGAAAAACACAAAGCAGACATCAGCTCAGTTTCTGTGGGACAATAGCAAAGATCAACAGAACAAATGTAATTAAGATGATCTTGTGATGCAAGTTAAAGGAAAACTGACCCTTTTTTAAAAAATATTCATCTTTTTTACGCATTCTAAAACATAAATAAAGGCTAGCAGGAGGTGGCTAATAGGAGTGTCAAAAACAATGGATTTTTGAATGAATCACTATTTTTTTGTAATGATTCCTAATGGATTTCTAAAAAAAATTAAAAAATATATTATTATTATAAATAAAAATATTATTATAATTTTTTTAATAATCTGTCCCGTCTAGCCACTCAGGCAAATCATACTGTTGATATTGTTGTAGATGACCATATCTGCTGTACATAGTGTCGGTGTAATAGGAAAAGTATTTTTTGAATACAACAAATTAAGAACATTTCATAAGTTAGCCGCACCATTACATAAGTTGAGTTTGAGGTTTTTTTGGAACATGCATGCATACAACATGATACATCACAATTTCCAGTTTCTCTTTTCAACATGTTTGAAAAGGAGTAGGAAGAAGCAGATCTTATTTAATCCTACCCCTTTTCTTTTACATAACAGTTGCTAAAACTTTTGTTCACTTCCTGTTCTCAATTTATTCACAATATACTCCATAAATAATAACAATGAAAATGAATAAATAATAATTGGTGAAGTAAGTTATATTTCATATGGTGAGATGAGTAAAATTATCTAGAAAATGAATGGATGGATGAAATAAATTCATAATATTTATCATGGTTCTTCTTCTTTGTACTTTGTAAACACTTTAAGTTTGAAGAGTTTCTTGAAGTGGATCATATTAGTACATTGTTTGATTTCTTTACTTAATCCATTCTATCATTTAATTCCACATACTGATATACTGAAGGTCTTAAGTGTTGTACGTGCGTACAAATGTTTTAAATTACATTTTTCTCTAAGATTATATTTTTCCTCTTTTTTTGAGAAGAATTTTTGTATATTCTTGGGTAGCAGGTTATAGTTGGCTTTGTGTATAATTTTAGCTGTTTGCAAATTCACTATGTTGTGGAATTTCAGTATTTTTGATTAAATAAAAAAAGTGTTTGGATGTTCTCTATATCCAACATTATGTATTATTCTAACTGATCTTTTGTGAAACACAGTTAGTGAATGAAGTGTACTTTTGTAGTTATTTCCCCATATTTCTACACAACAACTCAGATACGGTAACACTAGCGAGCAGTAGAGAATATGAAGTCATTTTTGGTCTAGAACATAAGCCACAGGGTGCAAAGCGTTGGAAAAAAGTAGCGGATTATAGTCGGGAAAATAGGGTAATATACACAACAACAACCTATTCATTAAAAAACAATGCACCTGTGGGGGAAATTAAATCTATTTTTGAATGAATCCTGATTCTAAAATATTGTTGCTCAATTAAATTTTTTTTATTTTTTTTCCCAATCAGTCCTGTCAAGTCACTCAGACAAACCATATACAGTAGTTGATGTAGAATAGTAGATTATCTATTTCTGCTGTACACATTTACTTTAGAAAAGAGAAGTGTTGGATACTTCTCTTGTTGCCTTATTCGTATTTTACTTTTATTTATAAGACTTTTGTCTTTTATTTGGCCCGCAGGACGGCAAAAGATCGAATAACAATCAGGATATTTTCATATTAAATTGAAATATCTGGCAGTTTGTCAGCTTGTTGCCATCTTGTGGACAACATTAGTAATTCAGTTTATGGGCGCTTACTTGAAAACGTGACCTAATCCAAACAACCTTCCCTAGTCATGGCGCAGGAAACAAAATTCAATATATATATATATATACATTTATGTATATATCTATATACAAACCCCGTTTCCATATGAGTTGGGAAATTGTGTTAGACGTAAGTATAAACAGTATACAATGATTTGCAAATCCTTTTCAACCCATATTCAATTGAATGCACTACAAAGACAATATATTTGATGTTCAAACTCATAAACTTAATGTTTTTTTTGCAAATAATAATTAACTTAGAATTTCATGGCTGCAACACGTGCCAAAGTAGTTGGGAAAGGGCATGTTCACCACTGTATTACATGGCCTTTCCTTTTAACAACACTCAGTAAACATTTGGGAACTGAGGAGACACATTTTTTAAGCTTCTCAGGTGGAATTATTCTTGCTTGATGTACAGCTTAAGTTGTTCAACAGTCCGGGGGTCTCCGTTGTGGTATTTTAGGCTTCATAATGCGCCACACATTTTCAATGGGAGACAGGTCTGGACTACAGGAAGGCCAGCCTAGTACCCGTACTCTTTTACTATGAAGCCACGTTGATGTAACACGTGGCTTGGCATTGTCTTGCTGAAATAAGCAGGGGCGTCCATGGTAACGTTGCTTGGATGGCAACATATGTTGCTCCAAAACCTGTATGTACCTTTCAGCATTAATGGCGCCTTCACAGATGTGTAAGTTACCCATGTCTTGGGCACTAAAACACCCCCATACCATCACAGATGCTGGCTTTTACACTTTGCGCCTATAACAATCCGGATGGTTCTTTTCCTCTTTGGTCCGGAGGACACGACGTCCACAGTTTCCCAAAACAATTTGAAATGTGGACTCGTCAGACCACAGAACACTTTTCCACTTTGCATCAGTCCATCTTAGATGAGCTCAGGCCCAGCGAAGCCGACGGCGTTTCTGGGTGTTTTTG
>NC_084731.1:65761759-65764259 GCF_033978785.1 Entelurus aequoreus
GTTAAACTCGAAACTTAAAAAAGTTTTCAGAAAAGAACAAATTATTGATTTACCGTAAATTCTGGACTATGAGCTGTTACTTTTTTCTCACACACTTATAAGACGTGCGGCTAATTTATGAATCTTTCTTCGCTGAGGCCATAAAAAATGTAAAATCAAGCAAAAAGGCTGAAGAGGTGTGTTATTGTTTGTGCTATGGCGCCATCTTTTGGACTAATTGCTCACTGCAGGTGCTGCAGTGTCATTCCATTTTGTTCGTTTGTGTTTTCCCAAACGCAGTATCGTTCGGTCTTCTAGCCATCCATAGCGTTTCTACTCTTACGGATTCTTCATTCATCACTTCAAGCAATGTTTGCAAGTTTTACAATATAACTAAAACAATTCTTACTTAATAAACCGTCCCATGTGTGATGGGAGTGTTATTACGCATATTTGTACGTCTTAACATAACCCAATGACGCTAGCGTTGTTAGCGATAGCTAATATGCCAACATGTTTACGAGTGTCTGTGTTGGTATTATTAACTTACAGTTTTGAGTCTGTTTAGCTGACGATGACTTCTGTTTTGTTTGATTAGCCATTTTACTGCTGTTTAGAAATAGTTAAAGGTATGTAAATAAACATTTATCTTTCTGTGTAAACAAGTCATTTTGCAACATATACATATGCGTCCGACAAATACTTTTCCCCCTATAATTAAGTGGGTGGGTGCCCTCTACAGTCCGTAAAATACAGTCGATGGCATAAGCGTGCGTAGGAATCCTGATCAACAGCATAGTAGGTACTTCGTCTGATCAGAATCCTAAAGCACAGAGGGAGGGTGTTCAGGTTTGAGTTCAGAATGCTAAGTGTGCTGGCAGAGATGTGCAAGCAGAAGAAAGCACTCCTTCCTTTTAGTCACAGGCTGAGAGAAACCTGTTATGTGCTCATTTTACTCATACCTCAGTCAACTGTTTGGATCTGTTGTTTGTATTACTCCAGACTAGAGTTGTCCCCATACCAATATTTTGGTACCAATACCAAAATGTATTTTGATACTTTTCGATACTTTTCCAAATAAAGAGGACCTAAAAACATGTCGTTATTGGCTTTATTTTCACAGAAAATGTTAGGGTACATGAAACATATGTTTATTATTGTAATTTATATTATTATAAATTAGTCCTTAAATAAAATAGTGAACATACTAGACAACTTGTCTTTTAGTAGTAAGTAAACAAACAAAGACTCCTAATTAGTCTGCTGACGTATGCAGTAACATATTGTGTAGTTTATCATTCTATTATTTTGTCAACATTATGAGGGACAAACTGTAAAAAATTTATTATTAATCTACTTGTTCATTTACTGTTAATATCTGCTTATTTTCTGTTTTAACATGTTCTATCTACACTTCTGTTAAAATGTAATAATCACTTATTCTTTTCTTCTTTGATACTTTACATTAGTTTTGGTTGATACCACACATTTAGGTATTGATCCGATTCCAAGTAGGATCATACATTGGTCATATTTGAGACACTTGTGATTTAGGGCTATATAAATAAACATTGATTGATTGATTGATTGATATTCAAAGTCCTCATGTGTCCTGGGACATATTTACTGAGTTTATAAACAAAATATGATTTTTTTTAAAAAAAAAGAAAAAATATTTTGTGATGATAAAAAATATCGATGTAATCATAGTAGTATCGACTAGATACGCTATTGTACTTGGTATCATTACAGCCGATGTCTGTGTAGATACACCCATGGCATTTGTTTACATTCAGGAGCGTTAGCTTGCTGTTAGCGGTGAGCTATTGTATCCTCCTACGGTGTGTAGTGAAGCATGTTTAGCTATTCCTCATCCTCCAGTGATAATATTACCTCTGAGAAACTTACTTTATTTGTCGCCATGAAGATGAGGATTAGTGATTTAGAAGTAACTAAAACACTCACACACACACACGCACGCACGCACGCACGCACGCACGCACGCACGCACGCACGCACGCACGCACGCACACACACACACACACACACACACACACACACAGGATAACATACTGACAAAGTAGGACCCAGAGGAAGAATATCTCACCTGTTCTCCGCAGTTCCTTCCGCTGGGTGTCGGCGGGTGACGACTGAGGCGTCTCTACAAGCGGGTGCCTTGGTCATGACAACAAAAAGGGTGCTGAAGTGTCCCCTGATGATTTGAAATAATGAGAGGGACTCTCCAACTCACGTGTGTCCGGGCGTAGGACTGCTGTGTTTGTGATGAGCGGGCTGCTTCTTCATGATTATGTGCTCCCGCAGTTTCTGCCGGACCAGGGGACTGGACACGGCACCTGTCAATCACCATCAGTGTCACTGCAACAGCATGTACGGAGGGATTGATAGGGAGGATGGTGGGGGGGTCATCATTTTGCAATGCAGTCTGCTGAAAATGATGGAAAGCGCCACCCAACATAGCAACTGACGCAGTGGTCAAAGTTAGAATTGCCACAAAACATAT
>NC_084731.1:65766759-65781759 GCF_033978785.1 Entelurus aequoreus
TTATTATTATTATTATTATTATTATTATTATTATTATTGTCAATCAGCATCAGTATCACTGCAACAGCATGTACGGTCGGGGAGGGATTCATAGGGCCCCATTCCTGGGTGGATCTCGCGTGAGAGGAAGAGGGGGCGTAATCATTTTGCAATGCAGTCTGCTGAAAACGACGGAAAGCGCCACCCCACATAGCAACTGACACAGCAGCAGAGGTGGGTAGTAATGCTCTACATTTACTCCGTTACATTACTCCGTAACTTTTGGGATAAATTGTACTTCTAAGAGTAGTTTTAATGCAACATACTTTTACTTTTACTTGAGTATATTTATAGAGAAAAAAACGCTACTTTTACTCCGCTCCATTTATCTACATTCAGCTCGCTACTCGCTACTGATTTTTATCCATCTGCTAATGCACGCTTTGTTTGTTTTGATCTGTCAGACAGACCTTCAAAGTAGGATCTACGCATGCCTGCGTTTCACCAATCAGATGCAGTTACTGGTGACGTTTGACTCCGTTTCACCAATCAGATGCAGTCACTGCTGATGTTGGACTCCGTTTCACCAATCAAACAGAGCCAGGCGGTCACATGACCGTCACATGTGGACCCCGACTTAAACAGTTGAAAAACGTATTCGGGTGTTACCATTTAGTGGTCAATTGTACGGAATATGTACTGTACTGTGCAATCTACTAATAAAAGTTTCAATCAATCAATCAAAAGTGTGAAGGAAAAAAGACACTTTTTTATTTCAACCGTACTTCCCGTCAAAAGCCTAAAGTCTGACCGCACAGTTCCTGTCTTCACAATAAAAGTGCTGCTCCATCGCGCTTGCGCTAACAAAATAAGAGTCTCCGAAAGCCAGCGCAAACTAGCTAGCAAGCTACGGAGTTTGCCGCCAATGTATTTCTTGTAAAGTGTATAAAAAACAATATGGAAGCTGGAAAAATAAGCTGCCAAAAACCAACCACTTTCATGTGGTATTAGACAGAAAGGAGGAACTTTTTTTCTCCTCCATTTGAAAACGTGGACGTTATCATCACTACTGTCTGATTCCAATCAATGCAAGTCACCAGAATCAGGTAATACACCAACTTATATTCTTGTCTTCATGAAAGAAAGGAATCTATATGTTAAACATGCATGTATATTCATTAAAACACCTTTAACATGTGAACAAAAACGGCAAAATAAATAAATATAAATTATATACTGTATATATAATATGTATGTATGTATATATATATATATATATATATATATATATATATATATATATATATATATATATATATATGATATGTGTGTGTATGTGTATGTATAGATCACCTCGACATGGTCATTTATTAAGTAATTGATTAACGTTGAAAAACTTATTGGAGTGTTACCATTTAGTGGTCAATTGTACGGAATATGTACTGTACTGTGCAATCTACTAATACAAGTTTCAATCAATCAATCAATCAATGAATGCCTACTGAGCCTATGGTGCTGTTAAGTCAATTTGGCTCAATTTGCCTTAATTTTATTTTTTATTTTAATTTATTATTATTTAATATATATTATTGTTTTAGTTGCTTAAGAGATATTCCTGGCTCTGAATTTGCTCATAGCTATTTTTTTTGTTTTTGTGCATTATTTGTCGCCGTCATCATTAAACGAACAGGTTACTCATCATTTACTCAGTACTTGAGTAGTTTTTTCACAACATACTTTTTACTTTTACTCAAGTACATATTTGGGTGACTAATCCTTACATTTAATTGAGTAATAAATCTCTAAAGTAACAGTACTCTTACTTGAGTACAATTTCTGGCTACTCTACCAACCTCTGCACAGCGGTCAACGTTGGAATTGCCACAAAACACATTTCAAGATATGCAACTGTCTGGCAGCTAAAACAATTCGTCACGTTTCATGTATCAGGTAAACCGCAACCAACGTGGCCATAGAATCCCCTTCCTACTGTACATGTCACCATACTTCTGTTTATTTGCCACTTGCCAATATTTTAACATGTATTTCTGGAAATGTCCCTTTTTTTTGTCACTGACTTAACATTATTTTGTCTATGCTAGTACAAAAATGTGAGCATTGAGAAAATAACTATTCAAATAAGAGTGTTCCAACAAGGATATTGTGGGTTTTTACTTATTTTTCCCTTCACATGAAATGTTACGTTACATGAATGTACCCGAGTGTGTCTTTCACTGGACTATCCAGTCTTCAATTCTACTCCCACTTCCTGTGTAGGCTACAGCTGGAGTTAGTTTTTTGGTTTTAAATATCTGGCAGATTTGACATTGTTTTTGTATAAATGCAATTTCCTCAGAATACAAGAGTCAGTAAAATGGTTCCAGGACTGCTGGAAATCCCCTTTCTATTGGAACATATAGTAAACTATGACTTAAAAACAACAACAAACTACTTTCTCTCCTTGCACATATTTGACACTGAATCATTCATCATTATCAATCAATAACTGCTCTTCAATCATTACTTTTTGCAATCAGAATAATCACTCTTTTGGATTAATCCTGATTAATCAAACATTATTGCTCATTTTCATCATTTCAATTCACTTAAAAAGAGCCTATTGTTTATCGTTTATTTAAAAAGTTTTATTTGCTTAAAACCGGCTAACCGTTTTGTCTGAAGTCTCAGTGAGTTTTTTTGAAACCAGTTGGACTGATCACTGACCATCTGGGAATTATTCACAGCGCTTCATTTTTTACACATTTTCTTGTGTTGCAGCCTTATTCCAAAATGGAATACAGTCGATTTTGTCAATCAATCAATCAATCAATGTTTACTTATATAGCCCTAAATCACGAGTGTCTCAAAGGGCTGCACAAGCCACAAAGACATCCTCGGCTCAGATCCCACATCAGGGCAAGGAAAAACTCAACCCAATGGGATAACAATGGAAAACCTTGGAGGGGACCGCAGATGTGTTGTTTTGTCCTCAAAATTCTACACACAATACCCCACAATGACAAGGTGGAAGTTTTTTTTTAACTATAGTTCATTTAAATTTTTTTTTTTAAAATACATAAGTATTAACAGCCTTTGCTCAATACTTAGTTGATGCACCTTTGGCAGAAATTACAGCCTCAAGTCTTTTTGAATACCATGCCACAAACTTGGCACACTATCTTTGGGCGAATTGGCCCATTCCTCTTTGCAGCACCTCTCAAGCTCCATCAGGTTGGATGGGAAGCGTTGCTTTTTATCCAGGATGTCTCTGTACATTGCTGCATTCATCTTTCCCTCTATCCTGATTAGTCTCCCAGTTAGTTTTCATCCAGGATGTCTCTCTACATTGCTGTGTTCATCTTAGTCCAGTCAGGGAGGTGACCAAGACCATGGTCACTCTGTCAGAACTAAAACATTTCTCTGTGGAGAAAGGGGAACCTTCCAGAAGGACTATCCACCAATCAGGCCTCTATGGTAGAGTGGTCCGACAGAAGCCATTTGTTAGTCAAAAGTTTGCCAAAATGCACCTGAAAGACTTTCAGACCATGAGAAAGTAAATTCTCTGGTGTGATGAGACAAACATTGAAGTCTCCACCAATACCATCCCTACAGTGAAGCATGGTGGTGGCAGCATCATGGTGTGGGGATGCTTTTCAGTGGCAGGAACTGGGAGGCTAGTCAGGATAGACGGAAAGATGAATGCAGCAATCTACAGAGACATCCTGGATGAAAACCAACACTTTCCATCCAACCAGATGGAGCTTGAGAGATGCTGCAAAGAGGAATGGTCCAAACTGCCCAAAGATAGGTGTGCCAAGTTTGTGGCATGGTGTTCAAAAAGACTTGAGGCTGTAACTAAGTATTGAGCAAAGGCTTTCAATACTTATGTACATGTATTTTTTTTTTTTTTTTTTAAAGATTAGCTACATTTAAAACAAAAAAACTTTCACATTGTCATTATGGGGTGTTGTGTTTAGACTTTTGAGGACAAAATGTTTTTTCCCCATTTTGGAATAAGGCTGTAACATAAGAAAATGTGGACAAAATACACTTTATAACAACCCGCTGTTCAGGTAAAAAAAATGGATGATTAATCCACGTGTGCACATGATTAATGCAATGTTTTTTGCGATTAATCACAAGAGTTAACTCCTTATTTTGGAAAGCTCTGGAAAAGTACATAAGACACTCACTCTGTTTATTTTTACTCTTTCTTATTAGATGATTCAGCTCTTCGTCCATCTCTCCTTGCATGTGTTCTGCGTACTGAAAGCAGACAACAACAACAACAACAACAACAACAAGCGTTAGACAAAGGTGTCAACAAGTCCCTCAAATCCCAAGTCTACCTGGAAGCCTTGCAGGGAGAACTGGGAGCAGTGTTGCGAGGCAAAGGGTCCCAGTGACAAAGGGCAATGTGGGGCTAGCATCGCCCAGTCTGGGCCTGGATGACTCTGGGAGACGCCCAGGTCCATGGACTTGTACCTGGTCAAGGACTCTGCTGATCACATCCACTGTGAAACAAACAAACAATAAAGTCAGGCCAATGGGAGGCAACATATGGCAGAGAAGACCAGATTAAGAGAAGAAGAAGAGAAAGAAAAAGGCTTGTACTTTATGATAAAAGATATAAGTGTGAGGAACAAAGGAACATTGATCTACACCAAAAAAATCATCTATTTATTATTATCATTATTATTATTATTGTGTGAACGTCCAAACATTCACACAAATAAGATTCCACACCAAAAATATCATCTATTTATTATTATTATTATTATTAACATTGAGCTGCAAGGTCACTAAGGAACCATCAAGGCTAAATGTAGCACTCGTTAGACAAAGTTTTTTTTTTTGGAAAGTGAGATTATTTTAAGCAAAAAAAACCATATATTTATTATCATTATTATTATTATTGTTATCATTATTATTATCATTATTTTTTATAATTATTATAGTGTTAACGTCCAAACATTCACACAAGTAAGATTCTACACCAAAAAAAGAAATCTATTTATTATTAATATTATTATTATTGTGTGAACGTCCAAACATTCACACAAATAATATTCCTCACCAAAAATATCATCTATTTATTATTATTATTATTATTATTATTATTATTATTATTATTATTATTATTATTATTATTATTATTATTATTATTATTAACATTGATCTGCAAGGTCACTAAGGAACCATCAAGGCTAAATGTAGCACTAGTTAGTTAGACAAAGGTTTTTGTTTGGAAAGTGAGATTATTCATGACTGAATCCATTTGGGATGACATCATCAAGTAGCTACTAATGAAGTGAGTCTTTGCATCAAAGTAAGTCGTCCCTCACCACATAGCGCATCAAATGTTGCAGCTTCAACGCATCACACATTTTTTGAGGGATTATTTTTTAAAGCCTATTAAATAAAAAAGATTGGTCTGATATTAAGCACTTTCAAGCATGAAAATGGCTAAATATACTACAACTATCAATGTTCAGTATCGTGGCCACTGATTGGCTCAGCCTCAGCCAGCACGACTATGTTGAATGAAAGTGTAAAGGTGACTAAAGGGTGTTATTGTGTTTATTATTATTATTATTATAATGTGAATGTCCAAACATTCACACATAGAAAAATCATCTATTTATTATGATTATTTTTTATTTTTTTATTATTATTGTGTGAATGTGCAAGCATTGACACAATAATAATAAAACAATTTAAATTCTACACCCAAAAAAAAATCGATTTATTATCATCATCATAATCATCATCTTCATCATTATTATTATTATTACTATTATTATTATTATTATTATTATTAGTATCATCATCATCATTATTATTATTATCATTATTATTATTGTTGTGTGAATGTCCAAACAATCACACATATAGGATTTCTACATAAAAATATATTTTTATTATTATTATTATTATTATTATTATTATTATTATTATTATTATTATTATTATTATTATTATTATTATTATTATTATTATTATTAACATTGATCTGCAAGGTCACTAAGGAACCATCAAGGCTAAATGTAGCACTTGTTAGACAAAGGTTTTTGTTTGGAAAGTGAGTTTATTTTAAGCAAAGTGGTGATGGAGTGATCTCCATGACTGAATCCATTTGGGATGACATCATCAAGTAGCTACTAATGAAGTGAGTCTTTGCCTCAAAGTAAGTCGTCCCTCGCCACATAGCGCTTCAAATGTTGCAGCTTCAACGCATCACACATTTTTTGAGGGATATTTGTTTTATTTTTTAAAGCCGATTAAAAAAAAAGATTGGTCTGATATTAAGCACTTTCAAGCATGAAAAAGGCTAAATAAACTAGAACTATCAATGTTCAGTATCGTGGCCACTGATTGGCTCAGCTTAAGCCAGCATGATTATGTTGAATGAAAGTGTAAAGGTGACTAAAGGGTGTTATTGTGTTTATTGTTATTATTATTATTACTGTTATTATTATTTTTATTATTATTATTATTATTATTATTATTATTATTATTATTATTATTATTATTATTATTATTATGTGAATGTCCAAACATTCACACATAGAAAAATCGTTTATTTATTATGATCATTTTTTTAATTTTTTTATCATTATTGTGTGAATGCTCGCAAATTTTACTCCAAACATTTAAGTTTAATAATGTAAGGAGAAAGTTTGCAATTAATTTAACAAGTGAATGTCTGGAGTAAATAGCCGGTGCGCTGTTACAAAGACGAGATGGCGCCCAATCGAGGAAGTTGCTACGATCAAGGAGCAGCAGAAAACCATCATGTCCCTTGTTGTGCAACTGGATCAGATGAGGGCTGACAATTTGGAGAAAGACAAGAAAATCGCAATTCTGGAGAACAGAGTTGCTGATATTGAGCAGTACACAAGGATCAATGATGTGATCATCACCGGACTTAGCATCAAACCCCGGTCTTACGCACGAGCAGTAGCCCCAGCGAATGGAGGGGAGCCGGCGGAGTTGGATGTTATTTCGATGGAGCGACAGGTAGCGGTCTTCATGCAGTCCAAGGATATACAACTGGACTGTAACAGCATCGAAGCATGTCACCTTTTGCCCAGAAGAGGAACAAACGACAAGCCGAGCGTAGTTCTGAGATTTGTCAACAGAAAGCACAAGATCGCGTTGCTAAAACAGGGAAGGAAGCTAAAAGGAACAAACGTATACATGAACGACCATTTGACCAAACGAAATGCTGATATAGCCCGAAAAGCACGCCAAATGAGGAGAGAGAAGAAAATTCTACAAACTTGGACTGCGAACTGTAAAGTATTCATCAAACTCAACGGCACTCCGGAGAACGCCAAAGTGCTGCTGATTAGAAACATCGAAAATCTGAACGAATATGACGTATGAACTGGAATGTAAGGTAAAAGCCATTAAACACAATCATGACACACATTGACAATACGCAAGATGACACTAGCCACATAATTCAGTTGGTAAGTGAATATGACAATGTACAGTTGAAAGCATCTCAATACACTGAGCACCACCTACAAGACTTGGAACATGATATAGACCCGGACAATAATTTCCTCCTCAATATCAATGAGAACTGCTGCTTCTACACCAATGAACAGTACAACCAGAATATTATTACTAAAGACAAATTGTCCATTATCCATTTCAATAGTAGAAGCCTAAACAGGAATTTCAAGGACATCAAGGACTATTTACACACCTTTTCACAACCATTTAACATAATTGCAGTATCTGAAACTTGGATTAACAGTAAAAAGTGACATATTTTGAACTGGATGGTTATGATTTTATTAATATGAATAGACAAAACAAGGGGGTAGAGGGGTGGCAATGTGGATAACACCTTGAGATTCAAACGTCTGGATGATATGACATCTGTGGTTGATAACCTACTTGAATGTCTAACAATTGAAATTTGTATGGAAAAAAGTAGAAATGTCATTATTAGTTGTATATACAGATCGCCAGGTACAAGCATTGAACGTTTTACAGATTGGATGGAATGCCTGTTTTCAAAGGAGAGTAACGTTAGTAAAGCTGTCTTCATTTGTGGAGACTTTAATATTGACATGTTAAATCCCAGTAAAACTAAAGATATAGATAATTTCATTGACACAATGTACAGTATGAGTCTATATCCCAAAATCACCAGACCCAGTCGAATTACGTCTCACTCTGCCACTCTAATCGACAACATATTCACTAATGATATTGAGAATAAGACCGTAAGTGGGCTATTGATCAAAGATATCACTGACCACCTCCCAGTTTTTCTGATATTTAATGGAAACTACAGGACAAAAAAACTAGAAAAGCCAACCCAATACAGAAGAACGAGATCAGAGGAATCCATTAGTTCATTTAAACATGATTTACTGGAGCAGAATTGGGATGTAATTTATGAAAATGGTGATGTTAATAGTGCTTACAATATATTCTTGAGAATATTTAGGTCATTATGTGATAAAAATTGCCCAATAAAAGAATGCACCAGTAGAAGAAAATATACCAATTGTCCTTGGATCACAAAGGGATTGCAAAATGCTTGCAAAAAGAAAAACACTCTTTACAGGGAATTTATAAGATTGAAAACAAAAGAAGCAGAAAATAAATATAAAAAATATAAAAACAAATTAACTCATATTATAAGGTCAAATAAGAGAGATTATTATAAGAAATTACTAGATGATAATAAAAACAATATCAAAGGAATATGGAACTTATTAAACAGTATTATAAGAAACAGTACCTCTTTAAATAACTATCCAACGTATTTCACAAATGATGGTAAAGAAAATGATAATATTGAAGATGTGGCTAATGCCTTCAATAAATTCTTTGTAAGTATTGGACCTGAACTTGCAGAACAAATCCCAGATCCACGGACAACTGGTAAAAATATGGAGGGATTGTTGGAGAGAAATCCCAATTCTATGTTTTTAAATGCAGTGGGTGAAGAAGAAGTGTTGGATATTGTAAACAAATGTAAGAACAAAATGTCCACTGACTCCAATGACATTAGTATGGCATTGGTGAAAAAGGTCATTACAGGGGTATCAAAACCATTAACATATATCTGTAATTTGTCATTTCAAACCGGCGCATTTCCAAATGAAATGAAAATAGCTAAAGTTATACCTCTGTTTAAAACTGGGAGCAAACACCACTTCACAAACTATAGACCCATCTCTTTACTTCCACAATTCTCTAAAATATTAGAAAAACTATTCAATAACAGGTTGGATGCATTTATAGAAAAGCATAAATTACTCTCTGACTGTCAATATGGGTTTAGATCAAACAGATCTACATCAATGGCAATAGTTGAAACAATAGAGGAAATCACAAATGCCATAGAAAAGAAACAATATGCAATGGGAATATTTATTGATCTAAAAAAAGCATTTGACACAATTAACCATGATATATTAATCAATAAAATGGAAAAGTATGGAATCAGGGGAGTTGTATTGGATTGGCTTAAAAGTTACTTAAATAAGAGACAACAGTTTGTGAAGTTGGGGGATTGCTGTTCATCATGTTTGGATATTGCTTGTGGTGTCCCCCAGGGGTCAGTGTTGGGGCCAAAACTGTTCATCCTGTATATCAATGATATATGTAAAGTGTCTACATTATTGAAATTAGTGTTATTTGCTGATGACACTGATATTTTTTGTTCAGGGGATGACTTAAAACAATTGCAGGAAGTCATTATGGAAGAAATGAGTAAACTAAAAACTTGGTTTGACTATAATAAATTGTCATTAAACCTGACTAAGATTAAGTTAATGCTGTTTGGAAAGAGGACACGTGAAACAAGGGTGCAGATACAAATAGATGGGGTGGATATTGAAAGGGTTTTTGAAATAAAATTCCTTGGAGTTACAATTGACGATCAAATTAACTGGAAATCACATATAAAACATGTACAATCTAAGCTGTCAAGAAGCATCTCAGTAATAAATAAAGCAAAGCAGGTTCTGGATCACAAATCACTCCACATTCTTTACTGTTCATTAGTTTTACCATATTTAACCTACTGTGTGGAAGTCTGGGGGAATAATTATAAAAGCTCATTAAATTCAATAACTATACTTCAGAAAAGAGCTGTACAGATCATCAACAAGGTTGGATATCTGGACCATACTCACTCACTATTCTTACAGTCAAAAATATTGAAATTTAATGATATTATTTTGTATCAAACTGCACAAATAATGTATAAAGCCAAAATAAATAAACTACCAGGAAGCATTCAAAAATTGTTCAGCACACGAGAGGGCGGTTATAATTTAAGGGGGAATTTAAATTTCAAAATGCTTAGTTATAGAACGACCATTAAAAGTTTTTGTATTTCAATTTGTGGAGTGAAATTATGGAATGGTTTGAATGATGAGTTAAAGCAATGTCCAAACATGAACCAGTTTAAAAGGAAGTATAAGTACATGGTATTCCAGAGGTACAGAGATGAAGAAGGGCTTTGATATTGGGTTGTTTGTGTTACAGAAGAGTGTGGGGCTGCCCATTGAGGCAGTGGTGTTGTTGTGGTGGCATCATACCATTTCCATGATCACTAGTGGTAATGATGTGGCTATGTATGTGTGTAGTGTGCATATGTATGTATATATCTATGATGTATGTACAGTATATACAAGTTCATTAAGTTTGTACATTGAGTGAATAGGTAGTTCTAGCTCAGAGTAATTTATGATTTAAAGAAAAGGGGTGGGATTAAATAAGTGTAAACTTCTTCTCACTCCTTTTCAAATATGTAAAAAAAAAAGAAAGAAAAAAAAGAAAAAAGAAAAAGAAAGTCCAATGCTCATTTGTTTTTGTTTTTTATTCTCCATTGTTTTTCATTTTGTTATAATGGCTGTTAAGGCTATAGCACTGTATTGGATCAGGCTTGCTCTTGTTTTTATGCATATTTGAAATAAAAATATATCAATCAATCAATCAATCAATCAATCAATCAATCAATCAATGTCCAAGCATTCACACAAATAAGATTCTACACCCAAAAAAAATCGATTTATTATCATTATTATTATTATCATCATCATCATAATCATCTTCATCATTATTATTATTATTATTATTACTATTATTATTATTATTATTATTATTATTATCATCATCATTATTATTATGATTATTATTATTATTATTATTATTATTGTGTGAATGTCCAAATATTCACACATATAGGATTCTACATAAAAATATCTATTCATTATTATTATTATTATTATTATTATTATTATTATTATTATTATTATTATTGTGTGAATGTCCAAACATTCACACATATTAGATTCTACACAAAAAACATATTTATTATCATTATTATTACTATTATTATTATTATTATCATCATCATTATTATTATTATTATTATTATTATTATTGTGTGAATGTCCAAACATTCACACATATAGGATTCTACATAAAAATATCTATTCATTATTATTATTATTATTATTATTATTATTATTATTATTATTGTGTGAATGTCCAAACATTCACACATATTAGACTCTACACAAAAAAACATATGTATTATCATTATTATCATTATTAGTATCATTATTATTATTATTATTATTATTACTATTATTATTATTATTATTATTATTGTGTGAACGTCCAAACATTCACACAAATAAGATTTTACATCCAAAAATAATCTATTTATTATTATTAATATTATTAATATTATTATTGTGTTAACGTCCAAACATTCACACAAATAAGATTCAACACCCAAAAAAATCATATTTTTATTGTTATCATTATTATTATTGTTATTATTGTGTGAACGTCCAAACATTCACACAAATAAGACTCTACACCAAAAAAATTATCTATTCATTATTATTATCATTATTAATATGATTATTATTATTATCACTTTTATTATTATCAATATTATTATTATTATTATTATTATTATTATTATTGTGTGAACATCCAAACATTCACACAAATAAGATTCTACACCAAAAAATCATGTATTTATTATTATTATTAATATTCCGCCGCAAAACTTTGGCGCGCTCTACAGCACACCGTTTTCATCTGATCGGAACCGTTCGGGTATCAAAACGTTCAGCTCGACCGGGAATCCTGATCTCCCAAAAATATCCTTTAAAAACTTACCCACAATTCCCGGTTTTCCGGATCGTTTTTCCCATTGAAAATGAATAGGCCATTTTTCAAACTCGCACAATTTCCACATTTCTCAGCCGACTGGAAATGTTCCAACATCCACACACTCCACTCACCCACCTTAGACAATCAAACCACCAAGTTAAAACAATTCCAGGAATTCCCAGAATTCCCGGTTTTCCAAAGCCCTATTTTCACCTCTTCCTGGAAAGTTTTCATAGTCAGAATTTTTCAACCGTTTTCGACCTTCAAAACATTCTTCTTCACTACTATTTTTCTTTTCGCACAAATTCCCAATTTTTCTGAAATTCCAGTAATAGCAAAATACCCATTTCCATTCAAACATTGTTCAACCGTTTTGAAAAATTCCAACACCAAGTATTCATATCATCGAGGACAATTGTTGTATTACCTATATTTTCAAAAATTGCAGTTTTTCCCAAAATTCCCAAATTTCTAGGAAATTCGCATTGAAATGAAAGGACGTGTTCATAGTTCTACGATGCCCAAAGTTTTGCGCCATTCTTTACCCGATTTCGACCTTTCAACCATCAACCCACACTACTCTTCACATATGTCCAACGCAAAAACATGCTTTCCCTTTTCTCAAATTCCTGGTTTTCTGGTCATTTCCTCGCCATTGACAATGAAAGGGAAATATACAAACCCACATTTAAACCCACAGATAAACCTATTCCTATGTTCATGTCTGCAGGGTGCTCGTCTTGTTGAAACATGTACATAGAACAGGGGTGGGCAATTAATTTTTATCGGGGGCCGCATGAGCAACCCGAGCACTGCTGGAGGGCCACACCGACAATATTTCAATTAAATTTTGCTCAAATTATTTTTGATATACCGTAAGATAAATAATAATAATAATAATAATATTTTCATTTAACCTAACTTATCTTCATACAAAAGCTAATGGCTTTTGATGGTTTTATTTTTAACACTTTCTTACACAACACTTCCTGATGTATAACACAATGCAAAAATTTCAATTTCTGTCACTTTATCCTGCATCCTCTTTGTTGTGAACGTAGCACGCCTGCAAGGTGATTGGCGAAGAAGGAGGAAGCATTGCTGTTGCGTAAATGAGGAGTGAGGATAGACGTGCGTTTGGAAAGAACGAGATAAGTTGAGCTGTGTTAGTATAGGTTGCTCAATAAAAGTTTAAAAAGATCGTCAGACTTGGTGTGCACTTCTTCTGGACGCTACAATTGGTGTCAGAAGTGGGATGAAATGCCTCCCAGTTCGCCTTGCCATCAAACCTGGGAGTCTTCATTGAGGGCGGAATTCCCCCATGCCAAGCAGCATGCTCTGCACCTGTAGACGCTGCCTCTCTCCTTCCTCCCTCTCTCTCTCTCTTTGCGACGAGCTCCTCACGTCCGGGATACACACAGACATCTGCAGTGCTGCCGGCACCATAAGTCCCCACTCAATGTCCTTTCCCTCCCGTTCAATCTTGACAAAGTCGCCAGGAAACATCGTGGCACGTACCTCCCGATGACGTAGCAGGCTGAGCACACAAGCAGCGCAGTATGCGCACACAATTAAGCAGCGGCAGTATGCACAAAGTTTTACTTATGATACCAATTGTAGCGTCCAGAAGAAGTGCACACCAAGTCTGACGCTCTTTTTAAACTTTTATTGAGCAAGCTATACTAACACAGCGCAACTTATCTCGTTCCTTCCACACGCACGTCTATCCTCACTCCTCATTTACGCAACTCAAAAACACAACATCAACTTCAGCAGGTCGTTACACTATATTCTTTAAACACAGCAACCTGTGCAGTCCATGTCTTGTTGAAAACACGCCATTCGTCATCAACTTTTCTTTTTTTAGCGTCTCGGGGATAACCGGGCATCACTTGTCGCTGTGCGCCTTCACTCACAGGACATACGCACATTAATAACACTTTTCAAAATAAAAGCAGCACAGTTGTATTGCACGCATGACATAGATGTTTTTTTTAATTTATTTTGTAATTTGTGATTGCCGCTGCGTGCACGAGCATACGTCCACACGGAAGTAATACAAATAACGCTTTTCAAAACAAAAGCAGCACCGTTGTATTGCACACTCGAAATATATACTTTTTTAAATGTATTTTGTAATTTATGATTGGCCTCACGCGGGCCGGACAGGGACGTACAAAGGGCCGGATGTGGCCCGGGGGCCACAGAATGCCCAGGTCTGACATAGAAGGTTGGAAAATGTTGTTTTATGCTTTAGGTCAGTGATTCTGAACCTGTGGCACGCTGGCTCCATCTAGTGGTACGCTAAAGAATCACTTAATTAAATATTCAAACACAGTGTAACTGTTCAAACTGCGTGGACTGTTGCAGTGGCCCAAATATTAAATATACTTCTTTATAAAACTTGTCTTGTTTTTAATGCACACTCAGGCCTACTACGCTACTGTATTTTGATGTTGTCATTATGGTGGTACTTGGAGGGCCAGATTTTTTTCTGAGATGGTACTTGTTGAAAAAAGTTTGCGAACCTAATAGGGTCGGGAGTCGTATGTTATAGCGTTTATCGTTGCATCACTATTTATAATGAATGATTCATTTATGGCTGTCATGCCAACTGTACTTTTCTGCAGCAGCAAAGACGGATATTAAGGAAGATGAAGAGGAAGTGACTTATTTACTGAGCATTCTGCCTGCGAGTGACTCCCACATGACTCATAACCACACGCTGCCTTCTTGTGAGCACGGCAACACAACTTCTACTCTTTATCAATGTCAAACACAACATGCTACGTCCATGTTCTTATTTGACTTTCTTTCCACCACAACAACCAAAACTACTCTCCATCTATA
>NC_084731.1:65789259-66031759 GCF_033978785.1 Entelurus aequoreus
TTTCAGCAGGTAAGTGCAGATGCACAAAGGTTTTGCTAAACCTCTACAGCCTGACTTGCAGCTTTATTTGTCCCTAGTTCCCAACAGCAGCGCTGACTCATAATAATCATTTGTGTCAGGGCGTTTGGCTTTTGCACAACTCTCTCCCACGCCGCAGGTCAAGAAGAAATTACACAGTGCAATTTTTGATGAACATTTCCAGTAATGTGCCTTTTCATTCTGCTCCCTGATTGGTTAGACTTGGGAATTACAACAGTAGTATACCTGAAGTAGGTACTAGCTGTGATATTACTACTGACACTAAAGTACAAGTTGTACAAGACTTTTTAATAACAAGTATCAGGAGTATACCTGAAGTTTGTGTGACCTGTGATATTACTACTGATGTTACTACTGATATTACTACTGATATTACTACTGATATTACTACTGACACTAAAGTACACGTTGTACAAGAGTTGATAATAACAACTCTTGATGTGTGACATTACTACTGACAGTACTACTGAAATTATATTGACATTACTACTGACATTACTACTGACATTACTACTGACAGCTGTACTACTGACATTACTACTGAAATTATACTGATATTACTACTGACATTACTACTGACACTAAAGTACACGTACAAGAGTTGATAATAACAACAGTAGTACACCTAAAGTTTGTATGACCTGTGACATTACTACTGACATTACTACTGACATTACTACTGGTATTACTACTGATATTACTACTGAAATTACTACTGGTATTACTACTGATATTACTACTGATATTACTACTGATATTACTACTGACATTACTAATGATATTACTATTGACTTTACTACTGATATTACTGCTGATATTACTACTGACATTACTACTGACATTACTACTGATATTACTACTGATATTACTACTGACATTACTACTGACATTACTACTGATATTACTACTGATATTACTACTGACACTAAAGTACACGTTGTACAAGAGTTGATAATAACAACTCTTGATGTGTGACATTACTACTGACAGTACTACTGAAATTATACTGACATTACTACTGACAGTACTACTGAAATTATACTGATATTACTACTGACATTACTACTGACACTAAAGTACACGTACAAGAGCTGATAATAACAACAGTAGTATACCTAAAGTTTGTATGACCTGTGACATTACTACTGACATTACTACTGATATTACTACTAACATTACTAATGATATTACTATTGACTTTACTACTGATATTACTACTGATATTACTACTGACATTACTACTGACATTACTACTGACCTTACTACTGATATTACTACTGATATTACTACTGACATTACTACTGATATTACTACTGATATTACTACTGACACTAAAGTACACGTTGTACAACAGTTGATAATAACAACTCTTGATGTGTGACATTACTACTGACAGTACTACTGAAATTATACTGACATTACAACTGACATTACTACTGACATTACTACTGACAGTACTACTGAAATTATACTGATATTACTACTGACATTACTACTGACACTAAAGTACACGTACAAGAGTTGATAATAACAACAGTAGTATACCTAAAGTTTGTATGACCTGTGACATTACTACTGACATTACTACTGGTATTACTACTGATATTACTACTGAAATTACTACTGGTATTACTACTGATATTACTACTGATATTACTACTGACATTACTAATGATATTACTATTGACTTTACTACTGATAATACTACTGATATTACTACTGATATTACTAATGACATTACTACTGACATTACTACTGAAATTATACTGATATTACTACTGACATTACGACTGACATTACTACTGACATTACTACTGATATTACTACTGACACTAAAGTACACGTTGTACAAGACTTGATAATAACAACAGTTGTATACCTAAAGTTTGTATGACCTGTGACATTACTACTGACATTACTACTGATATTACTACTGACATTACTACTGATATTACTACTGACATTACTACTGACATTACTACTGACATTACAACTGATATTACTACTGATATTACTACTGACATTACTACTGATATTACTACTGATATTACTACTGACACTAAAGTACACGTTGTACAACAGTTGATAATAACAACTCTTGATGTGTGACATTACTACTGACAGTACTACTGAAATTATACTGACATTACAACTGACATTACTACTGACATTACTACTGACAGTACTACTGAAATTATACTGATATTACTACTGACATTACTACTGACACTAAAGTACACGTACAAGAGTTGATAATAACAACAGTAGTATACCTAAAGTTTGTATGACCTGTGACATTACTACTGACATTACTACTGGTATTACTACTGATATTACTACTGAAATTACTACTGGTATTACTACTGATATTACTACTGATATTACTACTGACATTACTAATGATATTACTATTGACTTTACTACTGATAATACTACTGATATTACTACTGATATTACTAATGACATTACTACTGACATTACTACTGAAATTATACTGATATTACTACTGACATTACGACTGACATTACTACTGACATTACTACTGATATTACTACTGATATTACTATTGACATTACTACTGATATTACTACTGATATTACTGCTGACATTACTACTGATATTACTATTGACATTACTACTGATATTACTACTGATATTACTGCTGACATTACTACTGGTATTACTACTGATATTACTACTGACATTACTACTGGTATTACTACTGACATTACTACTGATATTGCTACTGATATTACTACTGACGTCACTACTGATGTTACTACTGATATTACTACCGATATTACTACTGACATTACTAATGATATTACTATTGACTTTACTACTGATATTACTACTGATATTACTACTGATATTATTGCTGACATTACTACTGGTATTATTACTGATATTACTACTGACATTACTACTGGTACTACTACTGACATTACTACTGATATTGCTACTGATATTACTACTGACGTCACTACTGATATTACTACTGATATTACTACTGACATTACTAATGATATTACTATTGACTTTACTACTGATATTACTACTGATATTACTACTGATATTATTGCTGACATTACTACTGATATTACTACTGATATTACTACTGACATTACTACTGACATTACTACTGATATTACTACTGATATTACTACTGATATTATTGCTGACATTACTACTGATATTACTACTGATATTACTACTGACATTACTACTGACATTACTACTGAAATTATACTGATATTACTACTGACTTTACTACTGATATTACTACTGACATTATTACTGACATTACTACTGAAATTATACTGACATTACTACTGACATTACGACTGACATTACTACTGATATTACTACTGACTTTACTACTGATATTACTACTGACATTACTACTGACATTACTACTGAAATTATACTGATATTACTACTGACATTACTACTGACATTACTACTGAAATTATACTGATATTACTACTGACATTACGACTGACATTACTACTGATATTACTACTGACACTAAAGTTCACGTTGTACAAGAGTTGATAATAACAACAGTTGTATACCTAAAGTTTGTATGACCTGTGACATTACTACTGACATTACTACTGATATTACTACTGACATTACTACTGACATTACTACTGACATTACTACTGATATTACTACTGACATTACTACTGACATTACTACTGACATTACTACTGACATTACTACTGATATTACTACTGATATTACTACTGACATTACTACTGACATTACTACTGACATTACTACTGATATTACTACTGACATTACTACTGATATTACTACTGATATTACTACTGACATTACTACTGATATTACTATTGACATTACTACTGATATTACTACTGATATTACTACTGATATTACTACTGACATTACTACTGATATTACTACTGATATTACTATTGACATTACTACTGATATTACTACTGATATTACTACTGATATTACTACTGATATTACTACTGATATTACTACTGACATTACTACTGATATTACTACTGATATTACTACTGACACTAAAGTACAACGCTGAGACATTTTTAACCACTGAATGTTGCTTTGTGTGTTCGTTCTTTAGTTGCTTCTTTTATGAGGCTATTTTTTACAAAGTTGTCAACGTAAACAACAAAGTCATTTTGGTTAGAACGGGGGTTCGGCAACCCGCGGATCTGGAGCCGCATTTAGTCCCACCCCAGTGGCTCCCTGGAACTTTTAAAAACATGTATGAAAATACAAAAATATGAGGAAATAAATATATTTTTAGTTTTAATAAGTTTTCTGTAGGAGGACAAACATGACACACACCTTCCTAATTGGACGGCGTGGCGAAGTTGGTAGAGTGACTCTGCCAGCAATCGGAGGGTTGCTGGTTACTGGGGTTCAATCCCCACCTTCTACCATCCTAGTCACGTCCGTTGTGTCCTTGGGCAAGACACTTCACCTTTGCTCCTGATGGGTGCTGGTTTGCGCCTTACATGGCAGCTCCTGCCATCGGTGTGTGAATGTGTGTGTGAATGGGTGAATGTGGAAATACTGTCAAAGCGCTTTGAGTACCTTGAATGTAGAAAAACGCTATACAAGTATAACCCATTTATCATTTATCATTATCATAATTGTTAGAAAGTCCACTGTTTAACATGTTTGTGTTTATGCTTCACTTATGACAATATTTGGCAAGCGCCGTTTTGTCCTACTAATTCCAGCGGTTCTTGAACTCACCCTAGTTGTGTAGACTGTGACGCAACAGTTTGTTTACATGAACAACTTTCTCCGACGCTGCCACAGAAAGACGTGTTTTATGCCACTCTTTCTTTGTCTAATTTTTTCCACCAAACCTTGTATACTGTGTGTGAATGCACAAAGGTAAACTTTGTTGATGCTATTGACTTGTTGGAGGGCTTATCAGGCATATTTGGTCAGTGCAAGACTGCAAGAAAATCAATGCTAACATGCTAGTTAGGCTAGCTGTGTGTACATATTGCATCATTATGCCTCCAATAGTTGTTTGTTTGCCATGTTGTTCCAGACCACAGCAAACATTACCTAGCTTGCAAAGACTGTAATAAATCCATTAGAAGAAGATGTTTCCTTTAACTTGGACACACACATCTATACCTTTGGCCATTCTAAGTCAGTCATTGCCAGGAGTTCTCTCATCCTCTGAGAAGTTTTACTAATGTTTTCCAATGTTGTAAAAATGTGTAGAATAAATATTACATTTCAACATTTCTGGCAAAGAAGATTTGTGTCAGCCTGTGAAACAAATTTTTTGGAATTAGTGAAAATAAAAAATGTTTTTGAGTTTGTGAAACTTTTTTGAGTTTGCAAAACTTTTGAATTCATGGCACATTTTTTTAAGTTTGCGAAAAAGATGATGTTTTGAGTTATGACACTTTTTAGTTTGTGAACCTTTTTTTTAGTTTATGAAACATTTTTGAGTTTGTGAAGCATTTTTTTGAATATGCGGAAAAAACTCAATTCTAGTTTGCGAAAGTTGGTTGAGTTTGTAAAACATTTTGTGTTTGTGAAATGTTTTTTTTGAGTTTGTGAAACTTTTGTGTTTGTGAACCTTTTGTTTAGTTTGTGAAACATTTTTGTATTTGTGAATCTTTTTTTTTTTGGAGTTTGTGAAACAAATTTCTTGGAATTTGCAAAAAAAAGAAAACGTTTTTGAGTTAGTGAAACTTTTTGGAGTGAGTAAAACTTTTAGGAGTTTGCGAAACTTTTTTGAATTTATGGGACTTTTTTTAAGTTTGCGAAAAATATAATGTTTTTAGTTATGAAACTTGTGTTTGTGAAACTTTTTTTTAGTTTATGAAACATTTTTGAGTGTGCAAAACATTTTTTTGAATATGCAGAACAAAAAAAAATCTATTCTGCAAAACTTTTTTGAGTTTGAGAAACATTTTGTGTTTGTGAAACTTTTTTTTTGAGTTTGTGAAACTTTTTTGAGATTGCGAAACATTTTTTTGGAATTTGCGAAACGTTTTTGAGTTTGTGAAACTTTGTTGTGTTTGTGAAACTTTTTTGAGTTTGTTAAACTTTTTTGAGTTTGTTAAACTTTTTTGAGTTTGCCAAACTTTTTTTTCTAGTTTGTGAAAATTTTTTAAGTTTGCAAAACTTTTTTGAGTTTGCCAAGCTTTTTTGAGTTAACAAAACTTTTTTGAGTTTGCAAAACTTTTTTGAGTTTGCGAAACTTTTTTGAGTTTGCGAAACTTTTTTGAGTTTGTGAAACTTTTTTGAGTTTGTGACACTTTTTTGAGTTTGTGAAACTTTTTTGAGTTAGCGAAACTTTTGAATTTGCAAAACTTTTTTGAGTTTGCAAAATTTTTTTGTGTTTGTGAAACTTTTTTTAGTTTGTGAAAATGTTTTGAGTTTGTGGAGTATTGGCAGTAAGTTCACTAAATATTGTGTTATATTGACTTTGTTTTGCTCAAACAATTGTATGTAATAAAATAAAATAAGAAACTAGTTTATATGTTGTGTTGATATTGGTAAACTGTCAATATCACTCACCATAAATAAATAGATGAAAATTACAGTTAAAACGTGTGATTGGCCGATCTCACTCATGGATGATCAGTGTCGTCATCCAACCCATCGGTGCAAAATGTATTAAAATGTGGATAAAGTGCTGGCAACAAAAATATCCACACTGAATGTCCGCAAGCGATTCCTTAATCAAATGGTTAAAGCACGAGTGCCTAAAAGAGGAAACGTATTGTATACTTACTAGTGACCACCACCTTACATATCAGAATATAACTAGAACTTCATGAATAGTCTCATTGTGTGAATAATGTTGTAATAGTGTGTCATTTGTGTTTTCCTACAAAGCACATGTAGTGGTGGTCAGGCTCCATTGGGTGTCTTTCTATTCTGAATCTAAACAACAATAAGAGAATTAACATCCCATCTAAAATCGTTCACTTAATCTAACCTCGTCATGCAAGTCAAGGAAGCCAAGACTCATTAGTTGACCTGCACAAGGAAATTATGCTTTATTAGGGTCATTAACCAGGGTGGAGTGGTCAAGTACACACATGCACATCATCGCTAAACATATTTGCTGCGTACCACCCAAAAAGTACATCATGGAACATGATGCTAACAGGAAGTGCATGCAAATACAAAAGCCAAAAGCAGTGACGTTGTCACATTATGTAAATGATAAATAAAAAGAGAATACAATGATTTGCAAATCCTTTTCAACTTATATTCAATTGAATAGACTGCAAAGACAAGATATTTCATGTTCACATTGAGAAATTGTGTTATTTTTTGCAAATAACCATGAACTTAGAATTTAATGGCAGCAACACATTGCAAAAAAGTAGTCAGAGGGGCATTTTTACCACTGTGTTACATGGCCTTTCCTTTTAACAACACTCAGTAAAGGTTTGGGAACTGAGGAGACACATTTTTGAAGTGGAATTATTTCCCATTCTTACTTGATGTACAGCTTAAGTTGTTCAACAGTCTCCCTTCTGATATTTTAGCCTTCATATTGCACCACACATTTTCAATGGGAGAAAAGTCTGGACTACAGGCAGGCCAGTCTAGTACCCGCACTCTTTTACTATGAAACCACGCTGTTGTAACACGTGGCTTGGCATTGTCTTGCTGAAATAAGCAGGGGCGTCCATGATAACGTTGCTTGGATGGCAAAATATGTTGCTCCAAAACCTGTATGTACCTTTAAGCATTAATGGTGCCTTCACAGACGTGTAAGCTACCCATGCCTTGGGCACAATACACCCCCATACCATCACAGATACTGGCTTTTACACTTTGCGCCTAGAACAGTCCGCATAGTTATTTTCCTCTTTGTTCCGGTGGACACAACGTCCACAGTTTCCAAAAGCTATTTGAAATGTGGACTCGTGAGACCACAGAACACTTTTCCACTTTGCATCAGTCCATCTTAGATGAGCTTGGGCCCAGCAAAGCGTTTCTGGGTGTTGTTGATGCATGGCTTTGGCTTTGCATAGTAGAGTTTTTACTTGCACTTACAGATGTAGCGACCAACTGTAATTACTGACAGTGGTTTTCTGAAGTGTTCCCGAGCCCATGTGGTGATATCCTTTACACAGTGATGTCGCTTTTTGATGCAATACCGCCTGAGGGATCCAAAGTCCATAATATAATGGCTTACGGGCAGTGATTCTCTGAACCTTTTGATGATATTACGCAGTGTAGATGGTGAAATCCCTAAATTCCTTGCAATAGCTGGTTGAGAAATGTTGTTCTTAAAAAATTTGCTCAGGCATTTGTTGACAAGGTGGTGACCCTCGCCCCATCCTTGTTTGTGAATGACTGAGCATTTCATGGAAGCTGCTTTTATACCCAATCATGGCACCCACCTGTTCCCAATTAGCCTGTTCACCTGTGGGATGTTCCAAATAAGTGTTTCTCAACTTTCTCAGTTTTTTTGCCACTTGTGCCAGCTTTTATGAAACATGTTGCAGGCATCAAATTCCAAATGATCTAATATTTGCAAAAAATAACAACGTTTCTAGTGTGAACATGAAATATCTTGTCGTTACAGTCTATTCAATTGAATATAAGTTGAAAAGGATTTGCAAATCATTGTATTCTCTTTTTATTTACCATTTACACAACGTGACAACTTCACTGCTTTTGGGGTTGTGTAGAACAATGAATTTCAAACGTGTGAGAATCACATTTGCCAAGATACGATCTCCTGTGTTATAAAAAGATCGAGACAAATGATCTCTGCCGACGCTTCTCCGTCTTCTCATTTCGAGCATTGCGATGCTAAAAATAAACAGGAGACAAACTTCTGGTTTCTGTGATGCCGTATTTGTTTCACAAGCATCCATCCTCTTTCTGTGGTGCCTCTGCACGCCACACGCTCTCATGCACTTCCTGTATCTAAAGTTAGTCTGCCATAACATCCTCTTGGTTCCTCCAGGCGAGCAGAAGCTGCTATTTTGGTTGACTGGCTCGTCCCTGCAGATGATTTATAGCAACACTGTACTTTAATCATTGTTGGGATGAAGTATTGGAGGAGTTCAGTCTGTACGTCACACATCATGCTAAGTGACTAAGTTACTATTTGTGTGCCATAGTTTGACGAGTGACTCGGCGGCCAAATATAAGCGAAAAGCTACTGAATAGGATGGAAGCATCCGCTCCATTAGGTACGGCTGCACCATGATATTAAACATGCTGGGTTGTTAAAAGAATAACCACACTTACAATTATATTTGATATTCGATTAGTCAACGATTATCTTAATGATTAGTCGCCTCGTCGGATAATAAATACATTAGTTGTCATGTCTTTGCAAAATTCCCCAAAAAGTGCAGTTTTCCATTTTAAATATGTTTTCACGATCTCTTATATATTTGCCTACAAACCTTTCAAAAATAGATTTTTTTTGACCCCCCAAGTGTATATATATTTTTTAATTAATAAGTGTATATTATATATAACTGTATATATATATATAACTATATACAACTATATATAACTATATATATAGTTATATATAGTTATATATATATATATATATATAGTTATATATATATATATATATATAACTATATATATATATATATAACTATATATAACTATATATATAGTTATATATAGTTATATATATATATATATAGTTATATATATATATATATATATATATATATATATATATATATATATATATATATATATATATATATATATATATATATATATATATATATATAACTATATATATCTATATAACTATATCTATATATATAGTTATATATATATATATAACTATATATATAGATATAGTTATATATATATATATATATATATATAACTATATATATATATATAGTTATATATATATTGTATATATAACTATAATCCTCAAATTTTTTTCAACGCTTTGAACCCTGCGTCTTATGTAATGGTGCGGCTAATTCATAACATTTTCTTAATTTGTTGTATTAAAAAAAATACTTCTCCTGTTACACTCAAAAGGTGTGTTATTGTTTGTGCTATGGCGCCATCTTTTGGGACGAGTTCGCTCACTGCAGGTGCTGTGGGTTGAAAATGTACTAGAAAACGGTTGCGAACCACTGGCAAAATTCTCCCAAAAAGTGCAGTTTTCCATTTTAAAAATGTTTTCATGATCACTTATTTATTTGCCTCCAAATCTTTCACTCAAAAATAGATTATTTTTTGACTCCCCCCCAAAGTGCATTCTCTTTTTAATTAATAGTTTGTTGTTGTGTATATCACCGTATTTTACGGACTATGATCCGCTACTTTTTTCCCACGCTTTGAACCCTGCGGCTTATGTAATGGTGTGGATAATTTTCCTTATTTGTTGTATTAAAAAAAAAAAAATCTATTACACCGGCACTCAAAAGGTGTGTTATTATTTGTACTATGGCGCCATCTTTCGGACAAGTTCGCTCACTGCAGGTGCTGTGGGTTGAAAATGTACTTGAACCGGAAGTGAAACTGTCCATAGCGTTTCTGCTTGAAAAGGTTCTTCATTCATCACTCTGAGCAACGTTTGCAAGTTTTACAATGTAACTAAAACAATTCTTACTCACTAAACCGTCCCATGTGTGATGTCTGTAGTAGTGTTTTCATGCACATTTGTACGTGCAATCGGAATGTACCGTACTTAAGCTAGCGACGTTAGCATTAGCAAATATGCTAACACATTTAAAGTGTCTGTTGGTATTATTAAGTTACAATGGCGTATTGTTGGCGCTCTTTTGATGTTTTTTTTTTACTGGATTTCATGGGTGGCGAGGAGGACCTTTTATTGACGTTTATTTACGAGTTAGAATGCATTAAAAATAATAATACATCAGTCGTCATGTCTTTCATAATGATTGGGAACCACTGGCAAAATTCCCCCCAAAATGTGCAGTTTTCCATTTTAAATATTTTTTCATGATCACTTATATATTTGCCTCCAAACCTTTCAAAATACGCTTAAACCTGCACTGATGCAGGTAAATAAAGTGATGCTGATGCTGGTAAATAAAGTGATGCTGATGCTGGTAAATAAAGTGATGCTGATGCCGGTGAATAAAGTGATGCTGATACTGGTAAATAAAGTGATGCTTATGCTGGTGAATAAAGTGATGCTGATGCTGGTGAATAAAGTGATGCTGATGCTGGCGAATAAAGTGATGCTGATGCTGGTGAATAAAGTGATGCTGATGCTGGTAAATAAACAGCAGCCTAACAGGACTCTACACCATCGCCTGAAATCCGGAAGTGCCTCCAGTGATTGCACCGCAGTCATTCTTCAGTCCAGAGAAATGCACAGCTGTCGGGGAAATTCTGTCCGAGCAGCTGGAGTATCAAACTCCCAATGCGTGCATCCATACGTGTGTGTGTGTGTGTGTATCCCCACCCTTTGCCTGCCAAGATATTAATAACTTGCAGTTGCTCCTTCGAGTGTACACAGCAGGTCTTTGTGTTTGCATGTGTAGAACGTAACACTTGTGCGTCATTCCCGCCGTGTGTCCCGTTATTAATAGTGTTGCTGATAGTGGCTCTTTGTTTCTCCAAGTGCATGTTTCATCACAGGTTTATTTTTAGCATCACCTGTTGGCGTGCACACGTGTGCAGTAGCCATATTGATATCAGTGTGATATCATGGACGTACAATAACTGTGTTTGTACCATGTAAACACAGGTGGTGATGCGGACCCTGTGACAAACACTGCCCACATGTTTAAACAGTTTAACCTGCAATAAAATAATTACTTTGGGTTTTAGAACTGCGCCTATCGATCATTTTTGGTTTGATTAATCGCGTAATCAGACAATCGAGACTTTACAGCCTCAGTGCATGTCCTACCTTTTTTTTTTCTCTCGAATAAATGCACATCATCAACATTAAAACTGCATTTAGTTGAGATAATAATGAGTCATATATTGGAATATGGGATCCATTATTTAAATTAGTTTTAACTATTACATGAACCAAAAATCTGACTTATTTTATCTTTGTGGAAAACAACATAATGTGTTGTCAAACTTATGAGATGTGATGCAAGTGTAAGCTACTGTGACACTATTGTTCATTAATATTATTTTTTTTAAATGTATTTATTTATTTATTTTTATGTTTTTATTTTTTTATAAATGTGTGTAATGATAATGTCAATGAGGGATTTTTAATGACTGCTATGTTGAAATTGTTACTAATATTGATACTAATGTTGATAATATTAATTTTTGTTTGACTTTGAAATTGTTACTAAAATTGATACTGTTGTTGATAATATTAATTTTTGCTTGACTGCTTTTAGATTGTTTTGTGTCATGTTTTTGTGTCCTCTAAATGGCTCTGTTTATTGCTATTCTGAATGTTGCTGGGTGGGGTTTGGTTTTGGAATTGGAATTGCATTATTATGGTAATGTTGTGTATTGATTAATAAAAATTAAAATTAAAATTTAAAAAAAATATTGAAATGTCACTTTTAACAGAAACATGTTGTTTTTTAAGTATTTCCCTGGTCCACACACCACCGCTCTCATGTGTGCTCCGTTGCAACTGAAACTATGTCCGCATATTTAAAGTTCCAGGCACTCCATGTGGTCAGAATGCTATCAATTTTCATGAGTTATGGTCATTAAACAAATAGAAGTAACAGAATATAAATCAACGTTTTTTTGCTCATCTAAATAACCGATTAATTGTTGCAGCCCTAATGGGTTTGAACTGTATTTGTTCTTTATTTCTGCAGCATTTTCCTAAAAACACTCAAGTGCTCCTGTTGCATAGAAGAACTTGGACCACTGTAAACACATTGGCAAGTCCTTGCCTTGACATTTGAACCTTGCTAGCAAACATACAAAACCCAAAAGCAGTGAAGTTGTCACGTTGTGTAAATGGTAAATAAAAAGAGAATACAATGATTTGCAAATCCTTTTCAACTTATATTCAATTGAATAGACTGCAAAGACAAGATATTTCATGTTCACACTGAGAAACTTTTTTATTTTTTGCAAATATTAGCTCATTTGGAATTTGATGCTTGTAACATGTTTCAAAAAAGCTGGCACATGTGGAAAAAAAGACTGAGAAAGTTGAAGAATGCTCATCAAAGACTTATTTGGCTAGTGCACAAGCTAATTGGGAACAGGTGGGTGCCATGATTGGGTATAAAAGCAGCTTCCATGAAATGCTCAGTCGTTCACAAACAAGGACAGGGCGAGGGTCACCACTTTGTCAACAAATGTCTGAGCAAATTGTTTAAGAACAACATTTCTCAACCAGCTATTGCAAGGAATTTAGGGATTTCACCATCTACGCTCCGTAATATCATCAAAAGGTTCAGAGAATCTGGAGAAAGGCCGAAAACCAACATTGAACGCCCGTGACCTTGGATCCCTTTAGGCGGTATTGCATCAAAAAGCGACATCAGTGTGTAAAGGATATCACCACATGGGCTCGAGAACACTTCAGGACACCACTGTCAGTAACTACAGTTGGTCGCTACATCTGTAAGTGCAAGTTAAAACGCTACTATGCAAAGCCAAAGCCATGTATCAACAACACCCAGAAACGCTTCACTGGGCCCGAGCTCATCTAAGATGGACTGATGCAAAGTGGAAAAGTGTTCTGTTCTGTTCTCAGTTCAAATTATTTTTGGAAACTGTGGACCAAAGAGGAAAATAACCAACCGTTCTGTCCTAGGGTCAAAGTGTAAAAGCCAGCATCTGTGATGGTATGGGGGTGTATTAGTGCCCCAGGCATGGGTAACTTACACATCTGTGAAGGCACCATTAATGCTGAAAGGTATATACAGCTTTTGGGAGCAACATATGTTGCCATCCAAGCAACGTTACCATGGACGCCCCTGCTTATTTCAGCAAGACAATGCCAAGCCACGTGTTACAACAGCGTGGCTTCATAGTAAAAGAGTGCGGGTACTAGACTGGCCTGCCTGTAGTCCAGACCCGTCCCCCATTGAAAATGTGTGAAGGCTAAAATAGCAGAAGGGAGACTGTTGAACAACTTAAGCTGTACATCAAGCAAGAATGGGAAAGAATTCCACTTCAAAAATGTGTCTCCTGAGTTCCCAAACCTTTACTGAGTGTTGTTAAAAAGAAAGGCGATGTACAGTGGTAAAAATGCCCCTGTGACAACAGCACAGCTGTAAGTGTTCTCTCATGAGACAGAATGAATAGAATTGGTGCAAAGTATGCAAACAAGATGATTAGGAAATGGACAAAAAATCTGAAGACAGTTATTTTCTAATGGTTTTAACAAAGCGGCTGTTGCACCTTGTTGTTGCTCGTTTCCCACACACAACCCACCGGTGGTCCCGTTGCTGTGCATCGCAGTCATACGAGATGATCTTAGACCAGGAAGAGGAAATGTGATCTGGAGATGTGGCTGCTCTACAACACTGTGTTTGTTGTCAGCACACGGCTGTGGATTACTCTGCTGAACAACTGGAGACTTGTACACCTTCTTTTCTGGGAATACCTTCCAATAAAACGCACAGTCTAGTCTATGTTGATACCATCTGAGGTCAATGCCACTGGACTTAACTACTATTCACAAAAAGAGGTTACAAAGAGAAGTCATCCTCTATTGAACTGTTCACCAAACTCTCAAATCAATAAAAACTATGCATGTGATTTTAGTAGAGATTTGTTGGAACGTGTCTTATAACATGTCCCACTCCTAACCTGCCCTCTGACCATGAACAGTACTCAGTACAACTCAATACCGCTGCTTATTTTACGCTGATGACATTCGTTATATGATTGATATTTTCTGATATATTGACAAGAATTGATAAGAAAACCAGAGAGAAGTGCAGTGTTTCTTATACACTGTGGGAAAAAAAATCCCCACGGTTTACAATAAACCAGCAGCAGCTGTGGTTGCCAGGATGTATATGACATAAATGTTTCTGCTTACCTTAAATGACTATGAAAAAAAAAAAGATCTGTCGTTAGCCTGTTTACAAATAAACAAATACCCACTTGTGGTAAAATACCGGCAGCTGTGGTTGCCAGGAATTCACCATAAACTAACTAGGGCCAATTTTACTGTTGCCAATCAACCTATCCCCAGGTGTATGTCTTTGGAGGTGGGAGGAGCCTATCCCCAGGTGCATGTCTTTGGAGGTGGGAGGAGCCTATCCCCAGGTGCATGTCTTTGGAGGTGGGAGGAAGCCGGAGTACCCGGAGGGAACCCACACAGTCACGGGGAGAACATGCAAACTCCACGCACAATGACTCCTAGACCGGAAATCGAGCCCAGGACCTCCTTACTGTGAGCCATGAGCGTTTATCCACCGTGTTGCCCTGTCACCAATACAAGTATCTGCAAAATGCCTGCGTTTCCGAGACATGTAAGCGGTACATGGGGATTTTACCTTGGAAGTATTTGTACAACCTTTCACTGGACAACTCACAACACGTTCCTTCAAGTGAGACAATAATCCTTAAGTGCTCCGTATCTGTTAAATATCTGCTTCCAACACCTTTCAACACGAAGGTGGTTCATTGTCATGCAGTTTGCAATGAAGCACATAGATGTAACCCCTCAATGTCTTAAACTACTTGCTATAAAAATACAAGAAAACACATTGTTAGCCAAATGTTAACTAGGCTAATGCTTTGAGACAAACCCCTAAAACTATTAAATTATGCTGTAAATGTAAATGTTCAATCTGCAAAATATTTAATTCAGATGAGAATAATACCATATATTTACATGCTTGTGACATTACAGTATTTGCAAATGCATACTACAATTTTTCATTCTTTTCATAGTAAAGTCATGTGTTTTCTACGTATTATAACCATAGTCACTTAGGTTAACTGTGAGCCACTAGTGTTAATCCACCGTGTTGCCCTGTCACCAATACAAGTATCTGCAAAATGCCTGTGTTTCGGAGACATGCGAGCGGTACATGGGGATTTTACCTTTGAAGTATTTGTACAACCTTTCACTGGACAACTCACAACATGTTCCTTCAAGTGAGATATTAACAAATTATCCTTAAATGCTCCGTATCTGTTAATAATAATACCATATATTTTAGAGTATTTACATGTTTGTGACATTACAGTATTTGCAAATGCATTGTACAATTTGTCATTCTTTTCACAGTAAAGTCATGTGTTTTCTACGTATTATAACCATAGTCACTTAGGTCATCTACTGTGTCGTGTTAGCAGGAATACACTGCATTTACTACTGATATTAAGTATTTTTGATTTTACAGTGTATTACTGTTAATATTTAACAAATGCTTGCTGTAGTTGGTGTATGAGAGAAAAGACGCAGCCCGTCAGTGGAAGTGGATACTTCATCACAACATCCGGTTATGGCGAGATCCATCTATTTTTGACGGCCACATTTTGGGTGCATCACAAGTCAATAGTGCGCAATTAATATAAAATACATGAATATAAATTTTGATTCCGAAGAAATAGCAATTGTTGAAAGATTGGAATTGACGCTGTGGCACATTTGCTTACAAAAATAAATCAGACGTAGATCCACGCTGATGGCTTCTCTACTAAACAGCCATAAAAACATGAAAACCTTCCCAAATATACAACACTTTATACATCTGTTCCTCCTCTATATTACTTGACTTTATTTTCACATTAAAAACACTCATTTTTAAGGCGTGGCAACCATATCTATGGTGGCGACTTTTATTTGATTTTGCGACTTAGTAGTGACTTACTTGTTCATTAACGGAAGCTGGTCAACTTCCTTTGTTTTCACTTTATTGAACCGTGCATGCAAGTGACGTTGAGGCCACATCGGGGCCACATTGGGGCCACTTCTGATAAAGATCACATTTTACTAGCAATAAAAAAATCAGATTTCAATGGACTGCTGGGTAAACTCAGTCATTGCATCCTCACTCATCCACAGGTCATCAACATATTTTACATATCCTCTTATTTGAGGAAATGGACATTGTGATCAACAGTTTGGGTAAGGACCAGGGTTGTCTCCATACCAATATTTTGGTACCGGTACCAAAATGTATTTCCATACTTTTCAATATTTTTGTAAATAAAGGGGACCACAAAAAATGTCATTATTGTCTTTTTTGTAACAAAAAATCTTAGAGTACATGAAACATATGTTTATTATTATAATTTAGTCCCTAAATAAAATAGTGAACATACTAAACAACTTGTCTTTTAGTAGTAAGTAAACAAACACAGACTCCTATTAGTCTGCTGACGTATAAAGTAACATATTGCGTCATTTATCTACCTATTATTTTGTCTACATTATGAGGGACCAACTGTTAAAATTGATTATTAATCTGCTTGTTCATTTGCTGTTAATATCTGCTTATTTTTGTTGTATTGATATAAAAATTGATTTAATCATAGTAGTATCAACTACGTTTGTAGATACACTCTTGTACTTGGTATCATTACAGTGAATGTCAGGTGTAGATCCACCCATGACGTTTGTTTACATTGTGACGCCAGTGAGCTATTGTATCTTCCTACGGTGTGTAGTGAAGCATGTTTAGCTATTCCTCGTCCTCCAGTGATAATGTAACTTGTAAGAAACGTACTTTATTTGTCGCTATGTCGCTGACTGTCGATGAATTGTTAGCCGCTAGCTAGCTAGCCATGTCTTAAAGCACCTCTTCCTGAGGGTGTTTCAGTGTCATAACTTCACCTTTATCTTTACTTTTTACACCAAAATGCGTCCATTCTCCCTTTTCTGTGTCTGCTTGTAAGTACTCTGTGTGTGTGCGCTGCTGTTCAAACAGAGTATAGTACCGTAATACTATACTAGTACCGGTATACTGTACAACCCTAGTAAGGAGATATATTCACGTGGCCTAAAAAGGTTAGTCATTATTTATGGGGTCTTTTTGTGCACACACCACTACATTCTCGTGTATGCATTGCAGCCATTCGCACACACACACACACACACACACACACACACACACACACACACACACACACACACACACACACACACACACACACACACACACACACACACACACACACACACACACACACACACACACACACACACACACACTGCTGCTTACAAAAAGTTGCGACTTATTTATGGATTTTTCTTCGCTGATGGCCATAATGTTTTGTATTCAACAAATTGTTTTCATAATACACCCGCAGAGATACTGAAAATGTGTGTTATTGTTTGTGCTATGGCGCCATCTTTTGGACGAGTTTGCTCACTGCAGGTGCTACGGGTTGACAATGTACTTCCTGTCTTGTGCTGGAAGTATAACCTTCCATAGCATTCCTGCTCGGAAGGATTCTTCATTCATCGCTCCAAGCAACGTTTGTAAGTTTTACAATATAACTAAAACAATTCACACTTACTAAACCATCCCATGTGTGATGTATGTAGGAGTGTTTTCATGCATATTTGTATGTGCTATCGTAATGTCATCAAGGTAGCGTTGTTAGCATTAGTGAATTTGCTAACACGTTTACAAGTGTCTGTGTTAGTATTATTAACTTACAATGGCATTCTTTTTGTATTGTTTCAGTTTCGTAAATTTACCAAAACATCACAGTGGAGTTATTGAGTCTGTTAAGCTGATTGGAGAGATAGCTTCCGCAGCTAGTGGGTCCATGACCATGACTTCTGTTTTGTTTGATCATCCATTTTACTGCCATCTGGCACAGTTTGGAAACAATCAAGGTATGTAAATAAACATTTACAACATCTTGCGTAGCGGTATATATCTGCGGGTTGTAGTTTGATGCAGCTAATATATGTGAAATATTAATGATCTATTTGTGGTTTATATTTCTATGTGGCTAATATATGTCCAAATATGTATTTCTTCTAAAATTGTAAACTACCAGTACTCTCTATAGCCCGGAAAATATGGTCAAGTGTAGAAAGGGAGGGATTACTTTGGCAGCATTACTGTATTGGATTAAAAACATGTAAATATGACAAAAAGGTGTTATATCATGTCGAGAGAGCTCCCATAATGTTGAAACATGTATTGTAGGAGGGCGCTTTAGCTATAAAAATATTCAATTCATGATTAATGATTCCTACATTGCGGAAATTATTATTTGGAGGCCATGTCTGAAACCATATTGCCAAAAGTATTTGGCCACCCATCCGAATGAGGAGAATCAGGTGTCCTAATCACTTGGTGTATAAAATCAAGCACATAGGCATGTAGACTGTTTCTACAAACATTTGTGAAAGAATGGGCCGCTCTCAGTAATTTCCAGCGTGGAACTGTCATAGGATGCCACCTGTGCAACAAATCCAGTCGTGAAATTTCCTCGCTCCTAAATAATCCAAAGTCAACTTTGTTATAAGAAAAGTGAAGGGTTTGGGAACAACAGCAACTCAGCCACCAAGTGGTAGGCCACGTAAACTGACAGAGAGGGGTCAGCATAGTGCAAAGACTTTCTTCTACAGAGCTCCAAACTTCATGTGACCTTCCAATTAGTCCACGTACAGTACGCAGAGAGCTTCATTGAATGGGTTTCCATGGCCGAGCAGCTGCATCTAAGCCATACATCACCAAGTCCAATGTAAAGTGTGGGATGCAGTGGTGTAAAGCACGTCGCCACTGGACTCTAGAGCAGTGGAGACGCCTTCTCTGGAATGATGAATCACGCTTTTCCATCTGGCAATCTGATGGACCAGTCTGGGTTTGGAGGTTGCCAGGAGAACGCTACATTTCGGACTGCATTGTGCCGAGTGTGAAATTTGGTGGAGGAGGAATTATGGTGTGGGGTTGGTTTTTCAGGAGTTGGGCTTGGCCCCTTAGTTCCAGTGAAAGGAACTTTGAATGCTCCAGGATACCAAAACATGTTGGACAATTCCATGGGATGGCACTTCAAGTTCATATGTGAGTAAAGGCAGGTGGCCAAATACTTTTGGCAATATAGTGTACGTTCAAGTCAACTCGGTTTCATGGCAGATGTTTTCATTCTGACGCCACATGCTGGACTGTATATTTCTGGAAATAAATGCAAACCACGACTATGGTAACTTCATGAGAACGCTGACAGTGAAATATAGTCAACTAAATCTGGGCTATTTATTTGGTTAACATTTGCCATCGCTTCCTTCAAACAAGTTGAAGAAAAAAAGTAGTGCTGTTAAGCGATCAAAAAGAAATGAGCGATTAATTGATTTTGAACCTGAATTCATACAATTAATCTCTTTTTCAATATCACCTAAAAATGCTGCCCTCAACTTCAGGTATTTTTTGTATTATCTGATTGTGGTTGCTGACATACTGTATCCTGTGAAATATTTGCATTGTTACATTTATAATGTATAATGAGGTCAGGTGTGAAACACCTCAAAAAAAGCTTTTATTTTGAAAAGTTTTATTTATGGGCGTATGTCCTGTGAGTGAAGAGACGCTAAAAAAAGAAAAGTTGATGATGAATGGCGTGTTTTCAACAACAAGACATGGACTGCACAGGTTGCTGTGTTTAAAGAATATAGTATAACGACCTGCTGAAGTTGATGTTGTGTTTTTGAGTTGCGGAAATGAGGAGTGAGGATAGAAGTGCATGCTGCTGAGAGAAAATTGGTCAGGATGATTGAGAGTCAGCCGAGGACCACCTAAAAGCAGGTCTGCAATGAATTGGAAGCTGCTGGAACACAGGTGTCAGTGTCCATAGTCAAGCCTGTTTTGCATCGCCATGGACTGAGAGGCTACCATGCAAGAAGGTAGCCCTTGCTCCAGAAGCCACACCTTAAGGCTCAGCTAAAGTTTGCTGCTCATCACATGGACAAAGACAAGACCTTCTGGAGGAAAGTTCTGTGGTCAGAAGAAACAAAAATGTAGCTGTTTGTCCACTATACCCAGCAATATGTTTGCAGGAGAAAAGGTGAGGCCTTTAATCCCAGGAACACCAACCCTACCATCAAGCATGGTGGTGGTAGTATTATATTCTTGGCCTGTTTTGCTGCCAATGGAACTGGTGCTTTAAATGGGACAATGAAAAAGGAGGATTGCCTCCAAATTATTCAGGACAACCTAAAATCATCAGCCCAGAGGTTGGGTCTTGGGCGCAGTTGGGTGTTCCAACAGGACAATGACCCCAAACACATGTCAAAAGTGGTAAAGGAATGGCTAAATCAGGCTAGAATGAAGGTTTTAGAATGGCCTTCCTAAAGTCCTGACTTAAACATGTGGACAATGCTGAAGAAACAAGTCCATGTCAGAAAACCAACACATTTAGCTGAACTGTACCAATTTTGTCAAGAGGAGTGGTCAAAAATTCAAGCAGTAGCATGTGGATGGCTACCAAAAGCGCCTTATTGCAGTGAAACTTGCCAAGGGACATGTAAGCAAATATTAACATTGCTGTATATATACTTTTGAGTCAGCAGATTTGCTCACATTTTCAGTAGACCCATAATAAATTCATAAAAGAAGCAAACTTCATGAATGTTTTTTGTGACCAACAAGTATGTGCTCCAATCACTCTATCACAAAAAAATAAGAGTTGTAGAAATTATTGGAAACTCAAGACAGCCATAACATTATGTTCTTTACAAGTGTATGTACACTATTGACCACGACTGTATATATATGTATATATATATATATGTATATATATATATATGTATATATATATATATATATATATATATATATATATATATATATATATATATATATATATATATATATATATATATATATATATATATATATATATATATATATATATATATATATATATATATATATATATATATATATATATACATGCACACAAATAGATTCTTTTAAATTATTTTAACTTAATGTGGCCCCTGAGTTAACTAGTTTTTTTGGCCGTGGCTACATAAAATCTTTGTGCCGCACAGCCCTATTGTTGTTGTTTTTCTGTCAGTCAAGTACAAGAAGAGAAGACAGCAGACAAAGACAGTAGCGTTAGAGTTAAAAAATTACTTAAACGCAATTACAAAAACATAACACTTAATATTACAAATAATAACAAGATATATATATAGTGCAAATTAATGAAAAAAACTTCACTTTGTCTTAATGGGGTATTGTCTGTAGAATTTTGAGGACAAATTATTCCATTTTAGAGTAAGGCTGTAACATAATAAAAGTTGGAAAAAGTGAAGCACTGTGGACACTTTCCACATGCACTGTATATAATAAATATTCATCACAATTAACAGGATTATTGGGCAACCCTAAAAATAAAAAAAACTAAGCATAAAACATGAATGAAACAGAATGTGTTACGAATAAGATGAAGAGAGAGTTTGAGACGTGTAATATTGTGTCCTTTAAAGACATTCAGACGTGCTCAGTTCAGCACTGAATGTCCCATCCCAGGTGAGTTCCAAAGAGAAGGTACACCTGGGTGGTTTACTCTTGCTGCAGTCACAGGAGGAATTAGAAGAATGCAGTCAGGCAATACGTGGTGAGGGAGCAGCACTTGGAGGGCACGTTGCCAAAAAGCACGATATAGAAGACGAACATGTCAGTACTTAGTCTTAGTCAGCAGGATAGAGATATAGCATGTCAACAATAAGCACTAAATCACAGTCTGACTTTCAAAATAAACTATCGTTTGTGGATGTGTTAACATTTGCTATAACTACTGACAAACTTGATATTACAGACTAGTGTTGTACCCATACCAATATTTTGGTACTGGTACCGGTACCAAAATGTGTTTCCATACTTTTCGATACTTTTTCTAAACATAGGGGACCACAAAAAATGTCATTATTGTCTTTATTGGAACAAAAAATCTTAGGGTACATGAAACATATGTTTATTATTGTAATGTAGTCCTTAAATAAAATAGCAACCTACTAGACAACTTGTCTTTTAGTAGTAAGTAAACAAACAAAGATTCCTAATTAGTCTGCTGACGTATGCAGTAACACATTGTGTCATTTATCTACCTATTATTTTGTCTACATTACGAGGGACAAACTGTAAAAATGGATTATTAATCATTTACTGTTCATTTCTGTTTATTTTCTGTTTTAACATGTTCTATCTACACTTCTGTTATAATGTAATAATTACTTATTATTCTCTTCTTTGATACTTTACATTAGTTTTGGATGATACCACACATTTAGGTGTCGATCCGATACCGAGTAGTTACAGGATCATACATTGGTCATATTCAAAGTCCTCATGTGTGCAGTGATGATAAAAAATATTGATGTAATCATAGTAGTATCAACTAGATCAGGGGTGGGCAATTCATTTTTACTGGGGGCCGCATGAGCAACCCGAGCACTGCTGGAGGGCCACACCGACAATATTTCAATTAAATTTTGCTCAAATTATTTTTGATATACCGTAAGATAAATAATAATAATAATAATATTTTCATTTAACCTAGCTTATCTTTATACAAAAGCAGATGGCTTTTGATGGTTTTATTTTTAACACTTTCTTACACAACACTTCCTGATGTATAACACAATGCAAAAATGTCAATTTCTGTCACTTTATCCTGCATCCTCTTTGTTGTGAACGTAGCACGCCTGTAAGGTGATTGGCGAAGAAGGAGGAAGCACTGCTGTTGCGGAAATGAGGAGTGAGGATAGACGTGCGTGTGGAAAGAACGAGATAAGTTGAGCTGTGTTAGTATACGTTGCTCAATAAAAGTTTAAAAAGAGCGTCAGACTTGGTGTGCACTTCTTCTGGATGCTACAATTGGTGTCAGAAGTGGGATGAAATGCCTCCCAGTTCGCCTTGCCATCAAACCTGGGAGTCTTCATTGAGGGCGGAATTCCCCCATGCCAAGCAGAGTGCGCTGCACCTGTAGACGCTGCCTCTCTCCTTCCTCCCTTTCTCTCTCTCTATTTGCGACGAGCTTCTCACGTCCGGGATACACACAGACATCTGCAGTGCTGCCGGCACCATAAGTCCCCACTCAATGTCCTTTCCCTCCCGTTCAATCTTGACAAAGTCACCAGGAAACATCGTGGCACATACCTCCCGATGAAGTAGCAGGCTGAGCACACAAGCAGCGCAGTATGCGCACACAATTAAGCAGCGGCAGTATGCACAAAGTTTTACTTATGATACCAATTGTAGCGTCCAGAAGAAGTGCACACCAAGTCTGACGCTCTTTTTAAACTTTTATTGAGCAAGCTATACTAACACAGCTCAACTTATCTCGTTCCTTCCACACGCACGTCTATCCTCACTCCTCATTTCCGCAACTCAAAAACACAACATCAACTTCAGCAGGTCGTTACACTATATTCTTTAAACACAGCAACTTGTGCAGTCCATGTCTTGTTGTTGAAAAGACGCCATTCGTCATCAACTTTTCTTTTTTTAGCGTCTCGGGGATAACCGGGCATCACTTGTCGCTGTGCGCCTTCACTCACAGGACATACGCCCATAAATAAAACTTTTCAAAATAAAAGCTTTTTTTGAGGTGTTTCACACCTGACCTCATTATACATTATAAATGTAACAATGCAAATATTTCACAGGATACAGTACGTCAGCAACCACAATCAGATAATACAAAAAATACCTGAAGTTGAGGGCAGCATTTTTAGGTGATATTGAAAAAGAGATTAATTGTATGAATTCAGGATCAAAATCAATTAATCGCTCATTTCTTTTTGATCGCTTAACAGCACTACTTTTTTTCTTCAACTTGTTTGAAGGAAGCGATGGCAAATGTTAACCAAATAAATAGCCCAGATTTAGTTCAATATATTTCACTGTCTGTGTTCTCATGAAGTTACCATAGTCGTGGTTTGCATTTATTTCCAGAAATATACAGTCCAGCATGTGGCGTCAGAATGAAAACATCTGCCATGAAACCGAGTTGACTTGAACGTACACTATATTGCCAAAAGTATTTGGCCACCTGCCTTTACTCACATATGAACTTGAAGTGCCATCCCATGGAATTGTCCAAAATGTTTTGGTATCCTGGAGCATTCAAAGTTCCTTTCACTGGAACTAAGGGGCCAAGCCCAACTCCTGAAAAACCAACCCCACACCATAATTCCTCCTCCACCAAATTTCACACTCGGCACAATGCAGTCCGAAATGTAGCGTTCTCCTGGCAACCTCCAAACCCAGACTGGTCCATCAGATTGCCAGATGGAAAAGCGTGATTCATCAGTCCAGAGAAGGCGTCTCCACTGCTCTAGAGTCCAGTGGTGACGTGCTTTACACCACTGCATCCCACACTTTACATTGGACTTGGTGATGTATGGCTTAGATGCAGCTGCTCGGCCATGGAAACCCATTCCATGAAGCTCTCTGCGTACTGTACGTGGGCTAATTGGAAGGTCACATGAAGTTTGGAGCTCTGTAGAAGAAAGTCTTTGCACTATGCTGACCCCTCTCTGTCAGTTTACGTGGCCTACCACTTGGTGGCTGAGTTGCTGTTGTTCCCAAACCCTTCACTTTTCTTATAATAAAGTTGACTTTGGATTATTTAGGAGCGAGGAAATTTCACGACTGGATTTGTTGCACAGGTGGCATCCTATTGACAGTTCCACGCCGGAAATCACTGAGAGCGGCCCATTCTTTCACAAATGTTTGTAGAAACAGTCTACATGCCTATGTGCTTGATTTTATACACCAAGTGATTAGGACACCTGATTCTCCTCATTTGGATGGGTGGCCAAATACTTTTGGCAATATAGTGTATCTCCACTTGTTCCAACCACAGTCCACCTGCAAGGCGGAGAACATTTTCTAACTCCAGATTTCATTTTCCCCTTAAAAAAATTAAATCTAACCTGATGATGTCCAAGGTCAGTCTGGGTCCAAGGAATAAAAAACAGTGCTGTCTGCTAGTCACACTCACTTCATTTCCATGTGCTAAATTTAGTTAAATTTCTGAAATAGTTCGTTTTTTTGTATTTTCTGTGAAGTCCAAGTGTCCATGAACACTCTCTAATGCAGTGTTGACCATTAGGTGGATGGCGAGCTAGCGGTGAATGGTGGAGGGTGTGTCAGTCCATCACCAGCCAGGCATTAAAAAAATAGAGCTAAAAATGAGTGATAATCAATCTTCACCAAGACGTGACTTTGGTCACTTGATTGACATTAACGGCACCCGAGGGTGAGATGACGCTGGCTGCTTCCAGATCATTATTAAGAAAAAACGACCCACAGGAAAGCCAGAAACACTTTTTTATTTTGACAGACTCTCGCGCCGTACCTGACGTCAAAACTCTAAAGACCGAGCGCGCAGTTCCTGTCTTCCCAATAAAAGCCCTGCTCCATCCTGCCTGCGCTAACAAAATAAGAGTCTCAGAAAGCGAGCGCACACAAGCTAGTAAGCTACAGAGTTTGCCGCCAATGTATTTCTTGTAAAGTGTATAAAAAGGAGTATGGAGGCTGGACAAACTTTCATGTGGTATTGGACAGAAAGGAGGACTTTTTTTCTCTTCCATTTGAAAATGTGGACGTTATCATCTCTACTGTCTGATTCCAATCAATGCAAGTCATCACAATCACACCAACTTATATTCTTGTCTTCATGAAAGAAACATGCTTGTATTATCATTAAAAAACTTTCACTTGGTAACCTCTCATAAATAAATAAATACATTATATATATATATATATATATATATATATATATATATATATATATATATATATATATATATATATATATATATATATATATATATATATACTGTATATATATATATATATATATATATATATATATATATATATATATATATATATATATATATATATATATATATATATATATGTATGTATATATATATATATATGTATACATATATATATATATATATATATATATATATATATATATATATATATATATATATATATATATATATATATATATATATATATATATATATATATTTATATATATATTTATATATATATATATATATATATATATATATATATATATATATATATATATATATATATATATATATATATATATATATATATATATATATTTATATATATATAGAGATAAATAAATGTACAGTCATGGTAAAAAGTGTACATACACTTGTAAAGAACATAATGTCATGGCTGTCTTGAGTTTCCAATAATTTTTGCAAATCTTATTTTCTTGTGATAGAGTGATTGGAGCACATACTTGTTGGTCACAAAAAACATTCATGAAGTTTGTTTCTTTTATGAATTTACTATGGGTCTACTGAAAATGTGAGCAAATCTGCTGGGTCAAAAGTATATATACAGCAACACACATGATCAATTTTGGTGATGTAGAAAAGTTACAATCAAATCAAATTAGCTTCATGGCATGGCCTCTTAACTTCATGTGAGTGATTATGATTGACGACACCTGTTGACTTCTCTGAGCCCATTTAAATAGGGCTCATGTGATGCAGTCGTTAGACTCGGTTACAAATGCCACAATGGGAAAGTCAAAGGAACTCAGCACAGATCTGAAAAAAACAAATCTTTGATTTGAACAAGTCAGGAAAGTCACTTGGAGGCTTAATGGCCCAAGAGCAACTGTGCAGACAATTGTTGGTAAGTATAAAGTGCATGGCACAGTTTTGTCACTGCCACGATCAGGAAGAAAACGCCAGCTATCACCTGCTGCTGAGAGAAAATTGGTCAGGATGATTGAGAGTCAGCCGAGGACCACCTAAAAGCAGGTCTGCAATGAATTGGAAGCTGCTGGAACACAGGTGTCAGTGTCCATAGTCAAGCGTGTTTTGCATCGCCATGGACTGAGAGGCTACCATGCAAGAAGGTAGCCCTTGCTCCAGAAGCCATACCTTAAGGCTCAGCTAAAGTTTGCTGCTCATCACATGGACAAAGACAAGACCTTCTGGAGGAAAGTTCTGTGGTCAGAAGAAACAAAAATTTAGCTGTTTGTCCACAATACCCAGCAATATGTTTGCAGGAGAAAAGGTGAGGCCTTTAATCCCAGGAACACCAACCTACCATCAAGCATGGTGGTGGTAGTATTATATTCTTGGCCTGTTTTGCTGCCAATGGAACTGGTGCTTTAAATGGGACAATGAAAAAGGAGGATTGCCTCCAAATTATTCAGGACAACCTAAAATCATCAGCCCGGAGGTTGGGTCTTGGGCGCAGTTGGGTGTTCCAACAGGACAATGACCCCAAACACATGTCAAAAGTGGTAAAGGAATGGCTAAATCAGGCTAGAATGAAGGTTTTAGAATGGCCTTCCTAAAGTCCTGACTTAAACATGTGGACAATGCTGAAGAAACAAGTCCATGTCAGAAAACCAACACATTTAGCTGAACTGTACCAATTTTGTCAAGAGGAGCGGTCAAAAATTCAAGCAGTAGCATGTGGATGGCTACCAAAAGCGCCTTATTGCAGTGAAACTTGCCAAGGGACATGTAAGCAAATATTAACATTGCTGTATATATACTTTTGACCCAGCAGATTTGCTCACATTTTCAGTAGACCCATAATAAATTCATAAAAGAAGCAAACTTCATGAATGTTTTTTGTGACCAACTAGTATGTGCTCCAATCACTCTATCACAAAAAAATAAGAGTTGTAGAAATTATTGGAAACTCAAGACAGCCATGACATTATGTTCTTTACAACTGTATGTACACTATTGACCACGACTGTATATATATATATATATATACATATATATATATATATATATATGTATATATATATATATATATATATATATATATATATATATATATATATATATATATATATATATATATATATATATATATATATATATATATATATATATATATATATATATATATATATATATATATATATATATATATATATACATGCACACAAATAGATTCTTTTAAATTATTTTAACTTAATGTGGCCCCTGAGTTAACTAGTTTTAAGGACCACTCTTAAAACTATTTCTTAGACATAGTTCAGCTTATTCCCACTGCCACCAGCATCAGTGTCCTGACAGGCCGTGGCTACATCAAATCTTTGTGCCGCACAGCCCTATTGTTGTTGTTGCTCTGTCAGTCAAGTACAAGAAGAGAAGACAGCAGACAAAGACAGTAGCGTTAGAGTTAAAAAATTACTTAAACGCAATTACAAAAACATAACACTTAATATTACAAATAATAACAAGATATATATATAGTGCAAATTAATGAAAAAAACTTCACTTTGTCTTAATGGGGTATTGTCTGTAGAATTTTGAGGACAAATTATTCCATTTTAGAGTAAGGCTGTAACATAATAAAAGTTGGAAAAAGTGAAGCACTGTGGACACTTTCCACATGCACTGTATATAATAAATATTCATCACAATTAACAGGATTATTGGGCAACCCTAAAAATAAAAAAAACTAAGCATAAAACATGAATGAAACAGAATGTGTTACGAATAAGATGAAGAGAGAGTTTGAGACGTGTAATATTGTGTCCTTTAAAGACATTCAGACGTGCTCAGTTCAGCACTGAATGTCCCATCCCAGGTGAGTTCCAAAGAGAAGGTACACCTGGGTGGTTTACTCTTGCTGCAGTCACAGGAGGAATTAGAAGAATGCAGTCAGGCAATACGTGGTGAGGGAGCAGCACTTGGAGGGCACGTTGCCAAAAAGCACGATATAGAAGACGAACATGTCAGTACTTAGTCTTAGTCAGCAGGATAGAGATATAGCATGTCAACAATAAGCACTAAATCACAGTCTGACTTTCAAAATAAACTATCGTTTGTGGATGTGTTAACATTTGCTATAACTACTGACAAACTTGATATTACAGACTAGTGTTGTACCCATACCAATATTTTGGTACTGGTACTGGTACCAAAATGTGTTTCCATACTTTTCGATACTTTTTCTAAACATAGGGGACCACAAAAAATGTCATTATTGTCTTTATTGGAACAAAAAATCTTAGGGTACATGAAACATATGTTTATTATTGTAATGTAGTCCTTAAATAAAATAGCAACCTACTAGACAACTTGTCTTTTAGTAGTAAGTAAACAAACAAAGATTCCTAATTAGTCTGCTGACGTATGCAGTAACACATTGTGTCATTTATCTACCTATTATTTTGTCTACATTACGAGGGACAAACTGTAAAAATGGATTATTAATCTACTTGTTCATTTACTGTTCATTTCTGTTTATTTTCTGTTTTAACATGTTCTATCTACACTTCTGTTATAATGTAATAATTAGTTATTATTCTCTTCTTTGATACTTTACATTAGTTTTGGATGATACCACACATTTAGGTGTCGATCCGATACCGAGTAGTTACAGGATCATACATTGGTCATATTCAAAGTCCTTATGTGTGCAGTGATGATAAAAAATATTGATGTAATCAAAGTGGTATCAACTAGATCAGGGGTGGGCAATTAATTTTTACTGGGGGCCGCATGAGCAACCCGAGCACTGCTGTAGGGCCACACCGACAATATTTCAATTAAATTTTGCTCAAATTATTTTTGATATACCGTAAGATAAATAATAATAATAATAATATTTTCATTTAACCTAGCTTATCTTTATACAAAAGCAGATGTCTTTTGATGGTTTTATTTTTAACACTTTCTTACACAACACTTCCTGATGTATAATACAATGCAAAAATGTCAATTTCTGTCACTTTATCCTGCATCCTCTTTGTTGTGAACGTAGCACGCCTGCAAGGTGATTGGCGAAGAAGGAGGAAGCACTGCTGTTGCGGAAATGAGGAGTGAGGATAGACGTGCGTGTGGAAAGAACGAGATAAGTTGAGCTGTGTTAGTATAGGTTGCTCAATAAAAGTTTAAAAAGAGCGTCAGACTTGGTGTGCGCTTCTTCTGGACGCTACAATTGGTGTCAGAAGTGGGATGAAATGCCTCCCAGTTCGCCTTGCCATCAAACCTGGGAGTCTCCATTGAGGGCGGAATTCCCCCATGCCAAGCAGCGTGCGCTGCACCTGTAGACGCTGCCTCTCTCCTTCCTCCCTTTCTCTCTCTCTTTGTGACGAGCTTCTCACGTCCAGGATACACACAGACATCTGCAGTGCTGCCGGCACCATAAGTCCCCACTCAATGTCCTTTCCCTCCTGTTCAATCTTGACAAAGTCGCCAGGAAACATCGTGGCACGTACCTCCCGATGACGTAGCAGGCTGAGCACACAAGCAGCGCAGTATGCGCACACAATTAAGCAGCGGCAGTATGCACAAAGTTTTACTTATGATACCAATTGTAGCGTCCAGAAGAAGTGCACACCAAGTCTGACGCTCTTTTTAAACTTTTATTGAGCAAGCTATACTAACACAGCTCAACTTATCTCGTTTCTTCCACACGCACGTCTATCCTCACTCCTCATTTCCGCAACTCAAAAACACAACATCAACTTCAGCAGGTCGTTACACTATATTCTTTAAACACAGCAACCTGTGCAGTCCATGTCTTGTTGTTGAAAACACGCCATTCGTCATCAACTTTTCTTTTTTTAGCGTCTCGGGGATAACCGGGCATCACTTGTCGCTGGGCGCCTTCACTCACAGGACATACGCCCATAAATAACACTTTTCAAAATAAAAGCAGCACAGTTGTATTGCACGCACGACATAGATGTTTTTTTTAATTTATTTTTTAATTTGTGATTGCCGCTGCGCGCACGAGCATACGTCCACACGGAAGTAATACAAATAACGCTTTTCAAAACAAAAGCAGCACCGTTGTATTGCACACTCGAAATAGATACTTTTTCAAATTTATTTTGTAATTTATGATTGGCCTCACACGTGCCGGACAGGGACGTACAAAGGGCCGGATGCGGCCCGTGGGCCGCAGAATGCCCAGCTCTGGACTAGATACACTCTATCATTACAGTGGATGTCAGGTGTAGATCCACCCATAGCGTTTGTTTACATTCACGAGCGCTAGCTTGCTGTTAGCGGTGAGCTATTGTACCCTCCTACGGTGTGTAGTGAAGCATGTTTAGCTATTCCTCGTCCTCCAGTGATAATCGAACTTGGAATAAACTTACTTTATTTGTCGCCATGGAGACAAAGATTAGTGATTTAGAAATAGCTAAAACACTGCCGACTGGATGGATATTAGCCGCTAGATAGCTAGCCATTTTTTTAAGTACCTCTTCCTGACGGTGTTTCAGTGTTATAACTTCACCTTTATCTTTACTTTTTACACCAAAATGCATCCATTCTCCCTTTTCTGTCTACACACTGTGTCTGCTTGTAAGTATTCTGTGTGTCTGCGCTGCCGAACATGCTCCTCTGCTCGTAAAACCAGCAATGTCATGACGTGATGGCACGCCGTCATGCCCGTTAAAAAAATAATAATAATATTGGGAACCGGTACTTTTTAGTGGCAGTATAGTATCAAATATGATTCATTAGTACCGCGATACTATACTAGTACCGGTATACCGTACAACCCTATTACAGACCGTAATATAAATCTTCTTCGGGCCACAACATTCTAGATGTCCAGATATCCATTATTGACATTTACTCATCCATTTTATAACCGTCCATGTCTGAATTGTGATGCATCTAGAAATGTTTTATTCCCCCACCTCTACTTCCACCAGCCACAAGCTAAATGTAACGTGGGAAATCATATGTTTCAGGGAATATAGCGTTTTATTCTCCACATTGATGCTTGGGTGACTGTGGAAACAGAGCTGAGCGTGGAAAAGGTCCCACTAGATTCCACCATGACATTGTTATATTATTATTTCACCAAAAAATAAAATAAAGTAAAATTAAACATATCTCAAAAGGGTAATCGAAAAAAGTATAAACTTTTTTTACACAGTTAACTTTAACTGATATCCAGTTTCCTGTGAAGCACATTTGATCACATTCATCCGATCCACATGACTGGATCATATTCATCTGTGCCCATTAATCTGATCCACATAACTGGATCACATTCATCTGATCCACATAACTGGATTACATTCCACATAACTGGATCACATTCATCTGATCCACATAACTGGATTACATTCATCTGATCCACATAACTGGATTACATTCCACATAGCTGGATCACTTTAATCTGATCCACATAACTGGATTACATTCCACATAACTGGATCACATCCATCTGATCCACATAAAGGGATTACATTAATCTGATCCACATAACTGGATTACATTCATCTGATCCACATAACTGGATCACATTTATCTGATCCACATATCTGAATTACATTCATTCGATCCACATAACTGGATCCCATTCATCTGATCCCATTCATCTGATCCACATAACTGGATCACATTCATCTAAACCCATTCATCCGATCCACATAACTGGATCACATTTATCTGATCCACATAACTGGATCACATTCATCTGATCCCATTCATCTGATCCACATAACTGGATCACATTTATCTGATCCCATTAATCTGATCCACATAACTGGATCACATTCATCTGATCCCATTCATCTGATCCACATAAGTGGATCACATTCATCTGATCCACATAACTGGATTACATTCCACATAACTGGATCACATTCATCTGATCCACATAACTGGATTACATTCATTTGATCCACATAACTGGATTACATTCATCTGATCCACATAACTGGATTACATTCCACATAACTGGATGACAATCACCTGATCCACATAACTGGATTACATTCCCAATAACTGGATCACATTCATCTGATCCACATAACTGGATTACATTCATTTGATCCACATAACTGGATTACATTCATCTGATCCACATAACTGGATTACATTCCACATAACTGGATCACAATCATCTGATCCACATAACTGGATTAAATTCCACATAACTGGATCACATTCATCTGATCCCCATAACTGGATTAAATCCTTCTGATCCACATAAAGGGATTACATTCATCTGATCTACATAACTGGATTACATTAATCTGATCCACATAACTGGATCACATTCATCTGATCCACATAACTGGATCATATTCATCGGATCCACATAACTGGATTACATTAATCTGATCCACATAACTGGATTACACTCATCTGATCCACATAACTGGTTCACATTCATCTAATCCACATAACTGGATCACATTCATCTGATCCACATAACTGGATTACATTCCACATAACTGATCACATTCATATGATCAACATAACTGGATTACATTCATTTGATCCACATAACTGGATTACATTCATCTGATCCACATAACTGGATTACATTCCACATAACTGGATCACATTCATCTGATCCACATAACTGGATTAAATTCCACATAACTGGATCACATTCATCTGATCCACATAACTGGATTAAATCCTCCTGATCCACATAAAGGGATTACATTCATCTGATCTACATAACTGGATTACATTAATCTGATCCACATAACTGGATCACATTCATCTGATCCACATAACTGGATCACATTAATCTGATCCACATAACTGGATTACCTTCATCTGATCCACATAACTGGATTACACTAATCTGATCCACATAACAAGATCACATTAATCTGATCCACATAACTGGATCACATTCATCTGATCCACATAACTGGATTACATTCATCTGAACCACATAACTGGATTACATTCATCTGATCCACATAACTGGATCACATTAATCTGATCCACATAACTGGATTACATTCATCTGATCCACATAACTGGATTACATTCATCTGATCCACATAACTGGATTAACCCAGACAATAAATCAATATATCATCAAGTCATTCAAAAGAAGACTAGACCTCACTATTCCCAACCTAAATATTACATTTGTTCAATTTCTTCAAATGTTTGAACAGAGTTAGAGTCCATCACTCAGGCTGGTCCATGCTTTCAGTCCACAGACTGAGACACAAAAACCTTTCCTTGTGCTAAAGTGCTAAAGTGTGTTTACATTTTGCCCTTCCTCTGAGGTTACACCCCACGTCTCTTTCTATGAATCAACTTTGAATATTTGCAGGCAATCGCCTGGTTATTGACTCCAACCCAGAATATTACACTGCCCATACCTACGCTCCTTCAAAGGCTGTGCTACTGGCTGCAAAGCATTGCACTTTCAAATACAACAATGAGTAAAGAGGAGTGTTATGTGTGTAAATGTGTAAATAAATGAACACTGAAATTCAAGTAGTTATTTTATTTATGTGTATATATAATAATAAAATACACATATATATATATATATATATATATATATATATATATATATATATATATATATATATATATATATATATATATATATATATATATATATATATATATATATATATATATATATATATATATATATATATATATATATATATATATATATATATATATATATATGTATATAGCTAGAATTCACTGAAAGTCAAGTATTTATTTTATATATATATATAAGAAATACTTGAATTTCAGTGAATTCTAGCTATAAATTCACTCCTCCCCCCTTAACCCCGCCCCCGGCCCCTTAACCCCGACCCCACCCACCTCAACCTCCCTCCCCCCAAATCTCCCGAATTTGGAGGTCTCAAGGTTGGCAAGTATGCATTATGGATCATTCCAAGTTTGTGTAAGACGACAAAAGCCTTCTGACAGTCTTTCCCTGTGCAAAGACAAACCCCTCAGCATCCACATCAACCTGACATCACATTCCTGCAGAGAAATCAGTTTTCCACCAGAGGGTGGTACTCTAATAAGTAAGAGTGGTACTCTAATGCAGTGTTTTTCAACCTTTTTGAGCCAAGGTACATTTTTTTGCGTTGAAAAAATCCAAAGGCACACCACCAGCAGAAATCATTAAAAAATGACAATAAAAAGTTGTTGTCGCAATTGTTGGATATGACTTTAAAGCATAACCAAGCATGCATCACTATAGCTCTTGTCTCAAAGTAGGTGTACTGTCACCACCTGTCACATCACACCCTGACTTATTTGGACTTGTTTGCGGTTTTCCTGTGTGTAGTGTTTTACTTCTTGTCTTGCGCTCCTATTTTTTGTTGTGTTTTTCTCTTTTTTTGGTGTTTTCTTGTAGCAGTTTTATGTCTTCTTTTGAGCGATATTTCCCGCATCTACTTTGTTTTAGGAATCAAGACTATTTCACTTGTTTTTATCCTTCTTTGTGGGGACATTGTTGGGATGTACATTGTGGACGCCGTCTTTGCTCCGCAGTAAGTCTTTGCTGTCGTTCAGCATTCTGTTTTTGTTTACTTTGTAGCCAGTTCAGTTTTAGTTTCGTTCTGCATAGCCTTCCCTAAGCTTCAAAGCCTTTTCTTAGGGGCACTCACCTTTTGTTTGTTTTTGGTTTAAGCATTAGACACCTTTTTACCTGCACACTGCCTCCCGCTGTTTCCGACATCTACAAAGCAATTAGCTACCGGCTGCCACCTACTGATACGGAAGAGTATTAAACGGTTACTCTGCCGAGCTCTAGACAGCACAGACACTCAACAACAACACATCATTTGCAGACTATAATTACTTGTTTGCAAAAAATATTTTTAACCCAAATAGGTGAAATTAGATAATCTCCCATGGCACACCAGACTGTATCTCACGGTGCACAGTGGTTGAAAAACACTTATCTAATAAGTAAGAGTGGTACTCAAATAAGTAACAGTCCGTTCATACGGAGTATACCATACATCTAACAGCATCTTTTCATACTGACTACACCATGAATCTGATCCTAATCCCTCCTTCACAGTGAGGGATCCTCCCAAGATCAAGACAGACTTGCGGGTCTTCAGACCAGCATGCATGTAGTCCACAAACGTTGGTGTGAAATGGTAAAGTCTACCAGTGCAGTTCTTGACAGTGTAATCAGGGACATGTTTGTGACCGTTTACATTTCAAACTGAAACCAACTTCTTTGTCCCTTTTTTTTACCCTTCAGCAACCTTGTTAACTTGCTTGCATTCATCAACTTGTAGTGAGTCAGTGGAGTTATGTCCCTGAGGGCCACTTCCAGCTGACTGGAGGGCTCTTAACCCGCCGCCCCTTGACCTTTGCAAACTACACAAACCTGCCACCTTAATGATTTATCTCCATGAAATGCAGACTCGACTAGACCTTGGTAAAATAGGGCCCGCGGGCCACATGCGGCCCATTAAGATTTTCAATCTGGCCCACCGGACGTTCTACATCATTTTTTTAGACCTTTAACATCAAAATTGTATTTGCCATGATGATTTGCTGTGATGTTTTTTAAGTCTTGAACTATAGAAAGTATTTCAATGGTTGAAATCTGCACTTTTTAGTGTTATAGGAGATATTACTTTTGTATATGTTGTTTTTCAAATCACCTGACATGTATACTGTGTATATGTACATAATGTATCAATTTTTTAACATAATTTTTTTATACACATGTTACAGGTTATATGTCTTTTATTACTGAATGTATCAAATGTGATGAATATTTAATGGACCACAATGGAAACAAGCCTTTTGGCTTTTTTGTGCCATCCTTCTGCCTTTTCAAAGTATCACATGGATTAAATTCTTTAAGATGTCTATAAACTTCTCAATTAATCAATCAATTACGCTAATCTAGGTCACAGCAGCTCAGACCAGGAACAAAGCAGAGTGCTTTGTTTTCAGAGCAGCCAGCCCCAAACACATGTGTCAGAAACAGATGCAGAAGCAAATTTCTATGACACATTTCTCCGTAAAGGTGATAATATATCATATTGTAGGTGTTTATTACACTTTGCATTCATATTTTGCTGTTTGTTACATTTTTGTTGTGTTTTGCTTGATTGTAAAAGATCCACAACTATGGAGGAGCTGGTCTGAGAAGTAAAAGATGTTCATATGTTGTTAATATTCACTGTTTTATTTTTCATAGTTAATATTGTAAATCCCACTTTCTTTATATTCATGTACATTTTGCGTGTCCCATTCAGTAAAAAACTGTAAAATTCCATTCTTTTTTTGAGGTGGTCTGTCATAACTTTTTTAGAACTCTATGGAATATTGTGACTTTTGGTATTAGTGTTCCTGAACAAAAGGGAGCCAAACACACATACTGTACAGCTAAATGTGTATATATCATTTATACACACATACTGTACAGCTAAATGTGTATATATCATTTATACACACATACTGTACAGCTAAATGTGTATATATCATTTATACACACATACTGTACAGCTGAATGTGTATGTATCATTTATACGATGAGGTGGCGACTTGTCCAGGGTGTACCCCGCCTTCCGCCCGAATGCAGCTGAGATAGGCTTCAGCACCCCCCGCCACCCCAAAATGGACAAGCGGTAGAAAATGGATGGATACACACATACTGTACAGCTAAATGTGTATATATCATTTATACACACATACGGTACACCTAAATGTGTATATATCATTTACGTATACACACATACTGTACAGCTGAATGTGTAGATATCATTTATAGACACATACTGTACAGCTGAATGTGTATATATCATTTATACACACATACTGTACAGCTAAATATGTATGCATCATTTATACACACATACTGTACAGCTAAATGTGTATATAACATTTATACACACATACTGTACAGCTAAATGTGTATATAACATTTATACACACATACTGTACAGCTAAATGTGTATATATCATTTACGTATACACACATACTGTACAGCTGAATGTGTATATATCATTTATACACACATACTGTACAGCTGAATGTGTATATATCATTTATACACACATACTGTACAGCTAAATGTGTATACATCATTTATACACACATACTGTACAGCTAAATGTGTATATATCATTTATACACACATACACATTGGCCCCCCAGACACATTTTTTCTCTCAATGTGGCCCCCGAGTCAAAATGTTTGCCCAGCTCTGGACCAGACAAAACATTCAGTACATCAAAGTATTGATAACACTCATTTAATTTAGTACTGCATGACACAATAACCAATAAATACATGCTTATTTTGGAAACAGGAGAGCAGAACTTTCATGTATAAATGATCCCATCCTATTAAAATAATATTTACATCCCGTAACTAAAAATGTGTTATGATATAACCCAGGGCCTTTTGTTTTCTTCTGAGAGCCACTTTTACAAAATAAAACAAATCTTTTTTTTCAGCCCAAACAAAACGCTTGTTTTGCCAGCGCATAAACTGAAGGTTGGTATATCCACAACTCACGTTTTGGTTTAAAAATGCATTTATATCTTGAGCAGATTTTTTTCCCTCACTATTGGAGCTACTTTTTGCTGGCCGCCTCACCCATGCTCCAAAAAACATGGTAATGGTAAATGCTGAAAGGGTTATACTTTATGGCAGGAGTGGGCAATTAATTTTTACCAGGGGCCGCATGAGCAACCCGAGCACTGCTGGAGGGCCACATCGACAATATTTGCAGATTGCTTTTGATGGTTTTATTTTTAACACTGTCTTACACAACATTTCCTGATGTATAATACAATGCAAAAATGTCAATTTCTGCACAGGGTTAATTTTCTGTCACTATATCCTGCATCCTTGTCACACCTGCCAGCTTGTCCCATTTCAGTCCTAACATGTCCAAACACGCATTTACCTCTGTGAACAAGTCATTACCTGCGGTTGTCCCTTTAATTGAGTGCATGGCTGCCAGCTCCTCCGTGATTTGAAAGTCTGCAGTTATCCCACGTAAGAAGATGAGCAGCTGGGCGGTGTCACGTACATCGCAGCTCTCATCCAAAGCCAGCGAAAAACAAAGTCGGCCGTTCTGTTCTTCAGCTGAAGCTCCAAGTTTCCAGCGATGGTCTCAACCCGCCTCGTTACAGTGCGTCGGGAGAGTGACACGTTCTCAAATGCGCCCCTCTTCTCCGGGCATATCAGCGCAACAGAGTCCAATAAGCACTCCTTAATAAACCCTCCGTCAGAAAACGCCTTACTTTTTCTGGCGATTTTGTGAGAAATGCCGAAACTTGTCCTGACGGCTGCATCTCTGGGGGTGTGAAATTTGGCAAAAAGTCCTTGTTGGGTTTGCAGTTTTACCATCAACACATCAGCCTCCCTTGCACGCTCTTCATCAGACAGATTCCGGCATTTTTCCTCGTGCTTCGTCGTGTAGTGGCGATTCAAATTATATTCTTTAAACACAGCAAGCTGTGTACCACAAATTAAGCACACGGCTTTACCATTAATTTCTGTAAAGAAATACTTGGCAGTCCATGTCTTGTTGGAAACACGGCATGCGTCATCAACTTTTCTTTTTTTAGCGTGAGCTGACATCTCGGGGGTAACCGGGCATCACTTGTCGCTGTGCACCTTCACTCACAGGTTACACATGGACATGCGTCCATAAATAACACTTTTCAAAATAAAAGCAGCACAGTTGTATTGCACGCACGACATAGATGTTTTTTAAAATGTATTTTGTAATTTGTGATCGCCGCTGTTCACATTGACTCGCAATCACGCACGCGCATACATTCGCACGAAAGTAATACAAATAACGCTATTCAAAACAAAAGCAGCACCGTTGTATTGCACACTCGACATAGATACTTTTTAAAATTTATTTTGTAATTTATGATTAGCCTCACGCGGGCCGGACAGGGACGCACAAAGGGCCGGATGTGGCCCGCGGGCCGCAGAATGCCCAGGTCTGCTTTATGGGTTATAGCACTTTTCTACCTTCAAGGTACTCAAAGCGCTTTGACACTATTTCCAGAACATAACATGGCCATATTATTCTCTTTGTTCTCCCAGGATGTTTTACATCCATTTTCTTCCGCTTGTCACTTTTTGGGGTCGAGGGGGGTGCTGGAGCCTGCACTCGGGCGGACTTTAAGGCCATCAGTGGTCTGACCCCAGCATACTTGAACTGTTGGTGCTAATCTTTACACACACTTTGGGAGTACCAAGGACGAGACTTAAAAACATGGGGTGATCGTTCTTTTTCCACATCCGTACCCACGTTATGGAACTCCCTCCCACCTGAGTTGCGAGCCATCACGGAGCTGGAAGCTTTTAAATCGCAAGTAAAAACATATTTGTGTAAATTGGCTTTTAACAAACAATTGCTATAAGTATTTATTATTACTGTTTTATTATGCGTGAGTTTACTTGCTATTAACTTGCTGGTCCTTTAAAGCACGTTGCGCACCAATGTGATGTTGGAAGGTGCAAATAAACCTTGATGATTGATTGATTGATTGATACTTTGACAAAAAAAAATATTTTATGTTGTATTTGTATGACTGGCAACATTTGAATTGTTTAGGAAGCAGAGCTCCACTCAAATAATGTGGCCAATATCCTTATGCTATTCTGTGATAGTTTGTCATTAAATACAAGCTTCATGTTTGAATTGAACAATTATTAAAACTACTGAGAGTTTATTTCAACGGTTGGCGAGCTCACGAGCCACTGGTTGGAGAACCCTGATATAATGGTTGATGAAGACAGTTAAGTCAAATGCCCGTCCAGAGTCATTATGAAATACATTTCCATAACTCAATCTGAAAGGAGGCAATTTAAAGAAAGTAGTTCAAATCGTTTTTTTTAGCTTATAGACCATAGGTGTCAATCTCAAGGATCGGGGGCCACATCATTTTATTTGGCCTTGGAAAGCCTGGAAATAATATGTATTAATAAAGTACTGTAACTTTTCCTACTAAATGTATTATTTCTTTCTATTTTGGGAGGAAAAAAAATGTACTCCATGTAATCACAAATGATGTTCACTTAAATATTGTCTAATTATGCAAAAATATATGATCAAACATTCAAACAATTTTTTAAATAGAAATAAATACTAATAATAGAGATTTCAAGGCAGGTTATCCATCAAATGGTGCAATGTAAAAGTAGCAATAGATTTCATGGTCAAATTGTGAAATTTGACCATAAAATGCGGTTTTTACAGCATTTTTCTCTAAATGAAAAAAACTGTACTTTTTTTTTTACTGTTATAAACTTTGGCAATTACAGAATACACTGAAAAATCAACACTTGTCGATTTACGGTTAAAAAAACTGCCAGCTCAAGTGCCAACATTTTACTGTAAAATTTCAGTTTTTTTTTAATTTACAGTAAAAAAAAAAACAAATGTGAATTTTACAGTAAAATTCTGGCAACTGAGCTACCTTTTTTTTTTTTTACTCTAAAAACAGCAGTGCTGTTTTTCTATTTACAGTAACATACACTACATTTTGAGGTGAAATTATTGCAATTCACAATATTTTTTTCACATTTTAGTTTTTAAATAAGAATAAAAAATGTTTGTAATAACAGTATTCACTGTTAGAAGCGGCCCTCTGGGGCCAAACATAACTGCCATGTGGCCCTCAGTGAAGACGACTATGACACCTCTGCTATAGATACTATTGTTTTAGTCATTTGGTCATGAAGATGTGATACGAGTCCTCAGCAGTCACTTATTCAAAGTGTGCGATGTGAACTTTGTCATGATTTAGAACGACGGATGGCGGAGGAGAGATATACAGGCTGTATTCATCTGGAAAAAAAACACATCAGGATAACTCCATCCTGTTTGTAAAAGCAGCCTACAGCCGCCATGTTTGACCTGTTTATGTTGACCTCCTGCATAGTTTTAATGATCTGGTTCTCATTGTTCACAAAGTTCTGTGAGTGGACACTCCGGGGCGGGTGGGTCTGTTTCCAATCCCCCCCCCCCCCCCCCTTTACCCGTCCTTAAGGGACAGCACTTCCAAAGGCAAACAAATAACAATGAGCCATTATTTTCAAAGTTTCTCCGATGGGTCCTACTTAATGCAGAGCAACTAGCCTTCTATCAGAGAGCACCCTGCATAAGCAATTGTTATTGGCAAAATAACAGCTGTGCAGAATATTTCCTACCAGTTGTGAGGTTGTGGTGTGCAGTCCGGTAAGTCAGCGTGGTTGTGGGAGCCGCCAGGGGTGTGTTGCTGAAGTGCACCGACTCACAACTGCCTCTGCAATGTCCACGTCTGACGCTTCCCTTCATGTGAGCTCCACTCTCTCTCTCTTTCCCCAATCACTCCCTTCAGCTCGCTGGCTATCACACACCACACAGTTGCCCTGACGTGTCAACCTCCCGCAGCAGACGCCACACCAAAGTTGTGTGGGTGTGTGTGTGTGTGTGTGTGTGTGTCGTAACAGAGTGTGTTTGTGTCTGAGAGACAATAGCAGGAAGTGTTGCCTTAGTAGCTGACTTAAAAGGTCTTCATATTCAATATTCACTAAATACTCGTATTTATATCAGGGCTGTCAAAAATACAAGTCCTGTGATTAATCAGAAAATTAATCGAATAATCTTGTACAGTCGTGGTCAAAAGTTGACATACACTTGTAAAAAACATAATGTCATGGCTGTCTTGAGTTTCCAATACTTGTTGGTCACAAAAACATTCATGAAGTTTGGTTCTTTTATGAATTTATTATGTGTCTACTGAAAATGTGAGCAAATCTGCTGGGTCAAAAGTATACATACAGCAATGTTAATACATGTCCCTTGGCAAGTTTCACTGCAATAAGGCGCTTTTGGTAGCCATCACAAGCTTCTGCTTGAATTTTTGACCACTCCTCTTGACAAAATTGGTGCAGTTCAGCTAAATGTGTTGGTTTTCTGACATGGACTTGTTTCTTCAGCATTGTCCAAACGTCAGGACTTTGGGAAGGCCATTCTAAAACTTTCATTCTAGCCCAGGGGTCGGCAACCCGCGGCTCTAGAGCCGCATGCGGCTCTTTAGCGCCGCCCTAGTGGCTCTCTGAAGCTTTTTCAAAAATGTATGAAAAATGGAAAAAGATGAGGGGAAAAAAATTTTTTTTTTGTTTTAATATGGTTTCTGTAGGAGGACAAACATGACACAAACCTCCCTAATTGTTATAAAGCACACTGTTTGTATTAAACATGCTTCACTGATTCGAGTATTTGGCGAGCGCCGTTTTGTCCTACTGATTTTGGCGGTCCTTGAACTCACCTTCAGTTTGTTTACATGTATAACGTTCTCCGACTTTCTAGGACGTGTTTTATGCCACTTCTTTTTCTGTCTCATTTTGTCCACCACACTTTTAACGTTGTGCGTGAATACACAAAGGTGAGTTTTGTTGATGTTATTGACTTGTGTGGAGTGCTAATCAAACATATTTGGTCACTGCATGACTGCAAGCTAATCGATGCTAACATGCTATTTAGGCTAGCTATATGTACATATTGCATCATTATGCCTCATTTGTAGCTATATTTGAGCTCATTTAGTTTCCTTTAAGTCATCTCAATTCAATGTATATCTCATGACACACTATCTGTATGTAATATGGCTTCTAATTTGTTGCGGCTCCAGACAGATTTGTTTTTGTATTTTTGGTTCAATATGGCTCTTTCAACATTTTGGGTTGCCGACCCCTGTTCTAGCCTGATTTAGCCATTCCTCTACCACTTTTGATGTGTATTTGGGGTCATTGTCCTGTTGGAACACCCAACTGCGCCCAAGACCCAACCTCCGGGCTGATGATTTTAGCTTGTCCTGAAGAATTTGGAGGTAATCCTCATATTTCATTGTCCCATTTAAAGCACCAGTTCCATTGGCAGCAAAACAGGCCAAGAACATAATAATACCACCACCATGCTTGACGGTGGGAATGGTGTTCCTGGGATTAAAGGCCTCACCTTTTCTCCTCCAAACATATTGCCGGGTATTGTGGCCAAACAGCTGAATTTTTGTTTCATCTGACATCACATGGACAAAGATGAGACCTTCTGGAGGAAAGTTCTGTGGTCAGATGAAACAAAAAATGAGCTGTCTGGCCACGACACCCAGCAATATGTTTGGAGGAGAAAAGGTGGGGCCTTTAATCCCAGGAACACCAAGCCTACCGTCAAGCATGGTGGTGGTAGTATTATGCCCTTGGCCTGTTTTGCTGCCAATGGAACTGGTGCTTTAAATGGGACAATGAAAAAGGAGGATTGCCTCCAAATTCTTCAGGACAAGCTAAAATCATCAGCCCGGAGGCTGGGTCTTGGGCGCAGTTGGTTGTTCCAACAGGACAATGACCCCAAACACACGTCAAAAGTGGTAAAGGAATGGCTAAATCAGGCTAGAATGAAGGTTTTAGAATGGCCTTCCCAAAGTCCTGACTTAAACGTGTGGACAATGCTGAAGAAACAAGTCCATGTCAGAAAACCAACACATTTAGCTGAACTGCACCAATTTTGTCAAGAGGAGTGGTCAAAAATTCAAGCAGGAGCTTGTGGATGGCTACCAAAAGCGCCTTATTGCAGTGAAACTTGCCAAGGGACATGTAAGCAAATATTAACATTGCTCTATGTATACTTTTGACCCAGCAGATTTGCTCACATTTTCAGTAGACCCATAATAAATTCATAAAAGAAGCAAACTTCATGAATGTTTTTTGGGACCAACAAGTATGTGCTCCAATCACTCTATCACAAAAAAAAAGAGTTGTAGAAATGATTGGAAACTCAAGACAGCTATGACATTATGTTCTTTACAAGTGTATGTACACTTTTGACCAAGACTGTCAATGTGCAGATGACTGATGCACTTGACATGCTCCTGCACTTTAACCGTGGATCTTAAAGGTGGCTAGGTCAGTGTTGAGGTAAAAACTTAGCAATGTTGGCGTTTACGCACTTTTTTTCTTTTTACGCATTGAAATCAGAAAGGACGCGTATTTCCGGAAGGCCGCGCATCCCAGAGATGCAGATTTTATTTTTACCAACCCTGCCTTCTCCGGGTCAAAACTCCGGTTTGCTTGTTTTTTTTAATGGATTATCGCTTTCCGCTGGTGTTTTGTTTTGTTTATATTTGCCAGGTCAAATTTCCGTCCCCGTTTATTGGGTTTTTATTGGTCTACTTCAAAGTACTGAACTTTCCGGTACAATTTCTAACATTTTGATTCGCCGAAAGTTTCATCAATGACAAATACTGCATTTACGGTATTAGGACTCCCGTGTGTTATTGTTTTGGTCATGGCGAGCAATAAACCAAAATGTTAACTTCCTAATCAATCAATCAATCAATCAATGTTTATTTCTATAGCCCTAAATCACAAATGTCTCAAAGGGCTGCACAAGCCACAACGACATCCTCGGTACAGAGCCCACATAAGGGACATCGATGTGAATGACTATGAGAAACCTTGGAGAGGACCGCATATGTGGGTAACCCCCCCTCTAAGTACAGTCCTTAGTGGATCTAACATAATAATAAACGCTGAAGGAACTTTCTATCATACTGTGACCAAGTATTGAGCAAATAAACGTGGTGCATTCAGGTAAATCATTTAAAAAAATGTTCCTGTATGACACTGACAGTTAAATGTATCTTTATTTAAATTATGCACGTGAATAATGACTTTTAATTCATTTTGATGAATCCAAATTCAAAAATGTGATTTATCTGATTTTTTTTTTTTTTTTTAATAATTTGACAACACTAAGTTACATATATCCAAATAATTAAAAGCAACATACCTAAACAATATATGCCGCTTAGGTTAATGTCAATATTGGGCTGCAACAATTAAATTGAATAATTTGATTAGAAAAAAGCATTGATTTATATAATGTTGCCTCGTTTAGTCGTTTAATGACTTTATCCAATGAAAATTTATAAAATGTTGACCGCATAAAGTGCCCAGAATTTTACATAGGCGTGCATTGTTTCTGCACGGCTTCTGCAATTGAGTGCACATGAGAGCGGTGGTGCGTGGGTGCTGTGATCTTTGTGGCAGCTATCAGAATTTTTTCACTAATATTATTTTTAATGCACACATGGCAAAACTTCAATTTAAATGGCAGTGTGGCTCAGTTGGTAGAGCGGCCGTGCCAGCAACTTGAGGGTTCCAGGTTTGATCCCCGCCATCCTAGTCACGGCCGTTGTGTCCTTGGGCAAGGCACTTTACCCGCCTGCTCCCTGTGACACCCACACTGGTTTAAATGTCGCTTAAATGGCTTTCACCATGTAAAGCGCTTTGAGTCACTAGAGAAAAAGTGCTATATAAATATAATTCACTTCAAATGTCAAAGCTATGCATTCATTGAAAAAAAAAAAGAAAACATTTGAGTAGAAAAATATTAACAGTTTCCCTAAAATACGCATTGAGGCTTTAAAGTTTTACCGATTACTCGACTAATTGGACAAACTAATCGATCGATTATTCGATGATTAAAATAAACGAAAGCTGTAACTCTGGTCATTATTGTCCAAGTTGGTCGTAGTAAGGCGGAGACTCACTGCCTATAAAGTTGTCACACTACTTGCTCAATGATACTGTCAATATTCACCAATTAGAGCTTTCATGAACTGGATGAGAAAGTACTCTTATTTTGAATTGTCCTCAATTAATTCATGCTATTTCTCAGACGTTTATCGAGTAGGGAGACTTTACCAGACAAACTTTGTTGGGTCTACTGTTGTTTGTGCGCAGCATTTAGCATGATTACTTGCGCAAGGTTGCTTATTTCTCACCGGCAATTGCATTTCAGCCCAGGGGAAATGAACAAGGGACAAAAACTAAATGCTGAGGATTGGCTGCGACCCCTTTTATTGTTGAAATTAAATTACAGTAATTGTACACGTATTCTTATGCCTGCAAACCTACACGGCATCCTGTTTGTAATTGGTGTGAACATTCATGGAAAATAATACAAAGCAAAGACAAAGGTTTGCAAAGACAGACATTTGTTTTTTACTCAATATGACTGTAATGTTTTTAGAGTCCGGAGAAAATGTGTTTGACGCAATGACAAATAGTTTTAAGCATAACTCCTAAACCAAACATGCAATATGTCTAATAATGCCTGTATTAATGTATATTTGTGAGTGTTACTGTAAACATGTGCTTTTTAAGGTTTACAAACACAAAAACTATTTTTTGACTCAATAAGACAGTAATGTTCTTAGAATCCGTTGAAAATGCGATTGAAGCAATACCATTTTTTATTCAAGCATAACTCCTAAACCAAACATGCAACATGTCTAATAATGCCTGAATTATTAAGTATCTTTGTGAGTTTTACTAGAAACATGTGCTTTTGCGAGGTTTGCAAACACAAAAACTAGTTTTTGACTCAGTATGACAGTAAAGTTACAAAAGATTTAAAGTTAGTATTATTTGCGGACGATACAACTGTGTTTTGTTCAGGAGAGAACACACAGAAGATAATACAAATAATAACAGAAGAAATGAACAAATTAAAAAGATGGTTTGACAAAAACAGACTCTCTTTGAATCTCAGTAAAACTAAAATAATGCTATTTGGTAACAGTAGAAGAGAAAGTCAAAGACAAATACAAATAGATGGAATACAAATTGAAAGAGTAAATGAAACCAAATTCTAGGTATAATATTTGATGATAAATTTAACTGGAAATCTCATGTAAAAAATATACAACATAAAATAGCAAGAAACACGTCAATAATGAATAAAGCAAAACATGTTCTAGACCAAAAATCACTTCATATTCTCTAGTGCTCGCTAGTGTTACCATATCTGAGTTATTGTGTAGAAATATGGGGAAATCACTACAAAAGTACACTTCATTCATTAACGGTGTTACAAAAAAGATCAGTTAGAATAATACATAATGTTGGATATAGAGAACATACAAACCCTTTATTTATTGAATCAAAGATACTGAAATTCCACGACATAGTGAATTTGCAAACAGCTAAAATTATACACAAAGCAAACTATAACCTGCTACCTAAGAATATACAACAATTCTTCTCAAAAAAAGAGGAAAAATATAATCTTAGAGAAAAATGTTTTTTAAAAGATTTGTATGCAACACTTAAGACCTTCAGTATATCAGTATGTGGAATTAAATGATGGAATGGATTAAGCAAAGCAATCAAACAATGTACTAATATGATCCACTTCAAGAAACTCTTCAAACTTAAAGTGTTTACAAAGTACAAAGAAGAAGAACCATGATAAACATTCTGAATTTATTTCATCCAACCATCCATCCGTTCATTTTCAAAATAATCTTACTCATCTCACCATATGAAATGTAACTTACTTCACCGAGTATTATTTATTTATTTATTTATTTTTATTGTGATTACTTATTGTGTTTATTGTGAATAAATTGAGAACAGGAAGTGAACAAATGTTTTAGCAACTGTTATGTAAAAGAAAAGTGGCAGGATTAAATAAACTCTTCTACTTCCTACTCCTTTTCGAACATGTTGAAAAGAGAAACTGGAAATTGTGATGTATCATGTTGTATGCATGCATGTTTGAAATAAACTCAAACTCAACTCAAACTCAACTCAATGTTCTTAGAATCCGGAGAAAATGCGTTTGAAGCAATAAAAAATAGTTTCAAGCATAACTCCTAAACCAAACATGCAAAATGTCTAATAATGCCTTTATTAAAGTATATTTGTGAGTTTTACTAGAGACATGTACTTTTGTGAGGTTTGCAAACACAAAAACTAGTTTTTGACTCAATAAGACAGTAATGTTCTTAGAATCCGTTGAAAATGCGATTGAAGCAATACCATTTTTTATTCAAGCATAACTCCTAAACCAAACATTCAATATATCTAATAATGCTTGTATTATTGTATCTTTGTTAGTTTTACTAGAAACATGTGCTTTTGTAAGGTTTACAAACACAAAAACTAGTTTTTGACTCAATATGACAGTAATGTTCTTAGAATCCGTTGAAAATGCGATTGAAGCAATACCATTTTTTATTCAAGCATAACTCCTAAACCAAACATTCAATATATCTAATAATGCTTGTATTATTGTATCTTTGTGAGTTTTACTAGAAACATGTGCTTTTGTAAGGTTTACAAACACAAAAACTAGTTTTTGACTCAATATGACAGTAATGTTCTTAGAATCCGGAGAAAATGTGATTGAAGCAATACAATTTTTTATTTAAGCATAACTGCTAAACCAAACATGCAATATGTCTAATAATGCCTGTATTCATGTATCTTTGTGAGTTTTACTAGAAACATGTGCTTTTGTAACGTTTGCAAACACAAACATTAGTTTTTGACTCAATATGACAGCAATGTTCTTAGAATCCAGAGAAAATGCGTTTGTAGCGATAAAAAAAAGTTTCAAGCATAACTCCTAAACCAAACATGCAATATGTCTAATAATGCCTAAATTAATGTATCTTTGTGAGTTTTACTAGAAATATGTGCTGTTGTAAGGTTTACAAACACAAAAACTAGTTTTTGACTCAATATGACAGTAATGTTCTTACAATCCGTTGAAAGTGCGATTGAAGCGATACCATTTTTTATTCAAGCGTAACTCCTAAACCAAACATGCAATATGTCTAATAATGCCTGAATTAATGTATGTTTGTGAGTTTTACTATAAATATGTGCTTTTGTAAGGTTTACAAACACAAAAACTAGTTTTTGACTCAATATGACAGTAATGTTCTTAGAATCCAGAGAAAATGCGATTGAAGCAATACCATTTTTTATTCAAGCATAACTCCTAAACCAAACATGTAATAAGTCTAATAATGCCTACATTAATGTATATTTGTGAGTGTTACTATAAACATGTGCTTTTGTGAGGATTGCAAACACAGAAACTAGTTTTTGACTCAATATGACTGTAATGTTTATTGTATGATTTTTGTACCCCTTTAATTTAGGTAGCCAGGGACTGCAGATGGAAATGAGCTATTTAGCTATAATCTGGTACAGAACATATCTGTCTTTGAGCTTAATGTTTCTGTGCATTGTCCCTTCAAATAAAGACTAAACTAAACTAAAAATGTTCTTAGAATCCGGAGAAAATGTGTTTGAAACAAAAAAAAATTGTTTCAAGCATAACTTCTAAACCCAACATACAATATGTGTAATAATTACTGTATTAATGTATCTTTGTGAGTTTTAGTAGAAAGAAACACTATATTGCCAAAAGTATTTGGCCACCCATCCAAATGATGAGAACCAGGTGTCCTAATCACTTGGCCCGACCACAGGTGTATAAAATCAAGCACTTAGGCATGGAGACTGTTTCTACAAACATTTGTGAAAGAATGGGCCACTCTCAGTGATTTCCAGCAGGGAACTGTCATAGGATGCCACCCGTGCAACAAATCCGGTCGTGAAATTTCCTCGCTCCTAAATATTCCAAAGTCAACTGTCGGCTTTATTATAAGAAAATGGAAGATTTTGGGAACAACAGCAACTCAGCCACGAAGTGGTAGGCCATGTAAACTGACAGAGAGGGGTCAGTGGAGGAATTATGGTGTGGGTTTTTTTTCAGGAATTGGGCTTGGCCCCTTAGTTCAAGTGAAAGGAACTTTGAATGCTCCAGGATACCAAAACCTTTTGGACAATTCCATGCTCCCAACCTTGTGGGAACAGTTTGGAGCCGGCCCCCTTCCTCTTCTAACATGACTGTGCACCAGTGCACAAAGCAAGGTCCATAAAGACATGGATGACAGAGTCTGGTGTGGATGAACTTGACTGGCCTGCACAGAGTCCTGACCTGAACCCGATAGAACACCTTTGGGATGAATTAGAATGGAGACTGAGAGCCAGGCCTTCTCAAACCAACATCAGTGTGTGACCTCACCAACGCGGTTTTGGAAGAATGGTGGAAAATTCCTATAAACACACTCCGCAACCTTGTGGACAGCCTTCCCAGAAGAGTTGAAGCTGTAATAGCTGCAAAAGGTGGACCCACGTCATATTGAACCCTATGGGTTAGGAATGGGATGGCACCTCAAGTTCATATGTGAGTCAAGGCAGGTGGCCAAATACTTTTGGCAATATAGTGTATATTAGTGACCAAATTGAAATACACTACAGGGGTCAAATTTAACAAAACAACTCATGTGATTAATCACAAAAAATAATCCCATTAATCATGTATCAAATTTAATTAACTACCACATGTATTTTGCCCTCAGATGCTGCTTCACTTAAACCGTGGACAGTTACCTGAAAGGTTGTTATATAGTCTAGTTAGTGTTGAGGTCCATACATCAGCGCAGAAATGAGTGAGGAGACTTGGACTGATTTGCTCTGTGACACATTTCACTTCAAAATACACCTTGAAGTTGAAACAGATTGGAGAGACCAGGCTTGTGACATCTACTGTGGTAGATGTCCCAAAAAAAGGACTTAAAAATGCGGAAGTGTGCAAAATGAAGTGCAAGGAGTTTTTAAGATAACACACTCACTGTAGTTTAATTGAATGCTAAAATGTTCTATTCATACTACTGTTCTATTCATACTACAAACATATTTTTAAGTGCAAAGAATTGTACAGGAACATCCTCTGTTTTAAGCAAATATTTGTTTTAAACTTATAGTTGAGTGTCTTTAAAGTGAATGTAAACATGCATGGTAAAACAATAATGTTCACTTTAGTGTCTTTGACTTTCTGTGTCCAACAATCTAACTTTTAAATACCTCACAAACTGAGGTCTGGCTTCAAATATATTTTCTGGGTGATGGTTTATGAGGTGGCGACTTGTCCAAAGGGTCTGCCCCAGTGCAGCGGGATAGGCTCCACCTCACCCTTAAGTTAAGTTAAAGTACCAATGATTGTCACACACACACTAGGTGTGGCGAAATTATTTTCTGCATTTGACCCATCACCCTTTATCACCCCCTGTGAGGTGAGGGGAGCAGTGAGCAGCAGCGGTGGCCATGCCCGGGAATCAATTTTGATGATTTAACCCCCGATTCCAACCCTTGATGCTGAGTGCCAAGCAGGGAGGTAATGGTTCTCATTTTTATAGTCTTGGGTATGACTCGGCCGGGGTTTGAACTCACAACCTACCGATCTCAGGGCGGACACTCTAACCACTAGTGTGTTTGTTGGCAACATAACTCAAACAGTTATGAATTTTCATCCATTTTTCAGGAAATGTCGAAAAAAACTATTCCTTTCATCGACTACGAACACACTTCACTTCCTGCTTACGTCGGTCCACCTTGTCGACCCGGCGCTGCGCATAGGATTCTGGGAGATGTAGTTCATTTTCAGACCCGGGAGAACTATACACCAAGTTTTTCATGCGTCGCGGCATTTTTGTTAAGACTTTGAAAGAGCAGTATCTCCAACACTGTTACACCCCTAGTGATTATAATTGTGTGAATGCTCCAAAGCGTTCACACATTTGGTTTTCTACACCAAAATTAATTTATTTGTTTTTCTACTTCTTCTTCTACATCTTCTTCTTCTTCTTCTTCTCCAGATTTTGGCGCGCTCTACCTTCCACATTTTTCATCCGATTTAAACCGCTCCAAATTCAAACTGTTCAGCCTATTTGGGAATCGCGGGCTTTCCCTTGAAAAATTCCCCAAAAATCCCAAATTTCCCAAAATTCACAGTTTTCCGAGACATTTTTCCCCATTTACAAACGTTTGTAAAATGAACTTTCCCCATTTCCACATTTATCAACCTATTCAAACCATTGCACGTTCAACACATTCCACCATTCTGGAAATTCAAACTACTTTTTTTCTAAGTTCAAAAAAATTCCAGGATTTTCCAGAGTCCCTGGTTTTCCAGAGCCCTATTTCCATCCTTTTTTCTGTCGACTACTCCTTCCACATTTTCAACCCATTTCAACCGTTTTACCGTCAAATCATTCCTTTTAATCAAGACAGTTTTTTTTTTAAACTGGAACAATTCCTATTGAAATGAATGGGACGATTTTCAAAGTTCTACAACTCCCACATTTTTCATCTGATTCAAACCATTCCAACATCAACACATTCCACTCATCCAACTGACACTTTCCCAAGTTCCAAACCAAATTGCGGTTTTCCTGGAAATTCGAACTCTTCGACATTCAAACCATTCCAACATTCAAACTATTTTCACATTTATACTACATTCTGTCAGCGTTTCACTTCAACTTCAGCATTGGAGCATTCACACGCAATTCCTCAACTCCTTGGAATAGTCACATGGCCTTTTTCCTTACAGTTGAAGTGGGATTTACTGTATGTGTTACGACGACATTGGACAATTTGCAAAGTTGTGTTACTCTTTTAACAATTGTAAAAAAAAAAATACCGGATATCCTAGAATTCCCAGTCAGGGACATTTTCCCCATTCAAAATGAATGATCCAATTTTCAAACTTCCACAATTCCCACATTCAATTCATCCTGGAAATTCAAACAACCATTTTTCCATGTTCAACAAATTTTTAGGAATTCCATTTTTTCTAACCTTATTTCCAACCTTTTTTAGCGCGATGTCTCCTTTCACATTTTTCAACCCACTTCAACCGTTCCACTGTCAAAACATTCCTTTTAGTCAGGACAAAAAAAAATAAGTTGGTTTAAGAACTTGAAAAATTCCCGGTTTTCCAGAAACTCCGTAATACCATTTCTCAATTAACAAACTGTTCGTACTTCAACATTTCTTGACCGATTTAAACAATTCCAACACCAACCAAATCAGCTCATTCGGGACCATCATGCTCCTAATAATTTTAAAAAAATCCTACTTTTCCCCAAATTTCGAGGAAGTTCCCATTGAAATGAATGGGACATTTTTCCAAGTTGCACAATTCCCACATTTTTCAATCTATTCAAACCATTCCAACATCAACACATTCCACTCATCCAACTGACACTTTCCCAAGTTTCAAACCAAATTCTGGTTTTCCTGGAAATTCAAACTCTTCGACATTCAAACCATTCCAACATTCAAACTATTTTCACATTTATACTACATTCTGTCAGCGTTTCACTTCAACTTCAGCATTGGAGCATTCACACGCAATTCCTCAACTCCTTGGAATAGTCACATGGCCTTTTTCCTTACAGTTGAAGTGGGATTTACTGTATGTGTTACGACGACATTGGACAATTTGCAAAGTTGTGTTACTCTTTTAACAATTGTAAAAAAAAAAATACCGGATATCCTAGAATTCCCAGTCAGGGACATTTTCCCCATTCAAAATGAATGATCCAATTTTCAAACTTCCACAATTCCCACATTCAATTCATCCTGGAAATTCAAACAACCATTTTTCCATGTTCAACAAATTTTTAGGAATTCCATTTTTTCTAACCTTATTTCCAACCTTTTTTAGCGCGATGTCTCCTTTCACATTTTTCAACCCACGTCAACCGTTCCACTGTCAAAACATTCCTTTTAGTCAGGACAAAAAAAATAAGTTGGTTTAAGAACTTGAAAAATTCCCGGTTTTCCAGAAACTCCGTAATACCATTTCTCAATTAACAAACTGTTCGTACTTCAACATTTCTTGACCGATTTAAACAATTCCAACACCAACCAAATCAGCTCATTCAGGACCTTCATGCTCCTAATAATTAAAAAAAAATCCTACTTTTCCCCAAATTTCGAGGAAGTTCCCATTGAAATGAATGGGACATTTTTCCAAGTTGCACAATTCCCACATTTTTCAATCTATTCAAACCATTCCAACATCAACACATTCCACTCATCCAACTGACACTTTCCCAAGTTTCAAACCAAATTCTGGTTTTCCTGGAAATTCAAACTCTTCGACATTCAAACCATTCCAACATTCAAACTATTTTCACATTTATACTACATTCTGTCAGCGTTTCACTTCAACTTTAGCATTGGAGCATTCACACGCAATTCCTCAACTCCTTGGAATAGTCACATGGCCTTTTTCCTTACAGTTGAAGTGGGATTTACTGTATGTGTTACGACGACAAATTTGTGTTACTCTTTTAGTGATGTAAACAAACACAACTATGTTTAATGGCTAGTTACGCGGGGGCATCGTTGATTTGGAGAAAAAGGTTATTTCTTACAATAAAGTTGGTTTGTTTCTTGTAATTCATAAGCATCGTACTTTAACATGGGTTGTGTTGTTAATGTTGTAATTTGCCTGCATTATTAAGAATGTGAACATAAAAATGTTTCTTTAAAAGTTCAGATTCAGTTGAACCCTTAAAATGTTCTGCATGGAAATAAAGGGAGACACTGATTCTTTTGAGTCAAATCAGTTTTCTTATGACGTTGGAATCATTGTCGGTGTGTACGTCAGTGAAAGACTTGGCTCCCGTGCGACCTACCACAAGATTTTCAGCAGACACGCCAATGGAAACGCTCAGACGCACAAGCTACTGGCAGACGGCCATCAGCTATGTTAGCTGAATGAACCTGTGTTGATCTTTTGGAGGGAGTGTTTGCGTCTGCTGTCTGCGGAAGAGAAATGTGGCCGAGGAGGTCAACAACCCCCCACCCCTGATCTCAGCTGCCGTGTGGTCTGCCTCTGCGCTGTGGTTCAAATGTAACTTCATCCCTTGGGAAAACACACGGACCAAAGGAAAGTCATTTTTTGGGGGCCACGACCCTTGTGTTCGGGCTCAGTTTCCCCTCAAAGTCACTTTCTCGAGGTGGATCGACCTTGTGCATATTTGATATATTTCGAGGATGAAGGGACTTGTAACGTTGTGACTTTTATTTTGGGACTTGGAATGGATTTCTCTGAATAGCCACTGTAGCCATAATGAGAGCTTGTGCATCCATAAAAGAAACAAACCAGTTTGTCAAAATTTAAAGGACACAAAAAAGTATCAGTTGGAATGCTCAGAGGAAAACGCTGATGCGGAGAAGCTTGCTGTCCTTGAGGAACACACCGGGATCTGTATAATGTGGAAATGTGCAACACAGAGGGAGGCCTTAAAGTTCAAGATGAGATCAAGCAAAGGTCTTGTTAGAATAATTATGTATAAGTTATCACACAACTCTTATGCTTAAAGGCCATTGCTATAGTTATTATCTATCGTGTTCAAGTTGAACTTTTCTATCTGTGCAAAGGCACAAAACTTGTTATCTTCCACTGCAAGTTGTCTCGCAGCAGCAGTTTCTGCCTTCCAGCCCGCTACGGACTTCAAGTACCTCAATGAAGATAAGACGACAACACCCAGACAAAGCAGAGCTAGGGCGAAATCTCGAGTTCAAGCACATTTGCATTCTGAATAATCACGTATTGTGATACTGGGGCTGCTTTCGTCCTAAGTGTCCCCTCCCCCTAGAAGCAGCCTCAGTGATGTTAACTAGGGAATTCCCGAATAAATAGAGGAGCATGTGGGACTGCCCCTCAGAGCGTGGTGGGAGACTGTAACTGAGTGTGCAGCCCCAAACATTTCTCCTCATGAGCAAAATGTAACTCTGCTTCTGCCCGATTCCTTGCTTCTTGTCTCGTTTAATAGATAGTTCGGTGTTTGAACCTGACAGGTTTTTATACAACATACAACTTCAAATGTTCTACTAAATAGTTTTACTTGGTATAATGGCTATTAAGGACTTTTCTACAGACTTGCAGTAGGGAAGGGATTCATGTGGCCCCATTCCTGGGTGGATCTCGTGTGAGAGAAAGAGGGGGGGGTTAATAATTTTTGCAACGCAGTCTGCTGAAAATTATGCAACGCGCCACTCTTCATAGCAACTGACGCTGTGGTCAACGTCTGAATCGTCACAAAGCACAAGATGTTCGGCACTCCACTGCCACCTGGCCGCTCAAGTGGATTGTAGGGATGCAAATCTCTTAGTAATGGACAATTCGACTTGCATTTATAAAACAGAACATTCGATGTAGCATATGAACGATTCAATTAGATTTAAGGGGCGGCATGGCGTAGTGGGTAGAGCGGCCGTGCCAGAAACCTGAGGGTTGCAGGTTCTTTGCAGGGGGCCGTAGGCGCAAATTGGCAGCCACGCTTCCATCAGTCTACCCCAGGGCAGCAGTGGCTCCAAATGTAGCTTACCTCCACCAGGTGTGAATGAATGATGGCTTTTCACTTCTTTGTGAAGCGCTTTGAGAGTCTAGAAAAGCGCTATATAAATCTAATCCATCATTATTATTAGTGTATGAACGATTCGATACCATTCAATTTAGTCTATGAACGATTCAATGACATTCGATACTGTGTATGAACGATTTGATTCTATGGTTACCATTTGTTGATGGACACATTTTTTTTTTATCATCTAACTACTTATATGTTAGAGGATAAATAGTTAGGACCTTGGCCCCAAGCGTTCATATTAGATCTGTCCAAGTTAAGTCTATGACCATGAACTGATGAAAAATACTCAGAGAAGCTAAACGTCTTCCAAGACAACAGATCAAAGTCACTAGAGAAAAAGCGCTATATAAACATAATTCACTTCACTTCACTTCATCCCCGGGTGCATATCTTTGGAGGTGGGAGGAGCCTATCCCCAGGTGCATGTCTTTGGAGGTGGGAGGAAGCCGGAGTACCAGTACGCAGTCACGGGGAGAACATGCAAACTCCACACAGCCAGAGGTTGGTAGAGTAGCCAGAAATTGTACTCAAGTAAGAGTACTGTTACTTTAGAGATGTATTACTCAAGTAAAAGTAAGGAGTAGTCACCCAAATATTTACTTGAATAAAAGTAAAAAGTATGTTGTGAAAAAACTACTCAAGTACTGAGTAACTGATGAGTAACCTGTTCGTTTAATGATGACGGCAACAAATAATGCACAAAAACATACAAATAGCAATGAGCAAATTCAGAGCCAGGAATATCTCTTAAGCAACTAAAGCAATAATATATATTAAATAATAATACATTAAAATTAAAAAAAATTAAGACAAATTGAGCCACAATAACTTAACAGCACCATAGGCTCAGTAGGCATTCATTGATTGATTGATTGAAACTTGTATTAGTAGATTGCACAGTACAGTACATATTCCATACAATTGACCACTAAATGGTAACATCCCAATAAGTTTTTCAACGTTAATCAATTACTTAATAAATGACCAAGTCGAGGTGATCTACCTCATATATACGCATGCATACACACACATATCATATACAGTATATATATATATATATATGTATATATATATATATATATATATATATATATATATATATATATATATATATATATATATATAAAAAAATATATATATATATATATATATATATATATATATATATATATATATATATATATATATATATATATATATATATATATATATATATATATATACACACACATTTATATATACATTATATAATTCATATTTATTTATTTTGCCGTTTTTGTTCACATGTTAAAGGTGTTTTAATGAATATACATGCATGTTTGACATATAGATTCCTTTCTTTCATGAAGACAAGAATATAAGTTGGTGTATTACCTGATTCTGATGACTTGCATTGATTGGAATCAGACAGCACTGCTGATAACACTTTTATTGTGAAGACAGAAACTGTGTGGTCAGTCTTTATACTTTTGAGAAAGGTACGGTTGAAATGAAAAAGTGTATTTTTTCCTTCACACTTTTGATTGATTGATTGAAACTTTTATTAGTAGATTGCACAGTACAGTACATATTCCGTACAATTGACCACTAAATGGTAACACCCGAATAAGTTTTTCCACTTGTTTAAGTCGGGGTCCACGTGTGACGGTCATGTGACCGACTGGCTCTGTTTGATATGTCCAACGTCACCAGTGACTGCATCTGATTGGTGAAACGGAGTCAAACGTCACCTGATTGGATGAAACACAGGCATACGATAGATCCTACTTTGAAGGTCTGTCTGACAAACCAAAACAAACAAAGCGTGCATTAACAGATCGATAAATATCCGTAGCGAGTAGCGAGCTGAATGTAGATAAATAGAGCGGAGTAAAAGTAGCGTTTCTTCTCTATAAATATACTCAAGTAAAAGTAAAAGTATGTTGCATTAAAACTACTCTTAGAAGTACAATTTATCCCAAAAGTTACTCAAGTAGATGTAACGGAGTAAATGTAGCGCGTTATTACCCACCTCTGTACACAGCAAGACCCCAAGCTCGGGGATTGAAGCCAGGACCTTTGTCAGGACCTTCACCTTCACCTGTGCCGCCTCTTTTTATTCATATACTGTACTTTGCAACTTTTCTTGTAATCAGACAATATTTTCGGTATATTAGAACTAATTTTTACTTGACATGTTTGGACTGTCATCTGCAGTCTTCTTCAGAAGGGTCACCTGACCACTGTCACGTGTTGCCTATCAGCTGTTCTTATAGGCGTGGCCAACCAGGCAGACCCGTCGAGTCGACCTGGTTGGTAAAACAAAAATCCGAACAGGGAATCTTCAAATCAGCCATATCAGATCATTGCAAAATAAATAACCACATCATAGACCGGGACAACGGCAAAATCATCGGCACAGAAAGTAACAAATTCAAACGATGGATTAAGGAGGCGATCAAATAAGGAAGCGGCCCAAGGAAACCATCAATCGCATACCTAGGACTCCCTCTTCCAATAACCATCAAGCGACGGGGGGAGGGGGGAAACAGAACAGCTGATATGCAACACGTCCCAGTGGTTGGGTGACCCTTCTAAAGAAGACTGTCTGGTAAAAATTCCAACTAATATACCAAAAATATTGTCTGATTACAAGAACAATAGAAAAGTATCAGTTCATTGCTAACAACCGTAGTGGATTGTCCATCCCCCCAATTCGTCACGTTTCATGTGTCAGGTAAACCGCTAGCAATGGGGCCATATGAATCCGCTTCCTTGTGAAGGTGACACAACACTGCACAAACACTACAACACTATATATTTCCTCTTCAAACACGTTGTCCATGAAACAAGCGTTAGCATGCAGGCCTCGGTGACCTCTTTAAGAGACGCAGTCAAGAATGTGAGCCTTCAATCAGGCTGAATGGCGAGCCGACCTAACTCTACAGGAACGGGGCGTTTCCTGAAAGGTCGAGCTTGTTCCAGCCAGACCAAACACCGGCTAATTGCTTTGTTGTTTGTCGGACCGTGCCTGTTTTTGTGTTGCACTTTTCCTTTGTTTGCCATTCCCCAGTCTGTTACCTGCTCCAAGGTGGGGAGGGAAGTCTGAGGAGCGGGACACAGAGGGCGGAAGGGAGAAAATACCAAGGCCTCCGTCTCTCCTTTTCCTCTCTCCTGCTAAAAATAGGCCGAGTAGGAAGGTGGGGGAGGGAGGACCTGGACGGACTGGAGGCAAACAGCTGGGGGTGAGAAGGTTTTTGGGGAGATGGCGGCCTGCCATGCAGCTGTACTCTGTCCTTCAGGCTCTGGCTGCGTCTTACATTATTACATCGGCCCTTGCTCTTTCTTGTAGGCTCTCACACGCTCACACAAAGCTGGGAGGAGAGTCCTGGGCCTCTGACAACCCTGAAGAAGCCAAGAATGTGAGGCAAGAGAACAGCTGTATAGCAGGAGGGGCAGAGGTTAGTCCATTCAAAGACACGCTACAGCTGAGGAGATTGGGGGGAAAACACGTTCAGGGACCCTTTCTGGAAGTGGAATCAGCAAATGGATTCCATTTATTCAATTAAGCCCAGAACTTTATGGCTGGGGCTGGGAAGGCCCGACAGATGTTTGACTCAGCTGTTGCAGACTTGTGACTCCTATTAAGGAGCCTCTCTGTGGCCGTCACAACCTTGGGAACTTGGGAAGTTGAAACCAAACGGATCAAAAACCAAACAGGATGAGGTCACCCCATATGGAGGGTCTCTTTACTTGCTCAGATGGTAGAGCGGCCGTGCCAGCAATTTGAGGGTTCCAGGTCGGATTCCGGCCTCTGCCGTCCTAGTCACTCAGTACGAGTCCATGAATCAAATTAGTCTGATTGCACAAATAGTTTGGCTCTAAATAAGCCTCCTACTGCCTATGGAAACACCTTAACCCGATCGTGTTCGGTTTTTGAAAAGTCGGGTTAACACTCCTGGACTATGTGATTGGAAACCAGATCTCTCGAGGAGGAGGGGTGTGCGCCAGTCTCGAGGTGTGGGATACAACCCGGAAGCAGATACCATTCAATAAAAACATGAAGAGGAGAACGTTTATTTACTTCACAAATGCAAAGAACGGAACACTTTCAAGTGTGTCGATGGCGGAAAAAGAGAAATGGAGATTTAATTAAGAAGGTAGCTAAGGAAATGTAGAATGCCGACCTAATTCAGACTCCCGAACAAAAGAGAATGAAGCACGTATTATATATTACAAGGCAAATAAAAATGTGTGAATACACAAACCTCTTCACGCTGCAAGTCCTTCTTTATCTTGTTTTATCTTATATTGCTGTCTTTGCACCTGTCAATGTTTACTTGTGTATGCACATTAAATCAACAAAAAATCCTGACTTTGGAGCAATGTTCACAGACTCTAGTATTTGGCTCTCTATTAGATGCAATGTTATTGGGACCATGATTTATGTCCTCACTTGCTCACACCTCCTCATATGGAAGCTACTTTTCCTTCTTCATGTCTCAAGAAGGGTAGAAAAACAAGAACACACACACACACACGCAAACACAAAAAAATGTATAGTGTATCCACACAACAGTCCAGAACAATATCAACATCCTCTGGAACAGTATCAATTTAGAACCTGGGACATCTTGGAAAGGCTGATACAGTTAGCCTTAGACCAGGTGACAACACTCATCATAAAATCAGGACAGGTGTGTAGCTGTTGCTCCTATTAATAGAAGATAAACAAAGGATCCATGTGACCAAAACATAGTTGAATAACATAATGCAAACAAGAAAGGATATGATCTGCACTGCAAAAACTGAAATCTAAGTAACATTAAATATCCCAAATAATGGCTATATTTTCATATCTTCTGTCTGATAAGATAATTCTTCTTACTAAGCAGATTTTATGTTAGAGTGTTTTACTTGTTTTAAGTGTGTTGGTCCTAAATTACCTCAGTAAGATATTACAGCTTGTTGCTGAGATTTTATGACCTATATTGAGTAAAACATGCTTGAAACTATATCAACTGTTGCAAAGCTGTGTCATCAACACTCACAAGTATAAAACTGCCCCTGTGCCGCACTTTGGGCAACCTAGATGTAGAAGCTAACTGTTAATGGCCACTATAGTCTTAGTAGCGTAGTGGATTTGTTCATCCTATAATCACATATGGGTTGTCTTACGTCAGCACCGGAAGTCGTAAAATCAGCTGTTCACCTGGCGGGTTTTTTCGGTTATGAATAGGGAAGTCCTTCTTTAGCTTGTTTTTATCATATATTGCTGTCTTTGCACCTGTCAATGTTTACTTTTGTATGCATATTAAATCAACAATAAATCCTGACTTTGGAGCAATGTTCACGGACTCTAGTGTTTGGCTCTCTATTAGATGCAATGGTTTTACGTATTGGAACTAAGATTTTGGTCCTAACTAGTTCACCGGTCCTCATATGGAAGGTACTTTTCCTTCTTGGTGTCTCAAGAAGGGCAGAAATACAAGAACACACAGACACACACACACACACACACACACACACACACACACACACACACACACACACACACACACACACACACACACACACACACACACACACACACACTTCTTGTGAAATCCCCTCCTCGCAGCTGACAAACACTCTCTTAGTGGTTGGACAGTGTTAGACAAGTGTTTGACAAGTTTGTGTGTGTGTGTGTGTGTGTGTGTGTGTGTGTGTGTGTGTGTGTGTGTGTGTGTGTGTGTGTGTGTGTGTGTGTGTGTGTGTGTGTGTGTGTGTGTGTGTGTGCGTGTGTGTGTGTGTGTGAGACCAGCTTTCCCACCTGTACTGTTCTGCAACCATGATAGCTCAGCATGTTCTTGCACACAACCGTCGGCTTGTTGGTTTCCGTTTAGAACTTTTGAGTAACTTTTAACTTTGAAGGCCCGACTGTGAAGGTTTGGCAAGTCACAAGCAGTTGTTGCCTTTTTTTGTTTTGTTACAACATCCTGGATTGGAGTCAACATTGTCATGCACTCACACAGTGCCGGCCCAAGCCTCCATGGGGCCCTAAGCAAAATTTGATTTTGGGGCCCTCTTTTTCTGCCAATAATATTGATTGTTGATCATTCACACACCTACTATAAACTCATTGCGTCTCTGGCAGTGTTGTTTACATTATCCTATTGTCAGCCTGGCATGTCTTTACAAATGACATGTCATTTGTAAAGATATGGGGGTGGCCCAGTTAAGAACATAAATAATACCAATGAATGAACGAATGATGTCCAGACTGCCACATATTGTTCCTAATTTTAAAATGTAGAAAACATCAAGCTACAAGCGTGGCCTGGGGTTGAACAGTCCAAGTGATAAAGCTTTGTATTTACAGTAAAAGTGTCATCTTGTCTCATCAGTCTTGTACATATTAGTCTTTAATTACTAGTTTATATTTTTAGTTAATTGTTCATATTTAATGTTTACTTTGTACAAAGAGAGCGCAGTCTACTGAAGTTAAATTCCATGTGTGTTAAACATAACTGGACAATAAAGCTGATTCTGATTCACTTTATTATTTTTGGTAACAAAAACCTGAAACAGCAATGCGCAAAAATAATTCGTAGTGCAAGAAAAACAATAAAGTGCAACAATAAAATCACTTAAATATATATAAAAAGGAACAAATTCAATTGTACAAAAAACAACATAATTAAATTAAATATCAAGCAAATACTTAAATAATATTAATGAACAGAGTTACCAGAAACAAGGTAACATAACGGTTTATAAACAAATATAAAGTTACTACATATTAAAACTATGTAAATGTACATAACGATGTGCAAAAAATTTTGGGGGAAAAAATCAAAATAAAATACCTTAAATTAAGGTCCTTAATTCACACATTTGACCATCACATCACAGTTTTTTTCCTCTGTTCTTCACCACCCACACCACTCCACCCACTCCTTAAAACCTGTGCTTCCTGGCTTTTCTGGAGGCAAAGCCATTTATGACATCACTGTAAGAAATCTGATGGCCGACTTTGTTATTAATACTAATCACTGCCATGTACGAGTCTGACTCAGACTCGTACATGCAAAAAATAAAAAATAAGAATTGTTTGTTAATTGCTTTTGGGGGCCCTCTGGTGGCCGCGGGGCCCTAAGCAAACGCTTAGTACGCTTATGCCTTGGGCCGGCTCTGCACTCACAAGTCGTCATATCCAAATGTAAAGACACATTTTTTGTGATCGGTGGACTCTAAAATTAAATCTTAATCTAAAGCTGCTGTAGGTCCAGTTCAAATATTTGGATTGTGATTGACTAAGTTACATTTATTGTCTCACAGCTCAAACTTGATGAGTTCATATAATTTGTATATCCTATCAGAAAGAATGGAAATGTATTTAAAATGTTCCAGGGTCAAACTGACCATTATTAACTGTTCACACAATGTTTACCTAGGGCTGGGCAGTATGGCCAAAAACTATATCACGATATAGACTTAGACTTCCTTTTTATTGTCATTCAAATTTGAACTTTACAGTACAGATAAGAACGGAATTTCGTTACATCAGCTCATGGTAGTACAGAATAAAAAAGCAATAAGGTAAATAAATAGGTTACTGTACAGATAAATATATTGCACTTTTTCATATGCGTGCACGTTTATGGATGTATGTTATATTGTCTTTTTTATTCCAGCGATTTAATCAATTTTGTGGGAGTTAAGGGGATAATTATGATGCGTTCAAGAGTCTTATGGCCTGAGGGAAGAAGCTGTTACAGAACCTGGAGGTTCTGCTTCGTAGGCTGCGGAACCTCTTTCTAGAGTCCAGCAGTGAAAACAGTCCTTGGTGGGGGTGGGAGGAGTCTTTGCAGATTTTCTGAGCCCTGGTCAGGCAGCGGCTTTTTGCAATCTCCTGGATAGGAGGAAGAGGAGTCCTGATGATCTTTTCCGCCGTCCTCGCCATTCTCTGGAGAGACTTCCAGTCCGAGGCATTGCAGGCTCCAGTCCAGACAGAGATGCTGTTGGTCAGCAGGCTCTCTATAGTGCCTCTGTAGAATGTGCTGAGAATGGGGGGAGGGAGCTGTGCTCTTTTCATCCGACGCAAAAAGTGCAAGCGCTGCCGCTACACTATATTGCCAAAAGTATTTGGCCACCTGCCTTGACTCACATATGAAGTTGAAGTGCCATCCCATTCCTAACCCATAGGGTTTAATATGATCTGGGTCCACCTTTTGCAGCTATTACAGCTTTAACTCTTCTGGGAAGGCTGTCCACAAGGTTGTGTAGTGTGTTTATAGCAATTTTCCACCATTTTTCCAAAAGCACATTGGTGAGGTCACACACTGATGTTGGTGGAGAAGGCCTGGCTCTCAGTCTCTGTTGTAGTTCATCCCATAGGTGTTCTATCGGGTTCAGGTCAGGACTCTGTGCAGGCCAGTCAAGTTCATCCACACCAGACTCTGTCATCCATGTCTTTATGGACCTTGCTTTGTGCACTGGTGCACAGTCTTGTTGGAAGAGGAAGGGGCCCGCTCCAAACCGTTCCCACAAGGTTGGGAGCATGGACTTGTCCAAAATGTTTTGGTATGATGGAGCATTCAAAGTTCTTTTCACTGGAACTAAGGGGCCAAGCCCAACTCCTGAAAAACAACGCCACACCATAATTCCTTTTCCACCAAATTTCACACTCGGCACAATGCAGTCCGAAATGTAGCGTTCTCCTGGCAACCTCCAACCTCAGACTGGTCCATCAGATTGCCAGATGGAAAAGCGTGATTCATCACTCCAGCGAAGGCGTCTCCACTGCTCTAGAGTCCAGTGGCGACGTGCTTTACACCACTGCATCCCACGCTTTGCATTGGACTTGGTGATGTATGCCTTAGATGCAGCTGCTCGGCCATGGAAAACCATTCCATGAAGCCCTCTACGTACTGTACGTGGGTTAATTAGAAGGTCACATCAAGTTTGGAACTCTGTAGCAACTGACTGTGCAGAAAGTATTTGCACTATGCACTTCAGCATCCGCTGACCTCTCTCTGTCAGTTTACGTGGCCTACCAATTGGTGGCTGAGTTGCTGTTGTTCCCAAACTCTTCACTTTTCTTATAATAAAGCAGACAGTTGACTTTGGAATATTTAGGAGTGAGGACATTTCACAACTGGATTTGTTGCACAGGTGGCATCCTATGACAGTTCCACGCTGGAAATCGCGGCCCATTCTTTCACAAATGTTTGTAGAAACAGTCTCCATGCCTAAGTGCTTGATTTTATGCACCAAGTGATTAGGACACCTGATTCTGATCATTTAGATGGGTGGCCAAATACTTTTGGCAATATAGTGTAAGTTTTTTGTATTAATCGATAATTATTGATACTTTTTATGACTGCCAATAAATACAGTAAAACATTTTCCAACCTACCAAGGGTGCTATTTATCAGTGGAGAGGGTGTCTGGTAGCCAAGTAGGATGGTAAGGTAATACAATGATTAAAGTAGAAGAGTTAATGGCTCGTGAGGCACTGACTTGATTTTTTGAAACTTTAAGTGATTTTGCTCGATTCAACGTTCAAACAAAACATTACAAAGTTAAGTTAAGTTAAAGTTAAAGTACCAATGACTGTCACACACACACTAGGTGTGGTGAAATTTGTCCTCTGCATTTGACCCATCTCCTTGATCATCCAACCCTTGATGCTGAGTGCCAAGCAGGGAGGTAATGGGTCCCATTTTTATAGTCTTTGGTATGACTCGGCCGGGGTTTGAACTCACAACCTACCGATCTCAGGGCGTACACTCTAACCACTAGAGAATCGTTCACTTCTTTTTCCGCCATTTTCAAAATACTCAATTGCAAAAAAACAAACGGAAAACTTTTACGTCATCGTTCTCCAGGAAATGCTCGGTTACTTAGTTGTTCTTCATGCTTTATTTTGGTTGTGCTTTGCCTCTTTGGCGGAATACAGCAGCAACATGCTCACATGCGCCCTCCCGCCCCTTCGTGGGGAGAAAGAGTACTGCACGCTTGAAAACAAACGGAAAACTTTTACTTCATCATTCTCCAGGAAATGCTCGGTTACTTAGTTGTTCTCCATGCTTTATTTTGGTTGTGCTTTGCCTCTTTGGAGGAAGACAGCAGCGAAATGCTCATGTGCGCCCCCCCGCCCCTTTGTGGTGAGAATGAGTACTGCACGCTTGACTGTACGATATTTTTTTAGGAAGACACTACACAGGCTGTGGAAAGTCATGGTTTATAATAAGATTAGATTTTTTAATCAGACAAATCACATGTTTGTTTCTTAAATAATTGCGATTAATCGCATTAATTTACTCGTGTGCATCATTTTTACTGAACTTTAAAAATACCAACATTTTTACACAGAAATCCGATTTCACATAAAACATTTTATGTCATTTATTGGTTCAAAGCTTGCTAATCTTACCTAAAGTACCGTCGGGGTGTATTTTCATTTGAAATTTGCCAGTGAGCATACCCGTCGGACTCTTTGCACTGACCAGTGTCCAAAATTTTCCACTGAGGGCCACCCACTGAAAAATCAAAGAATGTGGGGTCCTTTTTGACATATTTCATTTTCAAAATCAATACAATATATATGTATATTTTTTACCTTTAGGGTTTGGTCCCGTGGACCCAGAAGTGTCTGTCATCAAAATGTTAAAAATAAGTCATATATTTGTGACGCTCGGGTCACATGACGGCGATAAGTGGCGTATTCCCAGGGTGCAGAAAGCCGAGGAGGCAGCGAGCAGGTAAAATTGTATTTAATAAAGAAAGAAACATAAGGCGAGAGCCGAATGGAAAGGCTATGCGGGACAAAACTAAACTGATCAGGGTGTAAAAAAAAACAGAATGCTGGAGAACAGCAAAAACTTACGGTGGGGAAGCATCCACAATGTATAAACGCATTTATTGTTATTTGTTTTTCATAAATCCCACTAAAATGATTGGGGATCCAGAAGGGCTCCACTCATAAAAGTATTACAAATAAGTCATACATTTTATTTTTACTTTCCACACTTAAATCTCTAGATAAACTTCAGATCTATCTGTTGTAGAAGTTTTTATTACTTTTTCAATGGGTTTTTTATGGCAAACCCAAAATATGCCTTAACTATGTCAATCATTCATACCCACATTGATTTTGATTCATTATTATTTTTTGAGCAATGACAGTTTTTTCTTTTCATAAATCCCACTAAAATGATTGAGGATCCAAAAGAGCTCCACTCATAAAAGTGTTGGTATTAAGTCATACATTTTATTTTTACTTTCCCCACTTAAATCTCAGATCTATTTGTAATACAAGTTTTGATTACTTTTTCCATGTTTTTTTTGTTTGTTTGTTTGTTTGTTTTATGCCGTTTTTGTCTTAAAAAACTTTGTTTTTTTTATGGCAAACTTAAAATATGCAAGATCCCCCCCCCCAAAAAAAAATAGTGGAATCTTTGATGTGAAGTAATTGGAGCTTTGACTATGTCAATATTTCATACCATAATGATTTTAATGTATTTGTAATTTTTTGAGCAATGACAGTTTTAAAGATTAAAAAAAACAGCCTGCATGGCAACTTTGTGTTATTAGAGTCAACATCACAACTTATTCTTGTTACATTTCACCTGTTTGATATTTTATTTCACTTTGGGGTTTTTTAAATAGTCATTTTAGAATGTGCTGTGGGCCTCTAATGGCTTTGGAAACCCCTGCCATATGGCAACAGGTAACCATCCGTGGTTAAGGTAAAGCAAGGTAAGGTACAGTCAATTAAATCTGGCTTTATACTTGAGTAATGCAATATTATTTGTGATTAATTGCATGAGTTCACATTGACAGCCCTAATAATAAATGTTTCTGAAAACTTCATATTGGTAACATGCTGACAAACCAAAGGGCCTTTTTCCACCAAAATTTCAGGAACTTTAAGTTCCTGGAACCTTTTTTGTTCTTGAAACTAAAGCTTCCTGTAGAAGTGTGTGGTTTGTGTTTTCACCGCATTTCAAAGTTCATGTTAGTTTGCACACATCAGGCTGATGGCCTGTGGAGGAGGGGTTTACTATGATATCATGTCAATAAACACAATATTAGGTCACAGTTATGTTACTAAAAAGTAAGTCAATGAAATATGAAGCAATAATATACAAAATGATAGGACTTAAAGGGAATTGTGCCTATTGTTCACAATTATTACGAGAGACAAGAAGACGTCAAAAGAGAAAGTAATGATCATCTGAAAGGAAGTGAGACTTTAATACATGTCGATTTACAACACTGATAATGGAAATAAGTACTTCAATCAGAGGTGTTGGTTTACGGAACAAACTTGACAGTGGAATAAAACAATGGAAATCTCTTTCTGTAATAAAAAAAAGGTAAACATCTCTATGATGAAAAGATACGACTGAGTAAAATTGGTTTAATAGTTGTAAAATGAAAATATGGCAGCGCAAACACTGAAAGTCAATTGTTGTATTTTTAAAAATAGCCGGCAGATATAATACGTTTTAAACTTTTTTTCTAATCCTTTTCCTTCAAAATTGTGTGAATGCTCCAAAACATTCACTCATATGCTTTTCTACACCAAAAGCCATCTATTTATTATTCAACAACTTCTTCTTCGAGTCATACCAAAGACTATAAAAAAAATGGGACACTCAGCATCAAGGGTTGGAATTGGGGGTTAAATCGCCAAAAAATATTCCCGGGCGCGGCCACCGCTGCTGCTCACTTCTCCCCTCACCTCCCAGGAGGTGAACATGGGGTTGGGTCAAATGCAGAGGACACATTTCACCACACCTAGTGTGTGTGTGTGTGAGACTATCATTGGTACTTTCTTCTTCTCTAGATTCTGCCATGCTCTACCTTCCACATTTTTCATCCAATTCAAACCGTTCTAACTTCAAACTGTTCAGCCTATTCAGGAATTGCAGGCTTTCCCTTTACAATATCCAAAAATTCCCAGATTTCCCAGAATTCCATGTTTTTCATGACATTTTCCCCATTCATAATGAATTGGCCATTTTTCAAACTTTTACCAATTCCACATTTTTCAACCTATTTAAACCATTCCACCTTCAACATATTCCACCATTCACGAAATTCAAACTACTATTTTTCCAAGTTCAAAACAATTCCAGGATTTTCCATAATTCCTGGTTTTCCAAAGCCCTATTTCCACCCTTTTTTCTGGCGACTACTCACAATTTGTTCACCCCACTTCAATCATTCCACCGTCAAATAATTCCTCTTGATTAGGATAACATTTTTGAACTGGAAAAATACCTGGTTTTCCCAAAATTTAGGAATTCCGTAATACCATTTCAACATGTTACTACTTCAACATTTATCGAACACCAACCATTTCAACTCATTCAGAACATTCAAGTTCATCAAAAATTCCTGCTTTTCCCGAAATTCCCAATTTTTTCGGAAATGTCCATTGAAATAAATGAGGTATTCTTCAAAGTTTTCTTTTTTTTTCATTTATTTATTTATTTCAGGCAATGACATAAAAAAGTACAAGTTGACAACACATAATAATATAAATTAATATAGTGCAAAAAGTAATGTATAGTATGTAATGCATGATTGTCCAGTTTTGCCTGAAAGGGAGTGGGAAGAAGATCATTTATTTAATCCCACCCCCAGTTCTCCATTCAGTGATTATTCACATGAGTTTCACTCTTACTTTGTTTAAGATTTATAATACAGATGTCGTATCATAGTGGCATTACCACAGGTAACAATAATTATTACACTGTAACAATAATTTGTATCAACAATGTAGGAATAATGAATATACCAACAATAGTAATAGACACCATAGCAATAATGGTAATAGACAACATAGCAATAATGGTAAGGAAACATTGAGCACATGTTAACACTTTGAGACAGAGTATAGCAGCAGGTCAAATTAAAGACCCCCATCTCTATATTTGAACCAGACCCCATGTTTGTATAATAGTTTAAATTGATTAATAGTTTGGCATTGCTTGTGTTGTACGTCCAGTTTGTTCCATAGTTTTACTCCGCATACAGACACACAAAAACGTTTACAAGTGGTTTGAGCTCTTGGCAATAAGAAATATCCAAAGCCTCTCAAGTTATGAGCCTGCACTCGTATTATAAAAAAACGTTGTAGATTAGGCGGCAATAATTTGTTAAATGCTTTATATAAGATTATTAATGTATTATATTTAACAAGGTCATCAAATTTGAGCAACTTTGATTGCATAAACAGATTATGAGTATGTTCTAAATAACCAACGTTGTGAATGATCCGCACTGCTCTTTTCTGTAATATGATCAAAGGATGAATTGTGTTGTGGTAAGTATTCCCCCATACTTCAACACAGTATGTAAGGTATGGGAGTACCAAGGTGCAGTATAGAGTACGGAGTGCATTTTTATTGAGGTATAGTTTTGCTTTGTTTATAATTGAGAAGCTTTTGGAGATTTTTGTTTTAATGTGTCTGACATGAGGCTTCCATGATAGTTTACTATCAATTATTACTCCCAAAAATGTATTCTCATTCACGATTTCAATTTGGGTACCATCAATACTTATTTGTGATTTAGGGCTATATAAATAAACATTGATTGATTGATTGATTGATTTTCTGTTCAGACATTATTTTGCGATTTCCAAACATCACTATCTTAGTTTTATTTATATTCAAAGATAATTTATTTGTGTCCATCCATTTTTTTACTATGTTTAGTTCTGTGTTTACTGTATTTATGAGCTCATTATAGTCATCACTACTGTAGAATATATTTGTGTCGTCTGCAAATAGTATACATTTCAGTACTTTGGATGTATTAAACATATCATTAATATACACATTAAACAGTGTTGGCCCCAACACGGACCCTTGGGGGACACCACAAGCAATGCCAAGAGTATCAGATAAAAATTGACCCATTTTTACAAACTGTACCCTCCCTGTTAAATAACTTTTTAACCAGTCACCAGCCAGACCCATAATTCCATATATTTCTATTGTATCTAGTAGAATTGAATGATTAATGGTATCAAAGGCTTTCTTTACATCAATAAAAATACCAACTGCATATCTTTTATGCTCCGGTGCATTAGTAATTTCCTCAATAGCTTCAGTTATCGCCATTGAGGTTGTTAGTTTGGACCTTGATTATACGATGCTTCTCAAGAAAAGATTAAAGTCGAGAGTTAAATAGTTTCTCTAAGATTTTTGAGAACTGAGGCAAAAGAGAGATTGGTCTGTAATTGGTGAAAGCGTGTTTGCTGTCACTTTTGAAGAGCGGAGTTACCTTAGCGATTTTCATTTGACTTGAAAAGCAGCCAGTCTGGAATGATTGGTTACATACTGTATATAAGTCAAGGGTTTTACAATATTCAGTAACTTTTTGAACCAATATCATGTTGATATCATGGCAGTCAGTGGAGCACTTACTTTTACACTTCCGCACAATGTTTGTCACTTCCTGCTCATTTGTAGCTGAGAGGAAAAATGACAAAGAATTCTGTTCAATAGTTGATTTTGTAACTCCATTGTCTGGGATATCAACAGCCAATTTAGGACCAACATTTACAAAAAACTATTGAACTTATTCACTACATTACTCATATTATAATCTTCACCGTTTTCATCAATAAAGTAGTCAGGATATGTCAACTTTGAATATCCTTGTTTGATTAGACCAGTGGTTCTTAACCTTGTTGGAGGTACCGAACCCCACCAGTTTCATACGCACATTCACCGAACCCTTCTTTAGTGAATTTTTTTTAATTTTTTTTAATTTATTTTTTTATTCAAGACAAAGTTATATGTTTTTTTTACTGGTGCACAAAATGAACCGTGCATGAACATCAACTTGTTCAAAGTACAAAACCAACACAGTGCATGAACTCACAACAAATTACACACTTGCAAATCAGATGGAAAATTAAAGGGAACATTGTTTAAGGGAATCCATAATACTTAGACTTAGACTTCCTTTTTATTGTCATTCAAATGTTAACTTTACAGTACAGATACGCTGATAGGGAGAAGTTTTTATTTACACGATTGATTGATTGATTGATTGATTGATTGATTGATTGATTGATTGATTGATTGATTGATTGATTGATTGATTGATTGATTGATTGATTGAATGAAACTTGTATTTGTAGATTGCACAGTACAGTACATATTTCGTACAATTGACCACTAAATGGTAGCACCCGAATACGTTTTTCAACTTGTTTAATTAAGTCGGGGTACACGTTAATCAATTCATGAGTCTGGTGTGTTTTGACCGCTGCGGCGGAGGCTCTGCCGAACGCCTGAGGCCGACTCACCGAACCACTAGGGTTCGATCGAACCCAGGTTAAGAACCACTGGATTAGACTATTCAAAACATCCCAAGTTCCTTTTATATTGTTTTTGTTTTCATACAGTTTTTTTTTAATAATATAACCATTTGCTTGTTCTTATAATATCAGTTAATTTATTTTTGTACTTCTTGTATCGTTGTTTGACCTCCTTTGTTTTTATTTTGATGAAAAGTTTCTAGAGATTGTTTTTCTTTTTACAGGCATTAATTATCTCATTTGTGATCCAAGGGCTATTTTTATTTTTTCCTTTTATAAAATATTCTTTCACAGGGCAATATTTATTATGCAGGGAAGTAAAGATGTCTAAAAAATTACAATAAGCACTGTCCACATTTGGTTCTCTGTAAACTGAAGTCCAATCCTGAACTGCTAAACTATTGTTTAGGGAACAGATTGTTTCCTCAGTTGTTATTCGTTTAGAGATTTTTGCCATAGTGTCTTTGGTTTTCTTGAGATGACAGTCATATAAAGTAAAAACAGGTAAATGGTCAGTGATATCACATATAAATAGGCCACTTGTGACTTGATTTCCCATCATGTTAGTAAAAATGTTGTCAATGATTGTGGCACTAGGTGTTGTTATTCTGCTTGGTTTGGTTATGGCTGGATATAGAGACAAGCTGTACATTGTGTCAATGAAGTCATCAACATGTTTTTGCTTGGTTGAGTTTAACAAATCAATGTTAAAATCACCACAGATAAATATGTTTTTTTGGTTCACAGAGGAAAATAGTTTACCCATCCACTCATTGAAAGTTTCTATGCTTGAACCAGGTGCCCGATATACACAACTCATGAAGATATTTGTCTTTTTGTCATTTAGGATTTCCACTGTTGAACATTCAAATAATCCATCGACTGCTATGGTCATGTTTGTTAAAACTTTAAATGTAACAGATTTATGAATGTACAATGCGACCCCTCCTCCTATTTTATTTATTCTGTTCATGTATCTTAATTCATAGTCATTCAGACTAAAAATCAATACCTTTATCATTGTTGAACCAGGTTTCAGTAATTGCAATAATGGTAAATGGATGACTAAATTCTTTCAAGTAATCCTTGATAGCCTCAAAGTTAGTGTACATGCTTCGACTATTGAAATGTATTATTGACAGACAATCTTCTGATTTTACACTGTTTTCATATTGTTCAGGGGTAAAATAATTACAGTTTTTAACAATCGCAGAGAAAAAATTATTATCAGGGTCTATCTCCATATTAGTCTCTGTTGTGGCGTGCTCTTGATACTTACAAATGTCCAGTTCTTTTTGTTGATGTTGTAGGATCTTCTCTAACATGTCCATATCAATACTTGGTGAGGTCTGTGTTCTTGGTGTTTGTAGCATTGAGAAGATGTAAAAGTCACAAAGCTACATTGATACCAAGTACAGCATCAATGTCAATACTTATCAAGATCTTCTATTTTCCTTACCACCAAGACTTTTGCTTCCTCCGGCGTCCCATTTAGTTTGATGAAGATCTTACAGTTCGTTACCCAGGTTTGTTGAATCTTGCTTTGCCTTTTAAGTTGTCGTGTGATCCTTGCGATGTCAGCATTTTTCTTGGTCAAGTGTTCATTTATGAAAAGATCTGTACCTTTCAGTTTGCGTCCTTGCTTTAATAATGCGATTTTCTTTTTTCTGTTTGTGAATCTCATGATGACAGCTGGTGGTCTCTGGTTCCTCATGGGCTGTGGGTGACAAGCCTCGATGTGCTCCAGGTCCATCTCTATTCCCCTGCTCTGGAGATAGGAAGCCACCTGCTGCTCCACCGACTTTGTCTCCTGCTCGTTGGGCTTCCCATTGCTCGTGGCCACCGCACGCGCGTAGGAGCGCGGCTTGATCTTGATCCCGGTGATGACCACATCATTCATGCGGGAGTATTGCTCCAGCTCATCCACTCGCTGCTCCAGGTCCACAATGCGCCGGTCTTTTTCCACATTCTGGAGGCGTAGTTGTTTCACCTCCTCCAGTAGGCCCAAAAGCTGCTCCTGCTGAGTTCTGACCGCAGTCACATCGCTGCACAGGGAGTGGAGTGTGACCTTCATCTCTTCGAACTCCTCCAATGTCGGGCTTTTCCTCGGTGCAGGCATCACGATGGTCTAACTGCCGACGCATCCAGCAACAGAAGAAAAAATCCCACCTCCGTATCTCAGGCTGCTAATGCTAGCCGGCTTCGGTGTGCTAGCCCGCAGCACCGATGGACACAAGCTGCAAAGTGTCACGGCACAGTGACACGACGAAGCCAAAAAAGCACAAAAAAGTACAAAAAGATGTGCTGAGTTCCAAAATTCACACATTTTTCATCTGATTCAAACCATTCCCACTTCAAAATATTCAGCCAGTTAAAGAATTGTGTGCTCTACTTCAACAATTCTAAAATTAATTCCATACAGGATTTCCCATAATTCCTTTTTTTTTTTTTTTTTTGCATTTTCCCCATTCAAAACTAATTGGCCATTTTTCAAACTTCCACAAATTTCCAGGGATTCGCATTTTTTGGTAACCTATTTCCACCCCTTAAGTTTGACTACTCCTTTCACATTTTTCAACCCAGTTCAACCGTTCCACCAACAAAACACTTCTCATATTCAGGACAAAAACCAAGTTGGTTAAGGAACTACAAAAATTCTCGGTTTTCCCGAAATTCCAGGAATTTCTCAATTTAAAACTGTTACTAATTCAACATTTCTTGACCGATTTAAACAATTCCGCTCATTCAGAACATACATGCTCCTAATCATTTTTTTTTTAAATCCCACTTTCCCCCATATTCCCAATTTTCCAGGAAGTTCCCATTGAAATGAATGGGACATTTTTCCAAGTTGCACAATTTCAAAATGTTTCAACCTATTCCAACATCAACACATTCCACTCATCCTGAACATTCAAACTAACACTTTCCCAAGTTCCAAACCAAATTCCGGTTTTCCTGGAAACTTAAACTCTTCAACATTCAAACCATTCCAACATTCCAACTATTCTTACATTCATACTACATTCTGTCAGCGTTTCACTTCAACTTCAGCATTGGAGCATTCACACGCACTTCCTTCAGGAATGGCCTCATCTAGTTGACTGTAATGTTATGTTTCTTCCTTTGTTTGATTTTTTGAAGAATAAAATAATTAAATGAACTGAACTAAATCATAATAACTTGAATTAAAACAGGTATTGCTAAGCGTATGCTTAGTCCCACACACTATCATCTCATGCTGTCTGTCTACTGCATGTAGGTCACCAGGGGGACCACAAAGCCCACAAGGAGGTCGCCAGGTGTCCCCAGCCCGTCTCCAGGTGCACACCGAGGTTTTCACAGCGTTGACACTGTGCCCACACACCAGAGTCTCTCGCTATCAGACAATGACACAACAACGCATCCACCCACAAACATTACCCGTTAAAAACGTAACAACACGACCTGCTTTCACCCACTCTGGAACAAAGCCACGCAACTCCAACAAAAACCTCTGATGTGTCTATCATGGTGCTCACAACAATGTTGCCTGTGTTCCATACTGGTCTGAAGATGCTGGACATGCAGGAACCACAGAGAAGTACATTCAATGTTCCAAGTTTTACTGTCACACACTTTGGCCAACTGTTGACCGAAGCAATCAGCTGCGTTAGTGCTGACAAGAACAACATTCATATTTTATTGAAACCCTCATGAGTCCGTCTTCCTGCCGGTTCAACCGTGACTTTGAAATGCAACAAAAATACCGAATCTCACTCAGTAATGACGGCGTAAAGTGATGAAGTTGTACCATGTTTGATTCCTGCTCAGGGATGCCCAACATTTGGCCTGTGGTGTCATTGTTTGGCCCCTGCTTACTATACAGGACTGTCTCAGAAAATTTGAATATTGTAATAAAGTCATTTATTTTCTGTAATGCAACTAAAAACATGAAAATGTCATACATTCTGGATTCAATAAACATCAACTAAAATATTGCAAGCCTTTTATTATTTTAATATTGCTGATTATGGCATACAGCTTAAGAAAACTCAAAAATCCCATCTCAAAAAATTAGAATATTTTCTCATACCAAGTAACAAATAAAGATTTATAACAACAAAACAAAATCAAACATTTGAAAATGACAATTAATACACTCAGTACTTGGTTGAGAATCCTTTTGCACGGATTACTGCACCAATGCGGCGTGACATGGAGGCAATCAGCCTGTGCTATTGCTGAGGTGTTATGGATGCCCAGGATGCTTCAATAGCGGCCTTTAGCTCATTTGCATTATTGGGTCCGGTGTCTTTCAGCTTCTTCTTCACAATACCCCACAAATTCTCTATGGGGTTCAGGTCAGGGGAGTTGGCAGGCCAATCGAGGACAGTAATGCCATGGTCATTACACCAGTTACTGGTGGTTTTGGCACTGCTGAATCATGCTGGAAAATGAAATCATCATCTCCATAGAGCTTTTCAACAGATGGAAGCATGTAGCTGTATTCCCATGGTCAAGCCACTCCTGAACTCAAGACAACAGAAGAAGCGTCTGACTTGGGCTATGGAAAAGAAGCACTGGACAGTTGCAGAGTGGTCCAGAGTCCTGTTTTCTGACGAAAGCAAGTTGTGTATTTAATTTGGAAGTCAAGGCGCTAGAGTCTGGAGGAAGGCTGGAGAGGAGCAAAATCCAAGTTGCTTGAAATCCAGTGTGAAGTTCCCACAGTCAGCAATGGTTTGGGGAGCCATGTCAGCTGCTGGTGTTGGTCCACTATGTTTCATCAAGTCCAGAGTCAATGCAGCTGTGTATCAAGAGATTTTAGAGCACTACATGCTTCCATCTGAATTTACCTCAGGCTGTTCTGATCAGGGTAGATGGTCTCACGCCTACTCTGCATTTTTTAGCCACCATATGAACTCTTCAGCTCTTAATGTAGGACAACCAAGTAGGTGAACTGCTTCAATCCTGCACTAAAATCCATGAATACAACATTTGGAGCTGTAGGTAAAAGTTGATTTTCAAGACAACAACAGATTTTCAAGGTAAAAGTAGATTTTCAAGACAAAAAATGATTTTCAACATAAGTAGATTTTCAAGACAAAAAATGATTTTCAAGGTAAAAGTTGATTTTCAAAACAAAAAATTATTTTCAAGGAAAAAAATGATTTTCAAAGTAAAAGTAGATTTTCAAGACAAAAAATGATTTTCAAGGTAAAAGTTGATTTACAAGGTAAAAGTTGATTTTCAGAACAAAAAATGATTTTCAAGGTAAAAGTTGATTTTCAAGACAAAAAATTATTTTCAAGGTAAAAGTTGATTTTCAAGACAAAAAATTATTTTCTAGGTAAAAGTTGATTTTCAACACTAAATTGGCCCTATTGTGTGAATGTGAGTGTAAATGTTGTCTGTCTATCTGTGTTGGCCCTGTGATGAGATGGCGACTTGTCCAGGGTGTACCCCGCCTTCCGCCCGATTGTAGCTGAGATAGGCTCCAGCGCCCCCCACGACACCGAAGGGAATAAGCGGTAGAAAATGGATGGATGGAAGTTGATTTTCAAGGTAAAAGTTGATTTTCAAGATAAAAAATAATTTTCAAGGAAAAGTTGATTTTCAAGGAAAAAAATGATTGTCAAGGAAAGAAATGATTTTCAAGGTAAAAGTTGATTTTCAGAACAAAAAATTATTTTCAAGGTAAAAGTTGATTTTCAAGACAAAAAATATTTTCAGGGTAAAAGTTGATTTTCAAGACAAAAAATTTTTTTCAAGGTAAAAGTAGATTTTCAAGGTAAAAGTTGATTTTCAAGACAAAAAATGATTTTCAAGGTAAAAGTTGATTTTCAAGGTAAAAGTTGATTTGCAGGGGAAAAAATGATTTTCAAGGTAAAAGTTGATTTTCAAGACAAAAAAATATTTTCAGGGTAAAAGTTGATTTTCAAGACAAAAAATTATTTTCAAGGTAAAAGTTGATTTTCAAGGTAAAAGTTGATTTTCAAGACAAAAAAATATTTTCAAGGTAAAAGTTGATTTTCAAGACAACAAATTATTTTCAAGGTAAAAGTTGATTTTCAAGGTAAAAGTTGATTTTCAAGACAAATAATTATTTTCAAGGTAAAAGTTGATTTTCAAGGTAAAAGTAGATTTTCAAGACAAACAATTATTTTCTAGGTAAAAAGTTGATTTGCAGGGAAAAACATGATTTTCAAGGTAAAAGTTGATTTTCAAGACAAAAAAATATTTTCAAGGTAAAAGTTGATTTTCAAGGTAAAAGTTGATTTTCAAGATAAAAGTTGATTTTCAAGACAAAAAAAATATTTTCAAGGTAAAAGTGGATTTTCAAGACAAAAAATGATTTTCAAGGTAAAAGTTGATTTTCAAGACAAAAAATGATTTGCAAGGAAAAAAAAGATTTTCAAAGTAAAGTTGAATTTCAAGACAAAAAATTATTTTCAGGTAAAAGTTGATTTTCAAGACAAAAAAATATTTTCAAGGTAAAAGTTGATTTTCAAGACAAAAAAGATTTTCAAGGTAAAAGTTGATTTTCAAGACAAAAGTTGATTTTCAGGACAAAAAATGATTTTCAAGGTAAAAGTTGATTTTCAAGACAAAAATGATTTTCAAGGTAAAAGTTGACTTTCAAGACAAAAAATTATTTTCAATATAAAAGTTGATTTTCAAGATAAAAGTTGATTTTCAAGACAAAAAAATTATTTTCAAGGTAAAAGTTGATTTTCAAGACAAAAAACTATTTTCAAGGAAAAACAATATTTTCAAGGTAAAAGTTGATTTTCAAGACAAAAGTTGATTTTCAGGACAAAAAATGATTTTCAAGGTAAAAGTTGATTTTCAAGACAAAAATGATTTTCAAGGTAAAAGTTGACTTTCAAGACAAAAAATTATTTTCAATATAAAAGTTGATTTTCAAGATAAAAGTTGATTTTCAAGACAAAAAAAATATTTTCAAGGTAAAAGTTGATTTTCAAGACAAACAACTATTTTCAAGGAAAAACAATATTTTCAAGGTAAAAGTTGATTTTCAAGACAAAAAATTAATTTCAAGGAAAAAAATGATTTTCAATAAAAAAAGTTGATTTTCAAGACAAAAAAATTATTTTCAAGGAAAAAAATTTTTTTCAAAGTAAAAGTTGATTTTCAAGACAAAAAATGATTTTCAAGGTAAAAGTTGATTTTCAAGACAAAAAATGATTTTCAAGGTAAAAGTTGATTTTCAAGACAAAAAATTATTTTCAAGATAAAAGTTGATTTTCAACACTAAATTGGCCCTTTTGTGTGAATGAATGTGAGTGTAAATGTTGTCTGTCTATCTGTGTTGGCCCTGTGATGAGATGGCGACTTGTCCAGGGTGTACCCCGCCTTCCGCCCGATTGTAGCTGAGATAGGCTCCAGCGCCCCCCGCGACCCCGAAGGGAATAAGCGGTAGAAAATGGATGGATGGAAGTTGATTTTCAAGGTAAAAGTTGATTTTGAAGATAAAAAATAATTTTCAAGGTAAAAGTTGATTTTCAAGGAAAAAAATGATTGTCAAGGAAAAAAAATATTTTCAAGGTAAAAGTTGATTTTCAGAACAAAAAATTATTTTCAAGGTAAAAGTTGGTTTTCAAGACAAAAAAATATTTTCAGGGTAAAAGTTGATTTTCGAGACAAAAAATTATTTTCAAGGTAAAAGTTGATTTTCAAAGTAAAAGTTGATTTTCAAGACAAAAAATTATTTTCAAGGTAAAAGTTGATTTGCAGGGGAAAAAATGATTTTCAAGGTAAAAGTTGATTTTCAAGACAAAAAAATGATATTCAAGACACAAAAATGATATTCAAGACAAAAAATTGTTTTCAAGGTAAAAGTTGATTTTCAAGGTAAAAGTTGATTTTCAAGACAAAAAAATATTTTCAAGGTAAAAGTTGATTTTCAAGACAAAAAATTATTTTCAAGGTAAACGTTGATTTTCAAGGTAAAAGTTGATTTTCAAGACAAAAAATTATTTTCAAGGTAAAAGTTGATTTTCAAGGTAAAAGTTGATTTTCAAGACAAAAAAATGATATTCAAGACACAAAAATGATATTCAAGACACAAAATTATTTTCAAGGTAAAAGTTGATTTTCAAGGTAAAAGTGGATTTTCAAGACAAAAAATGATTTTCAAGGAAAAAAAAAGGATTTTCAAGATAAAAGTTGATTTTCAAGACAAAAAATTATTTTCAAGGAAAAAAATAATTTTCAAAGTAAAAGTTGAATTTCAAGACAAAAAATTATTTTCAGGTAAAAGTTGATTTTCAAGACAAAAAAATATTTTCAAGGAAAACAAATATTTTCAAGGTAAAAGTTGATTTTCAAGACAAAAAATTAATTTCAAGGAAAAAAATGATTTTCAATAAAAAAGTTGATTTTCAAGACAAAAAATTATTTTCAAGGGAAACAATTGATTTTCAAAGTAAAAGTTGATTGTCAAGGTAAAAGTTGATTTTCAAGACAAAAAATTATTTTCAAGGTAAAAGTTGATTTTCAAGACAAAAAATATTTTCAAGGTAAAAGTTGATTTTCAAGACAAAAGTTTATTTTCAGGACAAAAAATTATTTTCAAGGTAAAAGTTGATTTTCAAGACAAAAAATATTTTCAAGGTACATATGAAGTGTGTGGACTGGGAACACCTCGGAAGAGTTTCACCCTCAGCTCTACATTATGTATAATCTCATCATTCTAGAAACCGCAAGACTAAACGGGCTAAAAAGTGAGTAAACACAGTGGTATGTTTTGTGTGTGTGTGTGTGTGTGTGTGTGTGTGTGTGTGTGTGTGTGTGTGTGTGTGTGTGTGTGTGTGTGTGTGTGTGTGTTCTTGTATTTCTACCCTTCTTGAGACATGAAGAATGAAAAGTATCTTCCATATGAGGAGGTGTGAACAAGTGATGACATAAATCATGGTCCCAATAACATTGTATCTAATAGACAATGTCTCATTTGCACCCCTGCTGGTCAAAATGAGGGTGGTCTCAAAAAGGAGGGTTTTTTCACATTGACTGTGTGTCGCTTTTAAAAGTGCTCCCCCTCTGGTCAACATATGAAATAACAAGTGTGTGTAAGAAATTGAAACGCGAAAATGAATTAAAAAAATTAAAATAAATATGTATATATTAATGTGTATGTAATAACTTGAAGTAAATAATGAAAATTAAAAACTAATTACCAACAAAAAATTAAAAAAAATACAAATTACCTAAAGGCAGTCTTTTTCTCACAATGTGTCAACTTTTTTCTTATAAAATTGGGAACAATTTCTCATATTCTTTCTGCTTCTGTAATATTGCAATATTTTCTCGTAAAATTATTACTTTTTTATGTAAAATTATTATTTTTTAATGCAAATTGGTGACATTTGTCGTAAAAAGTTCTGACTTTTATCACACTATTGCCAATTTTTCTGTTGTTCTTGTAAAATAGTGACGTTTATTGAGTAAAATGATTACTTTTGTCATATTTTTGCCAAGTGAAATTCAGATTATTATTATAATACTGCCAACATTTTAAAGTTTTCTTATAAAATTGTGACTTTTGTCGAGTAAAATGACGTCTCTTTTCATAAAATTGCCGCATTTTTAATAGAGATAAATGCTTTAAAATGTAATATAAGAAATTAGCGGTATCGTTTTTTTTATTATCGGTATTGTTTTAGTTTTATTTTTTATTTTTTTATTAAATCAACATAAAAAACACAAGATACACTTACAATTAGTGTACCAACCCAAAAAACCTCCCTCCCCCATTTACACTCATTCACACAAAAGGGTTGTTTCTTTCTGTTATTAATATTCTGGTTCCTACATTATATATCAATATAGATCAATACAGTCTGCAAGGGATACGGTCCGTAAGCACAGGGGCGCCGCTAGGGATTTTGGGCCCCATGAAAAGAATCTTTACAGGGCCCCCTGTATTATAATTTCATTATCATTAGGGGCCTCTCTAGGCCCCCCTCCATCATGGGCCCCTAGAATCCGCCTCCTTTACCCCCCCCCCTTTTCGGCGCCCCTGCGTAAGCACACATGATTGTGCGTGCTGCTGGTCCACTAATAGTACTAACCTTTAACAGTTAATTTGACTCATTTTCATTAATTACTAGTTTCTATTTAACTGTTTTTATATTGTTTTACTTTCTTTTTTACTCAAGAAAATGTTTTAAATGTATTTATATTATTTTATTTTATTAATTTTAAAAAAAAGGACATTATCTTCCCCATACCTGGTTGTCCAAATTAGGCATACTAATTTGTTAATTCCACGACTGTATATATCGGTATCGGTTGATATCGGTATCTGTAATTAAAGAGTTGGACAATATCGGAATATCGGATATCGGCAAAAAAACATTATCGGACATTCCTAATTTTTAAGATTTTCTTGTAAAATTGCGACTGTTATTGAGTAAAATTCCAACTTGTATCATAATATTGCACAAATGTTTAGTTTTTCTTGTGAAATTCCAACTCATTTTTCACAACAAGCTTTTGTATATTTGCATAGTTTGTATATATTAATAATGTTGTAAATACACATCTTTATATATCTAGAAAGGGTGGTCCTAAAGAGGGAGGCATTTTTCTCAGGTCTCAAGAAGGTAACAAACACAAGAATGTGTGTGTGTGTGTGTGTGTGTGTGTGTGTGTGCGTGTGTGTGCGAATGTGTGTGTGTGCGTGTGTGTGTGTGTGTGTGTGTGCGTGCGTGCGTGCGTGCGTGCGTGTGTGTGTGTGGGTGTGTGTGTGTGTGTGTGTATAGGGCAGGGGAAATGTTTGTGAGCTGGAAAGGCATTTTGGTAGCCATTATTTTCCAAGGAGAACACTTCCTAACCCCCACACACACACACACACACACACACACACACACACACACACACACACACACACACACACACACACACACACACACACACACACACACACACACACACACACACACACACACACACACACACACACACACACACACACACACAAACAGCTGCTTCTTCTTCTTCCAGCTCTGCCCTTTTCCTCTCCCCAGTAAATTAGAAGAACAATGCCCAAGTCAGGAGGGAAGAGAACAAAAAAAGCAACATAGTGAGTAAAAAGTTAAATTAAGTAATGAGACTTACTGTCCTCATTTCCCCCATCACTTGGAAACATCTGGAGGCTGACTCCTTAACTTGTGTCACTATTTTCTTCAACTTCTGCGCGAAAACACCAATATAAAACACAAATTAGGCAATATGAAACTGCCTCCCCCCTTCTGATGATGCAGCCCCGCCCACATTTAGAGGGCTAAACGAGGCACATAATGCAATATGTACATAAGGCTAGCCTAAATAGCATGTTAGCATGGATTAGTTTGCAGTCATTCACTGACAAAATATGCCTGATAAGCACTCCAACAAGTCAATAACATCAACAAAGCTCACCTTTGTGCATTCACGCACAGCATAAAATGTTTGGTGGACAAAATGAGACAAAGGAGGAGTGGCATAAAACATGTCTTTCTGTTAAAGTTAAAGTACCACTGATAGTCACACACACACACACACACACACACATTAGGTGTGGTGAAATTACCCTCTGCATTTAACCCATCCGCTTGTTCCACCCCCTGGGAGGCGAGGGGAGCAGTGAGCAGCAGCGGTGGCCGTGCCCAGGAATCATTTTTGGTGATTTAACTCCCAATTCCAACCCTAGATGCTGAGTGGTCTACTACACTACTGTACACTATGTTTTCATTATGGTGGTACTTAATGAATACTTAGGTACACTAGGCCTACTGAAATGATTTTTTTTTTATTTAAACGGGGATAGCAGATCCATTCTATGTGTCATACTTGATCATTTCGCGATATTGCCATATTTGTGCTGAAAGGATTTAGTAGAGAACAACGATGATAAAGATCGCAACTTTTGGTATCTGATAAAAAAAAGCCTTGCCCCTACCGGAAGTAGCGTGACGTAGTCAGTTGATAGCCTCCTCATATTTTCCTATTGTTTTCAATGCAGCTAGAGTGATTTGGACCGAGAAAGCGACGATTACCCCATTAATTTGAGCGAGGATGAAAGATTTGTGGATGAGGAACATTAGAGTTAAGGACTAAAATGCAGTGCAAGACATATATTTTTTTGCTCTGACCGTAACTTAGGTACAGGCTGGCTCATTGGATTCCACACTCTCCCCTTTTTCTATTGTGGACCACGGATTTCAATCAATCAATCAATGTTTATTTATATAGCCCTAAATCACAAGTTTCTCAAAGGGCTGTACAAGCCACAACGACATCCTCGGTACAGAGCCCACATACGGGCAAGGAAAAACTCACCCCAGTGGGACGTCGGTGAATGACTATGAGAAACCTTGGAGAGGACCGCATATGTGGGTAACCCCCCCCCCCCCCTCTAGGGGAGACCGAAAGCAACGGATGTCGAGTGGGTCTGACATAACATTGTGAAAGTCCAGTCCACAGTGGATCCAACACATCAGCAGGAGTCCAGTCCACAGCGGGGCCAACAGGAAACCATCCCGAGCGGAGACGGGTCAGCAGCGCAGAGATGTCCCCAACCGATGCACAGGCTAGTGGTCCACCCGGGGTCCCGGCTCTGGACAGCCAGCACTTCATCCATGGCCACCGGACCTATGCAACTCCCCCTCGCAAGGGACAGGGGAGAAGAGGAGAGAAAAAAATAAACGGCAGATCAACTGGTCTAAAAAAGGGGGGGTCTATTTAAAGGCTAGATTATACAAATGAGTTTTAAGATGGGACTTAAATTCTTCTACTGAGGTAGCATCTCTAACTGTTACCGGGAGGGCATTCCAGAGTACTGGAGCCCGAATAGAAAACGCTCTATAGCCCGCAGACTTTTTTTTGGCTCTGGGAATCACTAATAAGCCGGAGTTCTTTGAACGCAGATTTCTTGTCGGGACATATGGTACAATACAATCGGCGAGATAGGCTGGAGCTAAACCGTGTAATATTTTATACGTAAGTAGTAAAACCTTAAAGTCGCATCTTAAGTGCACAGGAAGCCAGTGCAAGTGAGCCAGTATAGGCGTAATATGATCAAACTTTCTTGTTTTTGTCAAAAGCCTTGCAGCCGCATTTTGTACCAACTGTAATCTTTTAATGCTAGACATAGGGAGGCCCGAAAATAATACGTTACAGTAATCGAGACGAGACGTAACGAACGCATGAATAATGATCTCAGCGTCGCTAGTGGACAAGATGGAACGAATTTTAGCGATATTACGGAGATGAAAGAAGGCCGTTTTAATAACACTCTTAATGTGTGACTGAAACGAGAGAGTTGGGTCGAAGATAATACCCAGATTCTTTACAGAGTCTCCTTGTTTAATTGTTTGGTTGTCAAATGTTAAGGTGGTATTATTAAATAGATGTTGGTGTCTAGCAGGACCGATAATCAGCATTTCCGTTTTCTTAGCGTTGAGTTTAAACCACCTCGGATACTATATCCTCTTGAAAATGAGAGTCGAGAACGCAAAATGGACATTCAAAGTGACTTTTATCTCCACGACAATACATCGACGAAACACTTTAGCTACGGAGCTAACGTGATAGCATCGTGCTTAACTGCATATAGAAACAAAATAAATAAACCCCTGACTGGAAGGACAGACAGAAAATCAACAATACTATTAAACCATGAACATGTAAATACACGGTTAATGCTTTCCAGCTTGGTGAAGCTTAAAAATGCTGTTGCTAACGACGCCATTGAAGCTAACTTAGTATAACGGGACCTCACAAAGCTATGATAAAAACATTAGCGCTCCACCTACGCCAGCCAGCCCTCATCTGCTCATCAACACCCGTGCTCACCTGCGTTCCAGCGATCGACGGAAGGACGAAGGACTTCACCACGATCATCCGTGTGGTCGGTGGCTAGCGTCGGCTAGCACGTCTGCTATCCAAGTCAAAGTCTTCCTGGTTGTGTTGCTGTAGTCCGCCGCTAATACACCGATCCCACCTACAACTTTCTTCTTTGCAGTCTTCATTGTTCATTAAACAAATTGCAAAAGATTCACCAACACAGATGTCCAGAATACTGTGGAATTATGAGATGAAAACAGAGCTATTTTGCATTGTATTCAATGGGGTACGATACTTCTGTTTCACTGGCTACGTCACGCGCATACGTCATCATCCAAAGGCGTTTTCAACCGGAAGTTTAGCGGAAAATTTAAAATTGCACTTTATAAGTTAACCCGGCCGTATTGGCATGTGTTGCATTGTTAAGATTTCATCATTGATATATAAACTATCAGACTGCGTGGTCGGTAGTAGTGGGTTTCAGTAGGCCTTTAATGTTGTCATTATGGTGGTACTTAATGAATACTTAGGTCTACTACACTACTGTATTTTAATGTTGTCATTATGGTGGTACTTAATGAATACTTAGGTCTACTACACTACTGTATTTTAATGTTGTCATTATGGTGGTACTTAATGAATACTTAGGTCTACTACACTACTGTATTTTAATGTTGTCATTATGGTGGTACTTAATGAATACTTAGGTCTACTACACTACTGTACATTATGTTGTCATGATGGTGGTAGTTGGAGTGTTTTCTGAGGTGGTGAAGACAGTAGAAATAATGATCTAGTAATACTGTATATGTACAGTGTGGGTGAGAAAGTGGTCCCTTCATTAGAGGACCATCTTCCAGTTGTAAAACCAGCAGCACATGGCTGCATGACTCTAATGACATCAGGATGATCACATGAGCGGGCCGTGAAGAAAAAGGTCAATTGGTGATTCGCATTTTTAATGTGACTGGATTTATCTTTTTGTGTAATGCTGCTGCTTGTTTGCACTTTAACTTCTCTTGTGCGGCTGTTGACTTTGAAATAAAACTCTCACACACACACACACACACACACACACACACACACACACACACACACACACACACACACACACACACACACACACACACACACACACACACACACACACACACACACACACACACACACACACACTTGTTATTACTTCCCTTGCAAGAGTGTGTAGGTGTCATCTCCAAAAGTCTGATTCCAAAGTGGGATTAAAGAAATCAAATCTCACTTTTACATTTATCACAGAGACGCATGTGTGTGTGTGTGTGTGTGTGTGTGTGTGTGTGTGTGTGTGTTTCGCAGGTTTGTGTCTTACACAGGGTGTATGTGACGCGTCTGGTGCGGTAGAAGTAGAGAGATGTCTGTAGATAGTGCATGTTGCATGTTGCATGTTGCTTTCTGCTTGCTACTCTCTGCTTACAGCTACCGCCGCCAGCTAGCCCCCCTCGGGGGGTGAAAAGAGGAGCCGAGTGCGTAAGTCTCCTCCTGTTGGTACAAAGCCTCTCCACCACCAAGACTCCTTCAGTGCCTCCTTGTGGCCACACACGGATAAGGGTCTTTGCAGACCCCGAACTAAACTGAAGGGGATCTCGGAGCAGCAGTGGGCCCCAGAGACGTGGCGTATAGGCCCACCATTGTGTGGAACACGCCCTGACGCCCGTCAACCCTGCCCCAACTATGGGTAAATAGCCCCATTGCCTTGTGGGTCAGCTTATTTAGGCAAAGGCTAAGGGAGCACACCCTGACAGAAAAGCAATGTGCTGGCGGTGCGCAATAGGCGGGCCTTGAAAGATTAAGGACCCGGCAACCTCCTGCAGTCATGATGGGGGGCTGGTCGTCATGGGCTCACCCACGCCACCGGGTTTACCTCATTGTGGTGAAGATAGTGCTACTGGAGAAAGCGCACCTCCTTTGGCACTTAAATATCTCCTTGCGCAGGTACCCACTTCTGACCATGGTGAACAGTACCTGGACTAACATCTGGTTGAAGTCTGACGGCGATGGGGTTTCTGGCAACGGGAGCAGGTTTGAATGGACTGGAAGCTCTTAGCTAGAACCCTGCACGGCAGCAGCACAGGGTATAGGTCGCTAACAGCTCGGTTGAGTGGAAACTCTTTTCGGCAGACCCCTGTGTGTTTGAGCAGCCTTATTTAGGGACGGCACTGCTCACCTCAATTGAGGACGGGCCTAGAAAAGGTGGCCTAAAAATTGCCCACTCAATCTCGCCTGGATAGGATACCGCACCTATCGGGCCATTCCATACCTGCGGTCGAAATAAATAAAAAAAATCATGCAACTTGAAACTGGCAACATGGAATGTAAGGACTCTCCTGGACTCGTACGGCAGATCTGACAGACCTCGCAGAAGAACTGCCTTGGTTGCTGCAGAGCTGAATCGCTACAACATTGACATTGCAGCCCTGAGTGAGACCAGGATCCTGGATGAAGGCTCTCTAACTGAGGAAGGTATGGGCTACACATTCTTCTGGAAAGGCTACCCCTCAGGAGGACAACATCTGCATGGTGTAGGACTGGCCATCAAAAACACACTGCTGCCAAGACTCACTGAAACACCTGTCGGCATTAGTGAAAGACTAATGACCCTCCGTATCCCCCTGGTCAGGAATCGCTACGCCACACTTCTCAGTGCTTATGCACCGACCCTGCCATCTGAGAGTGAGGTCAAGGATTCCTTCTTCCAGTCACTTGATGAGACTCTCTGCCGGATCCCCAAGAATGACAAGATCTTCTTGCTTGGGGATTTTAATGCCCGAGTGGGACAGAACAGCAGGATATGGAGTGGAGTACTTGGCAGACATGGGGTTGGTCAGGTTAACTCAAATGGGATGAGACTGCTTACTCTCTGCTCAGAGCATAACCTGACCATAACCAACACCATCTTCCAGCAGAAGGCTAAATATAAGACTTCATGGATGCACCCCCGTTCTAAACATTGGCACCTGATAGATTATATCATAGTGAGGCGTAGTGACATCAAAGACGTCCTCATCACCCGTGCCATGAGAGGTGCAGAGTGCTGGACAGATCATCATTTGATTATGACCAATGTCCACATGCAAGTGCGCCCTCCCTTGAGACGGCGAGGACCCAAAAGGAAGAAGCTAGACTGCGCCCGCCTGGAAAACCCTGATCCAAGAAATGACTTTCGCCGCTCCCTGGCTGAGAAACTTGGGGCGGTGGAGTCTTCCTTGAACTCTTCTGAGAACTCTATTGACCAGAACTGGAACTCTATCAGCTCGGCTCTCTATGAGGCAGCAGCCCAAACAATTGGCTTCAAGAGCAAGAACCACCAAGACTGGTTTGATGAAAACTCGGACACCATCCATGTCCTGTTGAAGGATATGCACAAAGCACACAGGGCAACCCTAGAGAACCCTTCATCCAGTAGCGCCAGGCAGAAATGGCAGAGAGCTCGAGGAGAAGTGCAAAGGGCTGTTAGGAGGATGCAGAATGAGTGGTGGAGAAAAAAGGCACATGAAATCCAAACCTTTGCCGATAAAAATGACATGCATAACTTTTACAATGCTGTCAAGAAGACCTACGGCCCAACAAACCGCTGCATCACTCCCCTGAAAACAGCAGACGGCCTGTCAACCTTGAAGGACCAACCTAGCATCCTGCTGAGATGGGCGGAACACTTTAGCACCCTGTTGAATCAGGAATCTGATGCAGACCCCACTGTTCTGGATGAACTGCCTACACTTCCCGTCATGCACAATTTGGACGAGCCCCCAACCTTCCTGGAGGTCCGATCAGCTACCCGCTCCCTCAAAAACAACAAATCCCCCGGTAATGACAACATCCCGGCTGAACTACTGAAGCAAGGAGGATACTTCTGCACAAGAACATTGCACCAGTACATCACAAAGATCTGGGCTGAAGAGAACGTCTTTAATATCAGGAGGCTTCAGGCTACCACCAAACTGCAGAGGGAGAGAATTGTTGAGATGCAGTACGCAGATGACTGTGTTCTTGTATCTCACAGCCCACAAGACCTCCAGTCTGTTCTTGCGGCTGGGGTGAGAGCATACAGCAGGATGGGACTGACCGTCAACACCAACAAGACGGAAGTAGTTTGCCAGTGGAGCTCCAACAAGCCATCTACATCACCTGTCTTCACTGTTTCTGGAGAACAAATACCAATCGTTCCATCCTTCAGATACCTGGGAAGCATTTTTTCTGATGACAACACTGTTGATAGTCCAGAACAGGATCAAGCAGGCAGCGGCAGCTTTTGGGAGACTCAGGCGTCGGGTCTTCCAAAACAAGAACCTCCATCTCCACACAAAGGTCTCTGTCTATCAAGCTATCTGCCTCACTACCCTCCTCTACAGCTGTGAGGCCTGGGTAACCTACAGCCGCCACAGCAAGGCCCTAGAGCAGTTCCACATACGCTGCCTTCAGCGCACCCTGGGGATCACATGGCGTGATCGTGTGCCTCACTCTGAAATACTCTCAAAAACCAACTGCAGGAGTATTGAGGCCATGATCACCCTGCACCAACTACGATGGCTGGGCCACGTAGTAAGGATGCCCTCAGACCGCCTGCCTCGCAAAGTGTTGTACGGCCAGCTACACCATGGTCGTCGCTCTGCTGGAGGGCAGAAGAAACGATATAAAGACCAGCTGAAGACTGCACTAAGGAAGTGTAAAATCAGACCTGAGGTCCTGGAGGGTGTGGCTGCTGATCGTAACACCTGGCGTCAGCTGTGCCAGGATGGCACCCGCCTGCTGGAGGAGGATAGGACAGCCAAGAGACAGGAGAGAAGACTCAGGAGGAATACACCTACGGTTGCCGTTTCCACCACCACCACCACATTTACATGACCTACCTGCAGTAGGGTTTGTTTATCCAGGATAGGGCTATTCAGCCACCAACGAACTCACCGATAGAAGTGGATGTCGTCATCGGACTCGATGGACAACCATAAGCAAGCAAGTGTGTGTGTGTGTGTGTGTGTGTGTGTGTGTGTGTGTGTGTGTGTTTGTGCATGTGTGTGCATGTGAGTGTGCGTGTCCGTTAAAGTGTGTGCGTGTGTCTCTGTGAGTCTCTGTGTGTGTGTGTGTGCTTGTGTGTGTGTTTTTGTGTGTGCAAGTGTGTACGTGTGTGCGTTTCTGTGTGTGTTGAAGTGTGTGTGTATGTGAGTGTGTTTCTGTGTGTGTTGAAGTGTGTGTGTGTGTATGTGTGTGCATTGAAGTGTGTGTGTGTGTTTGTGTGTCCGTTAAAGTGTGTGTGTGTGTCTCTATGAGTCTCTGTGTGTGTGTGCTTGTGTGTGCATGTCACTGTGTGAGTGTGCTTGTGCAAGTGTTTTTGAGTGTGTACATGTGTGTGCGTTTCTGTGTGTGTGTGTGTGTGTGTGTTGAAGTGTGTGTGTGTGCGTGTGTCTCTATGAGTCTGTGTGTGTGTGTGCTTGTGTGTGCGTGTCACTGTGTGTGTGTGCTTGTGTTTGTGTTTTTGTGTGTGTACGTATATGTGTGTGCGTTTCTGTGTGTGTGTGTTTGTGTGTGTGTTGATGTGTGTGTGTGTGTGTGTGTGTCCGTTAAAGTGTGTGCGTGTGTCCATTGAAGTGTGTGTGTGTGTTGAAATGTGTGAATGTGTGTCTATGTGTGTGTGTGTGTGTGTGTTGAAGTGTGTGTATGTGTGTCCGTTAAAGTGTGTGCGTGTGTCCGTTGAAGTGTGTGTGTGTGTTGAAATATGTGAATGTGTGTCTACGTGTGTGTGTCACTGTGAGTCTTTGTGTGTGTGAGCGTGTCTCTGTGTGTGTGTGCTTGTGTATGTGTTTCTGTTTGTGTTGAAGTGTGTGTGTGTGTGTTGAAGTGTGTGTGTGTTTGTGTGTGTGTCCGTTGAAGTGTGTGCGTGTGTCTCTATGAGTCTGTGTGTGTGCTTGCGTGTGCGTGTCACTGTGTTTGTGTGTGTTTTTGTTTGTGCATGTGTGTATGTGTGTGTGTTTATGTGTGTGTGTGTGTGTGTGTGTGTGTTGAAGTGTATGTGTGTGTGTGAGTGTGTTTGTGTGTCTGTTGAAGTGTGTGTGTGTGTGTGTGTGTCAATTGAAGTGTGTGTGTGTGTGTATGTGTGTGAGTGTTGAAATGTGTGTAAGTGTGTCTCTGTGTGTGTGTGCTTGTGTGTGCGTGTCACAGTATGTGTTTTTGTGTGTGCGTGTGTGCTTATGTGTGTGCATTTATGTGTGTGTCTCTGTGTGTGTGTGATGAAATGTGTGTCTCTGTGTGTGTGTGTGTGCGCTTCTGTGTGTGTGTGTGTAAATAAATAACTAAACTTTGACGAGATCCCACATCATATTCAATGTCGGGTTCTGACGTAGATTTGACCATTGATTTTTGGTCATTTCCCAACCAATATTCTACAACACAAATACAACATTGAAACAACATGCTTTCTGACAACGTTTATTCAATCAAATTTAAAGTTTATTTTTACAGCCCTAAATCGCGAGTGACTCAAAGGGCTGCACAAATAAACTTTGACAACATCCTCGGCTCAGATCCTACATCATATTTAATGTCGGGTTCTGACGTTGATTTGACATTGAATTTTGTTCCTTTTTCAACCAATATTCTACAACACAAATACAACATTGAAACAACATGCTTTTTGACTACGTTTAATCAATGTTGGGTTCTAAGACGTTGATTTGACCATTGAATTTTGGTCATTTCCCAACCAATATTGTACAACACAAATAAATCGTTGAAACAACATGCTTTTTGACAACGTTTAATCAATGTCTGATTCTGATGTTGATTTGACGTAGAATTTTGGTCATTTTCCCAAACCAACAACGTGGATCCAGCGTTAAGACATCAACGTTGTCTCAATTTACAAACACAACATTTTGCAGGGTTTTTTTTGAGTCTCAGCTGCATTCAGGCTCCAGCACTCCCCGCGACCTCAAAAGGGACAAGCGGTAGAAAATGGATGGATGTTTTTAAGTCAGTGTTAAAGAACATATAGTGGGTATAATCAACGTTGCATCAACGTCTTGTGCCTGCCGGGTGTTGCCTGTCAATTATTGAGTCTACTGTTGACTTTGTGGATTATTGGGACCATGTTATTCATCAGGAAAGGTGGCAGTCATCATTAATAACGTTGAGTACAGACTGTTGTTGCAGACTCTTCAGGGTGAGATCGCAGGGCAGCGGGACTCGTGTCTCCGACCGATGTCGGCCACGTTTGACGTTGACACACCGGAGAACGCAGCTGGCGTCCGATTCGTCCGACACGTGGACGCAAACATGCTCGCGAGTGAGCGTTTCTTTCCTCGCTCGGCTGGGACACCACGCCGCCCCAAAAAAAAGAGAGAAAAAAGAAGCGCTCACCTCAGGGATGTGTCCAACCTCATGCGCAGACGCAACGGTCTGTGCCAACCGCACCAGCGCAAGCTTATCAGCAGGCAAAACAAGCGCTGGTCTCCGCGGCGAGCCTGACAATTAACTGTCGAGCAATGACTGGATTTCTCAGATAACCTTTTATTGGGTTCCTCCTGCACACGGCTGCACACGCCACCTCGCCTGCAAGTCCCAGAGATGTGTAGTAAAGATGAGCTCAAATCTCACCCGCCATATTGTGCATGTGTCAGATGTGTTATGATACACGCCTATTCAGTGTGTGTGTGTGTGTGTGTGTGTGTGTGTGTGTGTGTGTGTGTGTGTGTGTGACCTGCACCATTGCATCCCCTCTAAACCCACCAGGATTCTGTGGTCACGATGCACGCTGAGACATAACCGATGCCAACTGCTCCTGCAGGCCTGTGTGTTGACCCAGAGGTCAGGGATGGTCTTGTAGACAAGTGCAGATGAAACACTGCCCTCTGGTGGCGCAGGCAGCGCACGGTCCTCGCCAAGAGTGAAACAAGGTCGCTGGAACCTTGGGGCGAGTGTTTTTTTGTTCACTGCTTTGTTGGCGAGAAGACTCGAATTGGAGGGCTGCAGCGCCCCCTTGCCACACCCTCTGGATTAAAGGGCAAGTGCACTTTTTGGGGAATTTTGCCTATAGTTCACAATCGGGATGAGAGACAAGACGAATGGACTTATTTTTATGTATTCTAAATATTAAATACATTTGATCAAAAGTCCGCCTATAGAAGTCGTTCAATTCTCCCTATGGACGCCCTAAAGAAACATCCAAACAACTCCATTAGGGTTTTATATACATGTAAGTATATATGTCATGTAGTAACATTCATAATAACATGTAATATATACATGATGTAAGTATATATGTCATGTAGTAACATTCATAATAACATGTAATATATACATGATGTAAGTATATATGTCATGTAGTAACATTCATAATAACATGTAATATATACATGATGTAAGTATATATGTCATGTAGTAACATTCATAATAACATGTAATATATACATGATGTAAGTATATATGTCATGTAGTAATATTTATTTACCCAAGAAAAAAAGGAAGAAAGAAAGAAAGAAAGAAAGAAAGAAAGAAAAGAAAGAAAGAAAGAAAGAAAGAAAGAAAGAAAGAAAGAAAGAAAGAAAGAAAGAAAGAAAGAAAGAAAGAAAGAAAGAAAGAAAAGCAGGAAGGAAAAAAAAGGAAGGTAGAAAAGCAGGAAAGCAGGAAGGAAAGAAGGAAGGAAAAAAGAAAGGAAAGAAGGAGGGAAGGAAGAAAGAAACAAAGAAAATAAAGAAAATAAAGAAAGGAAGAAAGAAAGGAAGAATGAAAAAAGGAAGGACAGTCGGAAAGAAAGAAAGAAAGAAAGAAAGAAAGGAAGGAAGGAAGGAAGGAAGGAAGGAAGGAAGGAAAGAAAGAAAGAAAGAAAGAAAGAAAGAAAGAAAGAAAAGAAAGAAGAAAGAAAGAAAGAAAGAAAGAATGACAGAAAGAAAGAAAGGAAGAAGAAAAGAAGGAAGGAAGGAAGGAAGAAAGGAAGAAGAAAAGAAGGAAGGAAAGCAGGAAAGAAAGTAGGAAAGAAAGAAAGAAAGAAAGAAAGAAAGGAGAAAAGTCAAAAGAAAAAAGAAAGAAAGAAAGAAAGAAAGAAAGAAAGAAAGAAAGAAATAAAGAAAGAAAGAAAGAAAGAAAGAAAGAAAGAAAGAAAGAAAGAAAGAAAGAAAGAAAGAAAGAAAGAAAGAAAGAAAGAAAGAAAGAAAGAAAAAAAGAAAGGCAGAAAGAAAGGAAGGAAGGAAGAAAGAAAGAAGAAAAGAAGGAAGGGAAGCGGGAAAGAAAGTGGGAAAGAAAAAAGAAATTAAGAGAAAGGAGAAAAGTCGAAAGAAAGAAAGAAAGAAAGAAAGAAAGAAAGAAAGAAAGAAAGAAAGAAAGAAAGAAAGAAAGAAAGAAGGAAGGAAGGAAGGAAGGAAGGAAGGAAGGAAGGAAGGAAAGAAAGAAAGAAAGAAAGAAAGAAAGAAAGAAAGAAAGAAAGAAAGAAAGAAAGAAAGAAAGGCAGAAAGAATGACAGAAAGAAAGAAAGGAAGAAGAAAAGAAGGAAGGAAGGAAGGAAGAAAGGAAGAAGAAAAGAAGGAAGGAAAGCAGGAAAGAAAGTAGGAAAGAAAGAAAGAAAGAAAGAAAGGAGAAAAGTCAAAAGAAAAAAGAAAGAAAGAAAGAAAGAAAGAAATAAAGAAAGAAAGAAAGAAAGAAAGAAAGAAAGAAAGAAAGAAAGAAAGAAAGAAAAAAAAGAAAGGCAGAAAGAAAGGAAGGAAGGAAGAAAGAAAGAAGAAAAGAAGGAAGGGAAGCGGGAAAGAAAGTGGGAAAGAAAAAAGAAATTAAGAGAAAGGAGAAAAGTCGAAAGAAAGAAAGAAAGAAAGAAAGAAAGAAAGAAAGAAAGAAAGAAAGAAAGAAAGAAAGAAAGAAAGAAAGAAAGGAAGGAAGAAAGGAAGAAGGAAAAGAATGAAAGAAAGAAAGGAGGAAAGAAGGAAGGTAGAAAGGAAGAAGAAAATGAATGAAAGAAGAAAGGAAGAAGGAAAGGAATGAAATAAGGAAAGGAATGAAAGAAGGAAGAAAAGAAGGAGCACATAAAAAGTGAATAAAGAAATAGGACTAACATTAGCGTAGAAGTTGAAACACAACATTGACACACTCAATGGGATTAAAAGCGGGATAAAAAGGCTTCATGTAAACTCGCCATCAGGAAGATTGTGAGCAGATCTGCATTTTATTCTGAAGGAGACCAAAGTCATTCAGATTCTTGAAATTGTGGTTACAATGATCCTGACTGCGTGTGTTTGGTGTCAGATTTACTTTGGTGTCGGATCTACTTTGGTGTCGGATTTAGTTTGGTGTCAGATTTACTTTGGTGCCGGATCTACTTTGGTGTCGGATTTAGTTTGGTTTCGGATGTACTTTGGTGACAAATTTACTTTGGTGTCAGGTGTACTTTGGTGTCAGATGTACTTTGGTTGTCAGATGTACTTTGGTTATCAGATGTACTTTGGTGTCAGATGTAATTTGGTGTCAGATGTACTTTGTTGTCAGATGTACTTTGGATATCAGATGTACTTTGGTGTCAGATGTACTTTGTGTCAGATGTACTTTGGTGTCAGATATGCTTGTCAGATGTACTTTGGTGTCAGATGTACTTTGTTGTCAGATGTACTTTGGTGTCAGATGTACTTTGGTTATCAGATGTACTTTGGTTATCAGATGTACTTTGGTGTCAGATGTACTTTGTGTCAGATGTACTTGTCAGATGTACTTTGGTGTCAGATGTACTTTGGTGTCAGATTTACTTTGGTGTTGTATCTACTTTGGTGTCGGATTTAGTTTGGTGTTAGATTTACTTCGGTGCCGGATCTACTTTGGTGTCGGATTTAGTTTGGTGTCAGATGTACTTTGGTGACAAATTTACTTTGGTGTCAGGCGTACTTTGGTGTCAGATGTACTTTGGTTATCAGATGTACTTTGTTTATCAGATGTACTTTGGTGTCAGATGTACTTGTCATATGTACTTTGGTGTCAGATGTACTTTGGTGTCAGATGTACTTTGTTGTCAGATGTACTTTGGTTATCAGATGTAATTTGGTGTCAGATCTACTTTGGTGTCAGATATACTTGTCAGATGTACTTTGGTGTCAGATGTACTTTGTTGTCAGATGTACTTTGTGTCAGATGTACTTTGGTTATCAGATGTACTTTGGTGTTAGATGTACTTTGTGTCAGATGTACTTTGTGTCAGATGTACTTTGGTGTCAGATATACTTGTCAGATGTACTTTGGTGTCAGATGTACTTTATTGTCAGATGTACTTTGGTGTCAGATGTACTTTGGTTTTCAGATGTACTTTGGTTATCAGATGTACTTTGTGTCAGATGTACTTTGTGTCAGATGTACTTGTCAGATGTACTTTGTTGTCAGATGTACTTTGGTTATCAGATGTGTTAGGGTTAAGGTTAGGTGTCAGATATACTTGTCAGATGTACTTTGGTGTCAGATGTACTTTAGTGTCAGATGTACTTTGGTGTCAGATGTACTTTGTTGTCAAATGTACTTTGTTGTCAGATGTACTTTGGCATCAGGTGTACTTTGGTGTCAGGTGTACTTTGGTGTCAGGTGTATTTTGGTGTCAGGTGTATTTTGGCGTCAGGTGTACTTTGGTGTCAGGTGTACTTTGGTGTCAGGTGTACTTTGGTGTCAGGTGTACTGTAATGGTCATAGGGGTCCATCGATGTATATATATATAATAAATTGCCAGTCACAGCTAACTTGTGCTCAGCTGGGAAAATAAATATATATATACTTATTATGTCATCCAAGTACTTATTATAAACCAGAGATGGGCAATTAATTTTCACCGGGGGCCGCATAAGCAACCCGAGCACTGCTGGAGGGCCACACGAAAATATTTCAATTACATTTTGCTCAATATTATTTTTGATATACCGTAAGATAAATAATAATGATGATAATAATAATAATAATTAAATAATAATAATAATAATTTAATTTAACCTAACTTAACTTTATACAAAAGCAGATTGCTTTTGATGGTCACTTTATCCTGCATTATCCAACATTTTTCCCCGTCAGATTTGGACAACAATCCGTTGTTAAAAATAGTTTTTAATCATATGTATTTTATATTGTTTTTTATATTGGTTTTATATGTAATTGTTTTTTCTTTTTATTCAGTCATTGGTGGAGCTAAGGATAATATTTGAATATTGTTTTTAATATTGTTGTGCAGCACTTTGGAAACATTTAGTTGTTTAAATGTGCTATATAAATAAAGTGGATTGGATTGTCACACCTGCCAGCTTGTCCCATTTCAGTCCTAACATGTCCAAACACGCATTTACCTATGTGAACAAGTCATTACCTGTGGTTGTCTCTTTAATTGACTGCATGGCTGCCAGCTACTCCGTGATTTGAAAGTCTGCAGTTATCCCACGTAAGAAGAAGAGCAGCTGGGCGGTGTCACGTACATCACAGCTCTCATCCAAAGTTAGCGAAAAACAGTCCATGTCTCCGGGCATACAGCGCAACAAAGTCCAATAAGCACTCCTTAATAAACTCTCCGTCAGAAAACGCCTTACTTTTTCTGGCGCTTTTGTGAGAAATGACGAAACTTGTCCTGACAGCTGCATCTCTGGGGGTGTGAAATATGGCAATATGGCAAAAAGTCCTTGTTGGGTTTGCAGTTTTACCATCAACGCATCAGCCTCCCTTGCGCGCGCTTCATCAGACACATTCCGGTATTTTCCCTCGTGTTTCATCGTGTGGTGGCGATTAAAATGATATTTAAACACAGCAAGCTGTGTACCACAAATTAAGCACACGGCTTTACCTTTAATTTATGTAAAGAAATACTTGCCAGTCCATGTCTTGTTGAAAACACGCCATTCGTCATCAACTTTTCTTTTTTTAGCGTCTCATCACTTGCCTCTATGCACCTTCACTCACAGGTTCCCCCCGGACAAACGGCCATAAATAACACATTTCAAAATAAAAGCAGCACAGTTGTATTGCGCGCACGACATAGATGTTTTTTAAACTTTATTTTGTAATTTGTGATTGCGCCGTTCAATTCACTCACAATCGCACACGCGCATACGTCCACACGGAAGTAATACAAATAACGCTTTTCAAAACAAAAGCAGCACCGTTGTATTGCACACTCGACATAGATACTTTTTTAAATGTATTTTGTAATTTATGATTGGCCTCATGCGGGCCGGACAGGGATGCGCAAAGGGCCGCGGGCCGTAGAATGCCCAGGTCTGTTATAAACTGTTACAGGCGTGTTAAATAATCATGTTAATATTAAATATGTAACGTAAATAATATGTGGGGATATAAAAGGCATCCGGTGCTATCAGACCGGGCGGAAGCGGAAATTGACGTCACAAACCACCTGGAGCACCTGTCAGACCCAGCGTTTTTTGCTACGGAGCCACTTCATGGAAGAATTCTCATTCTTTACCTTTTTTGTGGACTTTCCATTGGCCTGGGGTGAACCGGGACAACATAGACTCTTTTTCCAGGAGGACTTTGAGTTGGATGCGCAGACGCGGTACCGTGAGTACGCAGCTGCGGCTTCCAAACATTTGATCGCTTGCCCGTACATGCGTGCCGCTATGTGCAGGTCACGTACGTAATTTTGGGGACTTTGGGGAAATATATGTGCTGTATGAACTTTGGGCAGGTGAACGGTACTTTGGGCTGTGGGATTGAGTGTTTTGTGCAGGGGTTTGATTTATATTGGCGGGTTATATGGACGGGAGGGGGGAGGTGTTTGTTATGCGGGATTAATTTGTGGCATATTAAATATAAGCCTGGTTGTGTTGTGGCTAATAGTTATATATGTCTTGTGTTTATTTACTGTATTAATCATTCCCAGCTGAATATCAGGTCCCACCCGTGACTCCTTAAATTTGCGTAGTGGCAAAAACACCCGGGGAACTTGGGTGCGTTTGTTACAGAGTGGTGGCCCGTACAGGGAGGCGGGGCTGAGTGTATCATTGATATCAGATACTCTTATTTTCTTGTTTTTTGCAAAGCACGTTAAGGGGAATACTGTAAGTAGTATATAAACATTATTATTCTTGTTAAAATATAAATGTATATTGGGTTCACTTTTTTCCCTAAATAGTCAGCAGTGTGGCACACACACTCCTATTGTGTCACCACTTTTCTACATTTTTGATACATATATACATCCATTTTCTGGTACATAAATACATACCATTTTTATACATTTACACAAATAGACACTAACAAATACGACAGTTAATAATACTTACACATAATTAGTTTAATTGGAGCAATGTCGACCAGCAGCCACTCCCTCATGGAGGAAGAGGACAGACAGGACTTTGCTGATGCAGCCCAGGACCCAACTCCGCCCCTTGACCCTTTCCGACCATGTCACCAGTAGGCCCAATCAAAATGGTGTTGCTGAACTGACTAACTTGCTGGACAATATGTATTTAGAACAGTCAAGACAGGATGCGGCAGCAGAGGAAGAGGGTGGGGCGGAACCAGAAGCCGTCCTGGAGCAACTTCTAACGCTGCAACAACGAATGGACATTCTGGAGAACCGACTCACAGAAGCGGTCGACAGCAAACTTAACCAGGAGGATGGACTTAGGGCAGCGATGGAGGCCATGGCTGGAGAGATGAAAGCATATGTGGACACAAAGGTGCAGAATTTCGACCAAGCTGTCGTAGCATGTCTGCGTCGCAGAGATGAAAGGTGGGGAGGGGAATTGAAAAATACCCTTGGTAAAACCCAAAGGTTTTGGCGACCAGCTAGCTTCTCCACTCCTGCAGCCACTATACCAGTCAGCCACCACCCACCTGTCAGAGACATCACCTTCCCTATTACACCTGCTGTCACCGCCAGACCACCTGCTGTCACCACCATCGCACCTGCTGTCACCACCAGACCACCTGCTGTCACCGCCATTACACCTGCTGGCACCGCCAGACCACCCATCAGGATGGAATTTCCCCAGTTTGGAGAGTCCAGAGGCTCAGCCGATGTCTGAGATTTCATCGAACAGTGTGAAAACTTTCTAGCACTCCGCCCTCTGAGCGATGCTGAGCTGGTGGGAACCCTCAATGCTGTCTTAAAAGGTCCTGCCAGGAGTTGGTGGTCGGCAGCCCGCAGTAACATAACCAGCTGGTCTACATTCAAGCAGTCTTTCCTAGAAGCCTTTTTGCCAACTGACTACCAATCCAAGATTGAGATGCAGCTCCACTCCATTCTTCAAACCCCTAATCAGTGCAAGATTTCGCATATGATTATCGTGCCCTCTGCTTGAAGTGGAGACATGACATGGAGGAAGCCGAGATCGTGCGCAGCATACTCAGTGCCTGCAATCCCAGGTTGGCCAGTGGTCTACATGGAATTGTGACAACGGTAGAACAGCTGGTCAAGGTGGGCTCCCTGATTGAACGGGATTGGACTAATAGTAAAGACTATTGGAGTCGTGTCCAACAGTGCAACCCTCCAGAAGGATCGGGAAAGAAGATGGCGCATGGGCCGAGTCGAAGTGGGGCTGACCTTGCCGCTGCTATGGGAAAACAATCCCTCCTGGTGGTCCCTATTAACATGCACGGCTCTAAGGGAGATGGAGTCCTGGACTCTGGATGCACGTACTCACTAATGAGTCATACGCTGTGGAAGGCTGTGAGGAAATGCGGCGAAGTTCCGGAGCCAAGCGGAATTCCAAAGTTTGTCAGGGCAAATGGACAAGTAAACCAAGCAGTTGGAAAAGCCACCCTGCTCCTCAATTGCATGACTGTCACAGCACCCTACAGGTTAATGTGATGGCTGATGGCCACTTATGTATGCCCTTGTTGCTAGGTCTTGACTTCATCACCACATCACAAATGGTACTCAAGCCTCATCTCAGGAAGTATGTCATGCCCGGAGGGAGAGAATTCAAATTTCTCCCCAAAGGCAGAGAAATGCTTCGCTGGACTCACCCTGGTCCCTCCATCAATTTTTACATGGCCATAAATGAGGAACCCCAAGTCAATCAGTCTGCAATCCCCCTCCTCAAATCCCAACCTGAGGTGGTGCGGCCACTGCTGCAGAAGTGGCCAACTGTGTGGACCGAGACTACTGGGGCCACCAGGGTAATTAAACATCAAATCACCACCATGGATGAGATGCCTGTGAGGAAGCGAGCTTACAGAGTGTCCAGTCAAAAACAATAAATAATCGAAGACCAAATCAAAAAAATGATCAGCACTGGAGTGATAGAGCCATCAACATCTCCGTGGGCCTCTCCTGTTGTTCTGACACCCAGGAAGGACGGCACACCCCGATTCTATGTGGACTACAGTGGCTTGAACGCCAAAACCCAGCATGCCGCCTATCCCATGCCCCTCATACATGAGATCCTGGAGTCCTTGCAAGGTGCAAAATATTTCAGCTCTCTTGACCTGCAGAGTGACTACTGGCAAGTTGCCATGGATGAGGATAGCAAGCCAAAGACTGCCATGATCACACCTCTGGGCCTATACCAATTTAAAGTAATGCTGTTTGGACTGTGCAATGCTGGGGCGACCTTCCAGCGCTTAATGGAGACAGTGCTGGGTGAGTTTAGGGGAAGAATCTGTTTTGTGTACATTGATGACATCATTGTGTTTTCGCAAACAGAAGAACAACATCTGCTTGACCTTGAAGTAGTGTTTGCAAAATTACAACAAGCAAACCTTACCCTCAACATCAAGAAATATCACCTGCTTCAAGATCAGCTCACCTTCCTTGGACACCTAATATCAGGCAAAGGAGTGGAAGTAGATCCAGAAAAAATATCAGCAATAACTGCATATCCCCCTCCCACAGACCTGAAGAGTCTTCAGAGGTTTCTTGGCATGGTCGGCTGGTACCACAAGTTCATTCCCAAGCTGGCCGACATTTCATCTCCCTTAAACCAACTAAAAAAGAAGGATGTTCCCTGGGAGTGGAGTTCTACCTGCCAGGCGACTTTCGACCATCTCAAATCCCTTTTGCAGTCGCCACCAGTGCTTGCTCAGCCCCATCCACAAATCAGTTTCCAGGTTCACTGTGATGCCAGTGACTTGGGCCTCGGTGCGGTCCTGATGCAACGCCTTGAAGGTGAAGAACGGCCAATTGCCTTTGCCTCCCGAGCGCTGACATTTTCACTCGCTGGGGAGTTCCCACGTATCTTGTGTCTGACCGAGGGCCACAGTTCACAAGCCAACTGATGTCCCGTCTGTGCGAATCCTGGGGGTAACCCATAAACTAACCACAGCTTACCACCCACAAACCAACATGACAGAACAAGTCAATCGCACCCTCAAGACCATGATTGCTGCCTTTGTAGGGAACCATCATCAGGACTGGGATAAGTGGCTGCCTGAATTCCGGTTTGCCCTTAACACCGCTGTCCATGAGACGACTGGTTCAACCCCTGCCAGGTTGACTCTCGGGCGGAATCTGATGGGACCCCTGGAACGACTGGTGCACAAAGCTCCACCACCACACACATCTGCATATCACACCATACTTACACACACACACCTAAAGGAGGAAGTGGAGAGACATGTAGGCGCGGCCAAAGCTCGACAAGCCAGATATAATGCACGACGCAAAGATGTACATTTTGTAGTTGGGGATCTGGTCTGGATTAGGGCGCACCCACTTTCCAAAGCTTCACGTAAATTCTCTGCCAAACTTGCACCCAGATGGTTAGGGCTTGTGCAGGTAGAGAAAAAGTTAGGTCCTGTAAATTACAGTATTCGTTGGTTGACTGACAAGTCTAAGGTGGATACTATTAATGTGGTAAACATGAAACCCTATTATGGTCCCCATAAGCCGCTGGCCGGGGGGGCTATAAAAGTATGTGGGGATATAAAAGGCATCCGGTGCTATCAGACCGGGCGGAAGCGGAAATTGACGTCACAAACCACCTGGAGCACCTGTCAGACCCAGCGTTTTTTGCTACGGAGCCACTTCCTGGAAGAATTCTCATTCTTTACCTGTTTTGTGGACTTTCCATTGGCCTGTGGAGAACCGGGACAACATAGACTCTATTTCCAGGAGGACTTTGAGGTTTTTTTTGTTTTTTGTTTTTTTTTTGTCCTGTCCAGCTTCTCAGGCAAATCATATAGTAGATGTAGATGCCCATATCGGCTGTTCAGATGTACTTTACAAAACAGAAGTGTAGGATACTTCTCTTGTTGCCTTATTTGTATTTGACTTTATTAAATGTATTTATATTATCATTTGGTGCAGCCGGGCCGGAGCAGGAGGGGATAGAAAGACAAAAAAAAAGGAAGACAGAGGGGGGAATTGTGGGGACAAGAGGGGGATTAGACAGAGAGACAAAAACAACAACAGCAAACACAACAACAACAACAACAACAACAATAATAGAGCAACATTAGCAAATACGACATGTACAAATATGATGGTAAAAGTAATAGCAAATAAGCAGTTAGCGAAAATAAAAAATAATACAGAAATGACAATGAGCATTATTACACTAAAAATGGAGCAATACGAATACCAATAGAAATAGCGCTATTGATAATGAACAATACCAATACTTTACCTTTATTATCAACAATACAATTGTTCAAATGCAACAATACATATACGTAATGATAAGTTGAGATACGAAAGAATGCAGAAAAATGGAGGGGAAGAAAGAGAAGCAACCTACATTAACCTTGTAGATTGTTATAGTAACAATAGGGTAAGCTTTGTCAGAGTGCCATGTGTTATACCCAGTTTACCCTAGGATAACAACATTAATATATGTTTGATGAAACGTGATTATGTGCATGAGTGTATTTATGCATATGTACTTGTATATGTACAGTATGTGTATATGTGTATTTGTACAGTGAATGTATATGTACAGTATGTGTATATGTGTGTTTGTACAGTGAATGTATATGAACAGTATGTGTATTGTCACAGTTCGATTAAATGTGGAACAGAGGAACCCAAGGATGCAGATGGATTTGTGAGTAAATAGTTCTTTACTTAACAAAAGAAGCGATCACAACAATGATCCAACAATAGAATATAACAAAAAGCGACGGTGCGAAAAAAAAGAACACATAAAGAGCACCGTGACAAAAAGAACAAAAGATAATATACAAACTAACTAAACTTGGGTCGTAGTTGCAAGACGTGCAAACTATCAACGTACATACCAAGCTGGATGGCACTGAAAATAGCCAAAATGGTGTGTAGCAAAAATACAAGGAGCATAGGAGTCTTCATATGAACAGAGTCAAGGAGTGGAATTGCCGAGTGCCATCCAGCTGACAAGGTGCTGCTTAAGTAGTGCTGGTGAGATTGGACACAGCTGTGCACGTCTCACAACTCCGCCCACAGGGAAACACAGGAACTCTGAGGAAGACAAAAAGGTAAGAGCCAGGTCTGCTGCACCAACAAATGAAAACTGAGCATACAAACCACAAGGTGGCAGCAGGCGGTGACATGTATACAGTATGTGTGTTTGTACAGTGAATGTATATGTACAGTATGTGTATATGTGTTTGTACAGTGAGTGTATATGTACAGAAAGTGTATATGTATGTTTGTACAGTGAATGTATATGTACAGTATGTGTATGTTTGTATAATGAATGTGCGTGTGGATGTACGAACTTTGAGTGTGTAAATATGTACTGTATTTGTATATGTATGTGGAAGCGTAGGTACCTATGTATGTGTGTATGTGTATGTATGTGAGTATTAGAGATGCGCGGATAGGCAATTATTTCATCCGCAACCGCATCACAAAAGTCGTCATCCACCTGCCATCCACCCGAACTAACATTTTATCAAAACCACAACCGCCCGCCACCCACCCATTGTTATATATCTAATATAGACGATGCAAGGCATTAGTGAGGTTAGAAAGCTTTGTCCTGTTAAAGAAAGGAGACTGATCCAATGCAGCAGAGACATTCAATGTGTGCCACACATTAATATCTCTTGGCCACGCATTAGAGGCTAAGAGATATTAATGTGTGATAATACTATTTATCATTATTATAATATTATTGTCATTTCCATTAAGAAAGTGTTGACTATTATTGTTTTTTTTTTTCTTGGTCTTTAGTATTCCCGTTTTTAGTTTGTCGCGTACCACGTTTGCTGTTGTGGTGTGCTGTGTTTTTGTAGGGGGGAATAAATTTGGCGTGACAGCTGCAGCAGTGCCTGATGAATAATTGCCTGTTTCAAAGAGTGCTGCTCGTTTTTCGTATGTGGGTAACAACATTTAACTATGTATATATATTTCCGAATTGGTTCAACCGCCACCCGCCCGAATCTATTTAAAATCTATTTTTTTCGTCATGCATCCGCCCGACTCCGCGGTTGTGTCCGCAAACCGCGCATTTCTAGTGAGAATTTGTGAATTTGTGTGTACAATACATTTGACTCACAGTGTGTGCGGGAGCCAGAGTACGGCCCCAGCCTCACCGAGAGCCCAACCCATAAACAGTAGGTGTGGTGCCCAGGGAACCAGGGATCACCGCCCCCACGCAGCCAAGCCGGACAGCGACAGGAACCCCAGAGCCCGGCCCACCGCGCCGCCCACAAGGGCCAGCAGCAGGCCGCAGACAGACGCACCCGGCAGAGGACAAGGCACGAGAAAAGCAGGGTAACAGCCAGACCCCAAGCCAGTGAGAGACCACACCCCACACGGGCAGAAAGGCGGGATGCCCCGCCCGAGGGGCCCGGAGACCCCCCGCAACCGGACGAGAAGACCGCCCCCGCCCCACCGGCAACCGGGCCCCCATGAGCCCACCCCCCACCCCCAGAGAGCGCGGCGAGGCCAGCCCCCGGCCACCCCCCGGCCACCCCACCCAAGTCGGCCGCCACAGGACCACCCAGCACGGGGGCACGGGAACCACCCACCCCACCCGCAGGGACCCCAACGATGGAGATGGAATAACCAGCAACCACCGCCCAGCCGAGTCCCCCACCTGAGGTAGGGGGAAAAAATTAATAAATAAATAATAATATTAATAAAATATATTTAAAAAAAATAATAATAATAATAATAAAATCTATTAAAAAAAAAAAAAGAATTAAAAGAAGATAACAGACATGCTGACACACAAGGTCACTACCCCAACAACTGGCCGACTCGCAGCACCCTGCAGCACCAAGCTACCACAGTAGACGCAGGGACTAGACCCAGCAGGCCCCAACCAAGACGGGCACCCGGAAGGGATGGACGGTGGGACCCAGGAGCTCCAGACACGCAGTCCGGATGCAGTAGCCTGAGGCGCCGACTCCCACCTGACAGGCAGGCCCAGAACGTACCCCCAGAAATATACCTACATATCTATATACATACACATACACATGTACACATACACACACATACACATATATACATATACATACACATACATGCACATATATACACATACACATATATATACATACATACATACATACATACACACACATATACATACATATACACAGTTTGTCAGCCCCGACAACCACCAAGCGCACGTGCTGCCACTAGTCACAACATCAGCCACCCCCCTGCACCAGACCCAGCAGCCACGGGCGCCCACTCCACAAACAAACGGCAGTAGAAACAGCAGCCGCAATACCCCCAGACAGCCAGCACCACCCAATCAAATCAAAGCGATCAAAAAAAACCGTGACCGGCAACCACACGCCAACAGGATCACGGAGACCAGCCAGCGGCAGCCCGCCAGCCAGCCCAAACGCCAACACGCAAACAAGAGACACCAACACCCCCCCCCCACCAAAAGACCCCACCACCCCAACCCAAACCCGCACAAACACACCACCGCCCAAACAACCGAGACACAGTATCCAGACCAGACACGGGCGCCGCGCCCCCACCACATCAAGTCACCAACAGAGACCCCACAGCGCAAGGTCGGGCCACACGGGCACGGACCCCACCCAACAGGAAGCGAGACCCGCGCGACGCCACACACAAATAAATAATAAAATTTAACAAAAATAATAATAATAATTAAAAAAATAAATATTTTTTTTTTTTAATTAAATTAAATTAAAAATAACAAATAAAAAAAATAAAAAAATAAAAAAAATAAATACAATAAAAAAGTAAGTAATAAAAATTTAAATAAAAAAAATACAATAAAAAAATAAAATACAATAAAAAAAAAAAATTAAATAAAAAAAATTTAATTAAAAAAAAAAATAATAAATGAATAAAAGCCTGGCAGGCCACCAAACTGCAGTCCCCGCAATCCGCGCCGGCCGACGAGGCAATGAGGGGTGCGCCGAACCCCAACCCTCCCACATGCATGTGTACAAGGCCCCCATAGTGTCTACTTGGTAGTTAAAATTAGGAGGTCAGCCATTACAGCCGACCTCCAGTCCCTATTGATGCGTGTACTGTAGCGTGAGTGAGATATGTATGCTTGTGGGAACTAATAATGCGATTAAAAGTTTGGTGTCTGAGGACTTTGAGTTGGATGGGCAGACGCGGTACCGTGAGTACGCAGCTGCGGCTTCCAAACATTCGATCGCTTGCCCGTACGTGCATGCCGCTATGTGCAGGTCACGTACGTAACTTTGGGGACTTTGGGGAAATATATGTGTTATATGAACTTTGGGGAGGTGAACGATACTTTGGGCTGTGGGATTGAGTGTTTTGTGCAGGGGTTTGATTTATATTGGCGGGTTATATGGACGGGAGGGGGGAGGTGTTTGGTATGTGGGATTAATTTGCGGCATATTAAATATAAGCCGGGTTGTGTTGTGGCTAATAGTTATATATGTCTTGTGTTTATTTACTGTATTAATCATTCCCAGCTGAATATCAGGTCCCACCCGTGACTCCTTAATTTTCGTAGTGGCAAAAACCCACGGGGAACTTGGGTGCGTTTGTTACAGTACTTTGGTGTCAGGTGTACTTTGGTGTCGGATGTACTTTTGTGTCGAATGTACTTTGGTGTCGGATGTACAAACTCCTTTCCCATATGAGTTGGGAAATTGTGTTAGATGTAAATATAAACGGAATACAATGATTTGCAAATCATTTTCAACCCATATTCAATTGAATGCACTACAAAGACAAGATATTTGATGTTCAAACTCATAAACTTTATTTTTTTTTTGCAAATAATAATTAACTTAGAATTTCATGGCGGCAACACGTGCCAAAGTAGTTGGGAAAGGGCATGTTCACCACTGTGTTACATGGCCTTTCCTTTTAACAACACTCAGTAAACGTTTGGGAACTGAGGAGACACATTTTTTAAGCTTCTCAGGTGGAATTCTTTCCCATTCTTGCTTGATGTACAGCTTAAGTTGTTCAACAGTCCGGGGGTCTCCGTTGTGGTATTTTAGGCTTCATAATGCGCCACACATTTTCAATGGGAGACAGGTCTGGAATACAGGCAGGCCAGTCTAGTACCCGCACTCTTTTACTATGAAGCCACGTTGATGTAACAGGTGGCTTGGCATTGTCTTGCTGAAATAAGCAGGGGCGTCCATGGTAACGTTGCTTGGATGGCAACATATGTTGCTCCAAAAGCTGTATGTACCTTTCAGCATTAATGGCACCTTCACAGATGTGTAAGTTACCCATGTGTTGGGCACTAATACACCCCCATACCATCACAGATGCTGGCTTTTCAACTTTGCGCCTATAACAATCTGGATGGTTCTTTTCCTCTTTGGTCCGGAGGACACGACGTCCACAGTTTCCAAAAACCAATTTGAAATGTGGACTCGTCAGACCACAGAATACTTTTCCACTTTGTATCAGTCCATCTTAGATGAGCTCAGGCCCAGCGAAGCCGACGGCGTTTCTGGATGTTGTTGATAAACTGTTTTCGCCTTGCATAGGAGAGTTTTAACCTGCACTTACAGATGTAGCGACCAACTGTAGTTACTGACAATGGGTTTCTGAAGTGTTCCTGAGCCCATGTGGTGATATCCTTTACACACTGATGTCGCTTGTTGATGCAGTAAAGCCTGGGGGATCGAAGGTCACAGGCTTAGCTGCTTACGTGCAGTGATTTCTCCAGATTCTCTGAACCCTTTGATGATATTACGGACCGTAGATGGTGAAATCCCTAAATTCCTTGCAATAGCTGCTTGAGAAAGGTTTTTCTTAAACTGTTTAACAATCTGCTCACGCATTTGTTGACAAAGTGGTGACCCTCGCCCCATCCTTGTTTGTGAATGACTGAGCATTTCATGGAATCTACTTTTATACCCAATCATGGCACCCACCTGTTCCCAATTTGCCTGTTCACCTGTGGGATGTTCCAAATACGTGTTTGATGAGCATTCCTCAACTTTATCAGTATTTATTGCCACCTTTCCCAACTTCTTTGTCACGTGTTGCTGGCATCAAATTCCAAAGTTAATGATTATTTGCAAAAAAATAAATGTTTATCAGTTTGAACATCAAATATGTTGTCTTTGTAGCATATTCAACTGAATATGGGTTGAAAATGATTTGCAAATCATTGTATTCCATTTATATTTGGAATATATTGTGCCGAAAATGTAATTTCAGTTCTTATGTGTCTTGTACATGTAAGAATGGACAATAAAGCTGATTGATTGATTGATATTTACATCCAACACAATTTCCCAACTTATATGGAAACGGGGTTTGTACTTTGGTGTCAGATGTACTTTGTGGTGAAGACATTTATTCATCTCGGAATGAGTGTCACGTGTCCATGTCACAATAAAACAATGAATCACAATAAAATAATGAATCTAGTTGTCGTCTTAACGAGCTGTTTTATTCACCACTTTGCAGCTAATTGAAGTGCTAACTACTAGCATCAAACACACACACAATGTCTAAAGACACGTCACAAAACAGTTCCATTTCACAAAGCAGAGCAAAAGTAGTGAAAAGAAGGACAAGAAGAAGAATAAATACCGTGATAACTTTGAACAAGCAGGAATGTTTGTAGTGGAAGTCACTTAGTCCGTACCTGCAGTGTCCCAACACGTCCACAAGATTGCGCCATACCACAATAACAACACGCCTTTGTTTTGGCTTCTGCGCATGTCAAAGTAAAGTATTCCGATTTCAGGTGTGATGCATGAAAATGTACGCCACAACCACATCTTTTTTTTGTACACTGGAAAATTCTAATTCGAGTGATGATCAGTTAAATCAAAGTTGTCCATGTACATTTAGCAAGTGAGAAGGAGCCGACTTTACTTTTACCATCTGTTGCAAGTCACCAGTAGTCCTGCCCTGAACGAGGACTTGCAGGCACTCAGAAAACTTCTTTGAGACTGCATTGGTAACCTGAGGTTATTGTATTGGTCCCAACTGGGAGAATCAACACACCCATTAATTTAGTCAGAAAAGGCATCTTTAGATCGAAATATTTGTCTGCAAAAATTAAATGTACCTGATATAATATGGACTAAAAATAACTGCTAACAGACACGTTGTGTTTTTTGGTCCCTGAAATAATGATTCAACTTGTTTTATGTGTTGGTAACTGTTGTTTTACAGCACCTCAAATTCAAACTGCACTTAAATGTAATTCTATTCAATATAAGAGACATAATTAGTTTTAAAAAATCCCAAATTTTGGTCACTGCTTGTTTGCCAAAGAACTGGTGAGAAGCACTGATTAAGCATTAAATAATACTAATAATAAAGAATAATAAATACAACAATGATGAGAAAAACTGATGTATACAAGTCATTAAATAATACTAATAATTAATAGTAATAAATAAAACACTGGTGAGAAGCACTGATGTACACAAGTCATTGAAGAATACAAATAAATAATAAATACAACACTGGTGAGAAGCACCGATTTATAAAAGTTATTAAAAATAATAATAAATAATAAATTTGGGTTGAACACTGATGAGAAGCACTGATGTATACAAGTCATTAAAGAATACAAATAATAATTTACTATTTGTGAAAGTAATGTTTAGTAAATGTTAACTTGAAGTAAAAGTCTTATAGTATTCACTAGACCAATTGTACTTTGTTTACTGCAGCATTTACTTTTTGATGACAAGCAACATAACTTTGAGAGTTAAACAAGTTGTCTTTAAACCCACAAAATGTACTGAAAAAGCAATACCGTGGCTCTAAAAGCAGGTAAGGACCGGATTGTGGGTTTACCTGTACTGTTACACCTCTAGTAAGTACAATGATATACTGTATATGACAGCAGTCAGCTGTTAGTATGAATATTATGTCATGTCTGATACTGCAGTAGTAAACAGGAGGGATGTGCTACTCGCTGTAATCCTGCACGGGACAATCCGCTTCAATAATAATCTTTTTCTTTTTTTTTTAAATGGTGATATTAATTGAGATCAGCTGATATGAAAAAATGAATCGTGATCTTTTTTTTTTGCCTAAAATGGTGAAAAAGATGAATATTGTTCCAACACAGGACAATGTACAAGTGTTTATTGTTGATTTGCAAAACATCTGACAAAATAATATTACATAAACACCAATTTATAATAGAAAAAAAAGATATTTGAAAAAATAATAATAATAAAGCGACAAAAGATAACATTGCAATAACAATAAAATTTAGGTGATTACATTTTTTTTTTTAACCTAATAATTGGAGCCAAGCGGAACCTAAAACTGAGGCCTCCGACGGCAAATCCATCCAATCAGTTTGCGTGTTGCGTCATCATAAGTGCTTTTGTTGGTTCAGGCGTTTCCAATCCAATGTGGCATATTTGGGGTACAAGTCCATGCCAAAGTCAAAAGTAGGAAGTTAGCCAATCTCCCAATCACACGTGAAGCTGCGGAACACGGTCACCACGGCAACAGTGTTCCTCAGTCTTCATTCAGTGTTTACCTGAAGCAGTTTGACATAAGTACACAACAGATGAGTACCACGCCCACAGTGGGGGAGGGATTCATTTGGCCTCAATCCTGGGGGGATTTGATGGAACCGAAAGTGGAAATGTCACAAAACACATTTGAAGATATTCAACGCTCGGAGTGAATTTGTCACGTTTCATTTGTCAGGTAAACCACGAGGAAGGGGGCCATATGAATCCCCTGCCTCCTGTACATCTTGTAGTGTCGCCAGTTTAAAAAAAAAGCAGCATTGCATGTACGCGTACAGACGATATCGCCGGGAAAAAGGATGGGAAGGGAGTCAAAAGTATGCAAATATTACCGAGTGGAACTAACACACCTTTCTGCTGCATCCACTCGGAAAAGTCCTTGGAGGGAACTTTCTCAAGTGTGTGCAGCTTCTTTCTCGCCAGTGTGAGCCCCGCTGGTGCAGGCACAAGATTTATTGGAAGAAGGGGGAAAAAAAATAAATTAAAACATTCCCGGTATTCTGTGCGTAAAAAGAAAGTAAAGTATGAGAATGGTACAAGAAGGGGAAAAAAACACTGGGTAAAAAGAAAGTAAAGTATGAGAATGGTACAAGAAGGAAAAAAAACCCACTGTGGATGAAAAGAAAGTAAAGTATGAGAATGGTACAAGAAGGGAAAAAACAAAAACACTGGGTACAAAGAAACGCAAGTATGAGAATGGTACAAGTGGGAAAACAAACACTGTGGGTAAAAAGAAAGTAAAGTATGAGAATGGTACAAGAGGTGAAAAAAAAAATCTATGAAGGACTTCATTAGCTGGACTCTCCCGTTATGTGTGAGATATCTCTGAGGTAATCATTGAAGTTTGACTCATTAGACCACAATAAATACCAACATGAATACAAATATTACAAAAAGTACAAACAGAAGCAACAAAAAAGAGAGCTAAAAGAGGTAGGTATTTTAGGTAGACTATGGTGTACATCCATGGTGGACCCTCCTGGTCTTAGAACTACATGAGGTTGGTCCACTACAATCCCTGGCAGGACTTGTAATGGCGGCGGTCACACAAAGTAAGTGTACTGTAAAGCTTGCTGGTGATGGTACCATGAGGTCATGTGATGGAGAATTTACAAGGTCCAACAACCACCGTGCAGGAGTTCAAACATGTGGACAAGTAACGTTTGGAGCCGCTTTTGACCCTAAGTAACTAAACTAACTGGAAAATGTGGCTTTCAGGGCCGCTACTGTGTGGACGTACGTATGTATGTATGTACATATGCATGTATATATGTATGTACGTGTGTATGTATATATGTATTTATGTGTGTATGTATATATGTATGTACGTATGTGTGTATATATGTATGTACGTATATATGTATGTATATATGTATGTATGTACGTGTGTATATATGTCGTACATGTGTATGTATGTATATATGTATTTACGTACGTATGTCTGTATGTATGTACGTACGTACGTATGTACGTGTGTATGTATATATGTATGTATATATTTGTACGTGTGTGTATATATATGTATGTACATGTGTATGTATATATATATATATATATATATATATTATATATACATACATACGTACATAGTTTTTTATGTATGTACGCATGCATGTATGTATGTATGTTTATATGTATGTATGTACGTGTGTATATATATATATATATATACATACATACGTACGTACTTTTGTATGTATGTACGCATGCATGTATGTATGTATGTATATATGTATGTATGTACGTGTGTATATATATATATATATATATATATATATATATATATATATATATATAATGTATATATATACATAAATACATACTTTTGTATGTATGTATGCATGTATGTATGTATATATGTTTGTACGTGTGTATATATATGTATGTACATGTGTAGGTATATATATATATGTATGTACATACGTATGTACATACATATATATATATATATATATATATATATATATATACATACATACGTACATACTTTTGTATGTATGTACGCATGTATGTATGTATGTATATATGTATGGTATGTACAATATGACGATACTTTCATCCCTAACCCTGACCGTGTGTGGAGGCAGTTACACATTCTTCCAGACTATTAGGACCGTGTCCCAAATGAGCAAAATTAGAACGACAAGAAAAAGTGGTAAATACAAGAATGGAGTTGTCATTTTCTAAGAAAAAAGTTGTGATCTCACATGGAAAGGTTGCAGTTTTTTTTTTCTTCTTAAACAAAATTCTCACATGAACTAAAGCGTCTGAGACCTGCCATAATGTTTATGTTCAAGACGTGTCTGCTTTATTGTTGAAAACACAACTAAAAATACTGAGTTGAAAACGATTGAACGTATTTTCCCGTCCACTGAATTTTAGGGGAAAATATTTTCCATATATTAGCCGCACTGGACTATAAGCCGCATATATGAGTTATTTACACGGAAAACTTCTGTAAATGTTTATTTACATACCTTAATTGTTTCCAAACAGTGTCTGTAACATGGCAGTAAAACAGCTGATCAAACAAAACAGAAGTCATGGTCATGGACCCACTAGCTGCGGAAACTAGCTCTCCAATCAGCTAAACAGACTCAATAACTCCACAGTGACGTTTTGGTGAATTTACTAAACTGAAACAATACAGAAACAATTTTGTAAGTTAATAATACTGACAGACACGTGTTAGCATATTAGCTAATGCTAACGATGCTAGCTTGATGACATTACGATGGCACGTACAAATATGCATGAAAATGCTCCTACAGACATCACACATGGGACGCTTTAGTAAGTGAATAGTTTTAGTTGTATTGTAAAACTTACAAACGTTGCTTGGAGCGACGAATGAAGAATCCTTTCGAGAAAAAAACGTTGTCGGCGGTTATACTTCCAGTTCAAGGAACAAAACGGACAGTACATTTTTAACCCGCAGCACCTGCAGTGAGCACACTTGTACAAACAATAACACACCTTTTCAGTGTCTCTGTTGGTGTCGTATGAAAACTGTTTGTTGAACACGAAACATTATGAAAAATGAATAGATTAGCCGCACAGTTTTTAAAGCGTGGGGAAAAAGTAGCTGCTAATAGGTTGGAAAATACGATTTTCCTCTTAACATAAAAGACAACTTTTTTTTCACCACACGAGCAATTACTCCTTTTTTTACTGTTGTAATACACACTGATTGTTTACTTTGTGGAATCATACAATTTAGAGTTATGTGACAATTTGTTTTTCTCTTAACTTTTTTTTTGTAGAAATACGAAAAAAACAGTACTACAACTTTTCCTGTAAAACGATCTTTACACGCTTTTTCCTTGTAAAATCACCACTTTTTTTTGTAGAAATATTTTTTTTTTTTTACAAGGGAAAAAAGTTGTAACAGTATAACTTTTCCGGTAAAACGGTCTTTACACATCTTTTCCTTGCAAAATCACCACTTTTTTGTAGAAATAAAACTTTTTCCCCTTGTAAAAAAACGAAAAACAAAAAAACGGTACTACAACTTTTCCGGTAAAACCATCTTTACACACCTTTTCCTTGGAAAATCGCCCCTTTTTTTTAGTAGAAATATTTTTTTTTTACAAGGGAAAAAAGTTTTAACAGTACAACTTTTCCGGTAAAACTGTCTTTACACACCTTTTCCTTGCAAAATCACCCCTTTTTTTTTGTAGAAATACGACTTTTTTCCCCTTGTTAAATTTGTTTTCGAAAAAACAGTACTACAACTTTTCCACCAAAACTATCTTTACACACAGTGTAAAGATAGTTTAGTGTAGTTGCAAAATCACCACTTTTTTTGTAGAAATAAAACTTTTTCCCCTTGTAAAAAAAAAAAACAACAAAAAAAACGGTACTACAACTTTTCCGGTAAAACAATCTTTACACACCTTTTCCTTGGAAAATCGCCACTTTTTTTTGTAGAAATATTTTTTTTTACAAGGGAATAAAGTTGTAACAGTACAACTTTTCCGGTAAAATGATCTTTACACACTTTTTCCTTGCAAAATCACCACTTTTTTTTGTAAAAATACGACTTTTTCTCCCTTGTAAAAAAAAATTCAAAAAAAACGGTACTACAACTTTTCCGGTAAAACGATCTTTACACACCTTTTCCTTGTAAAATCGCCACTTTTTTCTCTAGAAATTTTTTTTTTTACAAGGGAAAAAAGTTGTAACAGTACAACTTTTCTGGTAAAACGGTCTTTACACACCTTTTCCTTGCAAAATCCTCACTTTTTTTGTAGAAATACGAGTTTTTCCCCTTGTAAATTTTTTTTCAAAAAAACGGTACTAAAAGTTTTCCGGTAAGACTATCTTTACACACTTTTTCCTTGTAAAATCACCCCTTTTTTTTTGTAGAAACATTATTTTTTACAAGGGAAAAAAGTTGTAACAGTACAACTTTTCCGGTAAAACTATCTTTACACACCATTTCCTTGGAAAATCGCCACTTTTTTTTGTAGAAATACGACTTTTTTCCCTTATAAAAAAAACAAAATAACAGTACAACTTTTCCGGTAAAATGATCTTTACACACTTTTTCCTTGTAAAATCACCACTTTTTTTTGTAGAAATACAACTTTTTGCCCTTGTAAAAATAAAAAACGTACTACAACTTTTCCGGTAAAACTATCTTTACACACCATTTCCTTGGAAAATCGCCCCTTTTTTTTGTAGAAATACGACTTTTTCCAGTTGTAAAAAAAAAATTAAAAAAATGGTACTACAACTTTTCCGGTAAACGATCTTTAAACACTTTTTCCTTGTAAAATCACAACTTTTCTTTGTGGAAATATTTTGTTTTACAAGGGAAAAAAGTTGTAACACTACATCTTTTCCGGTAAAACAGTCTTTACACACCTTTTCCTTGCAAAATCACCACTTTTCTTTGTAGAAATACGACTTTTTCCAGTTGTAAAATAAAAAAATTAAAAAATGGTACTAACACTTTTCCCGTAAAACTATCTTTACACACCTTTTCCTTGCAAAATCACCACTTTTCTTTGTAGAAATACGACTTTTTTCCCCTTGTAAAAAAAAAAATTCAAAAAAACGGTACAACTTTTCCGGTGATACTATCTTTACACACCTTTTCCTTGCAAAATCACCACTTTTCTTTGTAGAAATACGACTTTTTCCAGTTGTAAAATAAAAAAAATAAAAAATGGTACTAACACTTTTCCGGTAAAACTATCTTTACACACTTTTTCCTTGTAAAATCACAACTTTTTTTTGTAAAAATACGACTTTTTACAAGGGAAAAATGTTGTAACAGTATAACTTCTCCGGTTAAACGGTCTTTACACACCTTTTCCTTGCAAAATCACCACATTTTTTTTGTACAAATATTTTTTTTTACACGGTAAAAAAGTTGTAACAGTACAACTTTTCTGGTAAAATGATCTTTACACACCTTTTCCTTGCAAAATCACCACCTTTTTTTGTAGAAATACAACTTTTTCCCCTTGTAAAAAAACAAACAAAAAAAACAAAACAGACTACAACTTTTTCGGTAGAACCGTCTTTACACACCTTTTTCTTGCAAAAGCGGCACTTTTTTTTGTGGTAATACTTTTTTACTTTGACCGGGGTCAAAGTATCGTGGTGGTCCGAACACTCCCACGTACAAATAGACACTGCATGCTATCGTCTTGGAGAAGAGAAGAAAGCCAGAATCGGTGAGTAGACCTTGGAAAAATTCAGGCACCAAGCACACGGTAAATACTCTCAATCCTGGATGTTCTACGTGAATCTACAGGATGCTTTCAATGCAAGTCTAGAGGTCTACAAGCGGTCTGGGAGCTCGGGTGGGACTAAAAACCACAGTGACAGAACGGTCCTGCTGGTGAGTCGGGTCAGCTTAAAAGCGGCGACGCTCTCCGACGAGTGGAGCGCGGCCCTGGGATGATGTCACAGGAAGCGCTGTGAGGTCTGGCACGGGCCTGCATAGCCAAAAACTGTACGTGGTCGCAGGAAGTGACTTGGCGTTCGAACGAAACGCAATGAAAGATCAGAAGTCCGGTCTATTTCCACATAATCAATCGCCTTGGGGGGGTGCATAAGCCATTGGAAGTTTGGAACCACAGGTTGTAAAAAACGGTGTATGGCTTTACATTTATCAATAGGAAATGTAGAAATCAACTGGCAAAATATGACATCGCCTTTTTTTGGCAGTGTGTTGAATGCTGACGCTCCCTGGCTGGAGTTGATCAAAAGTAAACAAGATGAAAACTATACTTGCATATGTTTTACAAATATCTGGCATAGACTCTTGGATCCTGGCGACTGCTTACAGCTTAGTTACAGTCCTCGTTTAGAGGGACTACTTTGGCCGCAGCGCAGCATTGATATGAGGCAAAATGAGAGCGTTATCATAGCATGTCACTTTGTAAATGGAAACATTCGGGATGTGCCGATCAGGGTTTTATGCTGCCGAATCCGATGCCAGTCACGTGCACCGACAACACACCTATGGTGAGTGCTACTGACACTTGAACAAAATCAACACAATATTGCGTGTATCATGTTCAGCCTCATCCTCCAGTGATAATGGTACTTAGGACACAAAGAACTGCAGTTTATTTTCCGTAATGGAAGTGATTATTATTATTAGCTTGGAGGAGACACATAATTAGCTTCTAGCTGCTTGTCAGCCTGGGGAAATAACAACAAATACACTGTCAGCCAGATGGGATCGCCAATAAAATAATGTCATCGTCAACGGCGATGACATCATTTTTAGGAAAATCGGCCAATAGTGATCAATCGGCACATCCCTGATTCATACATTTTCAACTTCTGTGATGAATAACATTTTTACCAGGGCCTGGATTCTTTACACGACTGCGTATAGTTGAAAGTATTCCGAGCCACTGTAGTGTGATTTATAGCTGGTATTTACACCACACAGCCACCAAAGGGCTGCACAACATGCACCCGGAGGGGCCTGAGAGGGGAGAGCCCCACACCAAAAGACCCCCCCCCCCCCCCCAAAGAACATTCTTACATAATTCAATTCCCAGTCAGCAAAGAAAGGGTGCGATACAGGTGTAGGCCTGAAGCATCCATTGTTTTAACTCATATTCCCAGAAGGAACAATTCATGGAATTGTTTTAAAGATGAACAGCAATCACATCCATTTCTAATCCAATTTCAGCTATATATATATATATATATATATATATATATATATATATATATATATATATATATATATATATATATATATATATATATATATATATATATATATATATATATATATATATATATATATATATATATACATGTGTGTATTTATTTATGTGTACATACATATATATATATATATGTGCATATGTGTGTGTATATATATATATGTGTGCATATGTGTGTGTGTGTATATATATATATGTGTGCATATGTGTGTGTGTGTGTGTGTATATATATATGTATGTGTGTATTTACTTATGTGTATGTATGTATATATATGTAGATATATATATACACACATATATATACATTTATTTACTTATGTGTATGTATGTGTGTGTATATATATATATATATATATATATATGTATTTATTTATGTGTATCTATATATATATATATATATACATATATACACACATCTATATATATACATACATATACACACATATACATATATACACACATATACATACTGTATATACACAAAAAATAAATACATATATATATACGTGTGTATATATACGTGTGTATATATATGTGTGTATATATATATATATACATATATATATATATATACGTGTGTGTATATATATGTATATATATACACATAAATAAATACATATATATATATGTGTATATGTATATATATACACACATAAATAAATACATATGTGTATATATATATATATATATATATATATATATATATATATATATATATATTTATATATATATATATATATATAAATGTGTGTGCATATGTGTGTGTATATATATATATATATATATATATATATATATATATATATATATATATATATATATATATATATATATATATATATATATATATATACACTTACTGTACGTACATATATACAGATACATATACATACATACATATAAATACATATATATAAACATATGTGTATATGTATATATACACACACACATATACATATAAATACATATATATACACACATATATATACATATACATACATATATACATATATACACACATATATACATATACATATATATGTACACACATATATACATATATTTACACACATATATACATACTGTATACATCTCAACAATTCAGGCCTCAGACTTGGGCCTTAATTCCAGTTAGATTTGGCATTTTAGCCCTTAAAAATCTGTGATATATGGATCATGTGTATCGGTACATGGGCTTGAATAAAAGGTGATATAACAGTGCTGAGGATACATGTGATAGCAATGAACTATTTACACAAAATAAACTATGTAAAGAAAGGCATTAGGAAAACAAACTAAGAGCAACAAGCCATAATGTTGGCCCGGTTTGATTGACAGTTTGCAGTTAAAAAACAAAACAAAACAAAAAACACATTTAGTGGCTGATTCTCACTTTGGAACCAGGCAAACCGAAATCCTAGCAAATGTAAATGACAGACCACACTCAATATAAAGCCAAATACTGACCGTTTTCCTTCAGGGGTTGTGAGGCTAGTGAGGAACGAGCGGCTGCAAGACTGTTATGGTTGTTCAACACCTTTGGTGAGAGACGATACACACCCGCTTGGAGAGAAGCAAAATAACATCAACTCAAAGTATGTCGAGGCACTGATCTCGTCAAATAAAACGTCGTCCGTACTGTATCTAAAGCCTTGCAATGTCACATAAGTGATAGAAATATAAAACAACCCCGGTAAAAAAACGAAAAAGAAGAAGAGGTAGCTCAACGGAATGGCTAAATGAATAACTGAGAGTGTTGTTGATGTGCATTGTAAACGCGCGCACAAAAATGTCCAGGCATTTGAAGCAGCGTTGATTTAAGTTAAGAGATGCACGATAATTATCCACCGATACTGACGCCACATGGATCATTCCAATCATGAAAAATGAGCCGATAATAATAAAGACTTACAATCATTGTCCCACTGTTATTGGATTCACTCTCCTTAAGGTGCACTTTGTTCTAAATGTTGCCTATCATTCACAATCCTTTGTAAGACAAGAACGTTTTTTTCTGCATTCCAATTTGTAAAATACGGGAAGCTAACAATGCAGCTAATAGGAGTCGTCTATTGCGCCTATGAAGCCCTCTAAAAAACATCCCAAAACCGCCAATTTCGTGAACTGCATATTGACCAAGTGTTTGCGATATTGTAATTAGAAGTGCTAACGCAGAGGAACTACATTTAGCAACGGCGTGATCACAGAGAGCTAACTAGCGTATGCAGCTGTTGACATACCGAGCCGGCGCACTGCTGCATCGCCTCTTAGTGTGTCAAAGTTAATTGTAGGTTATAAATAAACTTGTATAGTAGAAGGTTGTGGCCATAAACCGAGAAGTTGGTCAACTCTGACATACAACTTAGACCCGAAAATGGTAGGAAAGATACGAAAAGACGCTTGTTTGTTTTTTTTACCTGTGTGTGGATTATGAATAATTCTTCATCTAAACGAAAAGATATCAACATCCTAACAGTCGACATCCCAGTTCGTAGTTTATATTTCTTGTTTAGCACTTAGAGATACTGCTACTTGCTCGATCTGCTAATCACTCATCTTTTAAAACTTGTAGCTCATCCTTCTTATATTCAGGCTCAAAAATAATAATTTGCCCGAAAGTAGTAGTAGTTGTCTCTCATGAAGTCTGCCATGACTAGTAGTCTTGTTGTTAGAGGAAATAACCAACATTGTGACACATCTGTGGTATTAAATATGCCGCTGTATGCTTAAAATGAAAAAAATATGACATGTTATTATGAATGTTACATTTATACTTACAGTGTGTAAATAAAACTGTGATGGAGGTTTTTAGGTGTGTTTAGAGCACTTTAAATCACGGAATAGAGCAAATCCCAGTACCTCAAATGTTAGCTGATTGTATTTACATGAGAATGCATATTAAAAAAGTAAAACGAGTGGTTGTCTCATGTAAAGATTGCGAATGATAAGCAATATTCAGGCACTCGATTACTGTCCGGGAAATGTATCATTTGAAATGTGACTCCGCTTGCATCGGTGTTGTCGCCAAGTTGAGTTTAGTATGTGACAGATTGTTGTTTTTCATCCTACAAGAACATGTTCAGAATGTTTGAGTTGCTTGCGGTCTATCAATTAAATAATTGAAAAGTTGTAATATCAATAAATTCCCACACAATGATTCTGATTGTTTTCACGGGTCAGAATTATAGCAGGAAGTGTACTTCTACTAATAACGTCATGACATATCAGTTCTCTACAATAGGTTGGCATATTCTTAGTTAGAGTATACATTTTAAATACATTTCATGAACACAATCTTGTGTAAATACATAAATATTGGTATCTATTGGTAATTATCGGTATTGGTTCAAATTTCCATTATCGTGCATCCCTGACTTAAAAACCTTGTAAATAGGCAGAAGTTGAGTGTTTAGCTTAAGTTGTACTGAATGTAGTTCCCTTGTTTACTGTCTGTTATTATCTGCTCTCTCGCCACATTGACTTCTTTAGAGAGACTTCACGACTCCATTTAGTCGGTACAGGACATCATCAGCTCCCTCCCTCCATTTTCGTCGTAGTGTTACCCTGGTGTGTGCGGGCCTGCCACTAGGAGACCTCGCTGCCAAAGACCTCCAGCACCAGCGGGGTGAGCTGCATGCTGTGCTCGGGCTGGAAGGAGAGGGAGCGGTACTGTTTGGAGTGCTCCTCGTTGAGGCTTCGCAGGTCCGCCAGCTTCTGGATCATCTTGGCGTAGAGCAGGTTCCCGCCTTGGTGGGCGAGCTGGATGTAGGCCTGCAGGGTCTCGGACAGACGGTCCTGGAGGGCTTCCACGCGCGCATGGTCCTGCACGCCTGGACGGTCTGTGGGGGGACGGCGGGACTGGGTGTTAGCCATGTTGACGTGTACCTACTTGTCTTTGTCAACACGCTCGTTGGAGATTACATGCGTGCCGCGTTAACGAGGTTCTTCCAACTCCCTTTTTCCTACGCTTTGAAGCCTGCAGCTAATTTATGCTATTTTCTTTGCCGACGGCCATAATGCAAATAATTTTCAAAATAACAAGCCACTGAAAAAGTGTGCAATGGCGCTATCTTTTGGATGAATTCTGTCCTTCCACTTAGTGCTTTCAACCGAAAGTGCCGTTTCATCTTCTAGTAGTCCATAGCGTTTCTACTCCTACGGATTCTTCATTCGCCACCCCAAGCAATGTTTGCAAGTTTTACAATACATCTAATACAATTCATACTTACTAAACCGTCCCATGTGTGATGTCTGTAGGAGTGTTTTCATGCATAGTTTTACGTGCTATCGTTATGTAATCAAGCGAGCGTCGTTAGCATTAGCTGATATGCTAACACCTTTACGAGTGTCAGTATTATAGCTGTACAATGGCATTCTTTTTGTATTGTTTCAGTTTCACATATTCCTCCGTAAATTCACCAAAACGTCACAAGGGTTGGAATTGCGGGTTGAATCACCCAAAAAATGATTCCCGGGCGTGGCCAACGCTGCTGCCCACTGCTCCCCTCACCTCCCAGGACAGATCTCACCACACTTAGTGTGTGTGTGTGACAATCATTGGTACTTTAACTTTAACTTAACCGTGGAGTTATTGAGTCTGTTTAGCTGATTGGAGAGCTAGCTTGCGCAGCTAGTGGGTCCATGACCATGACTTCTGTTTTGTCTGATCAACCGTTTTACTGCCGTGTTACAACAATTAAAGTATGTAAATAAACATTTACAAAATATTTTTGTATAAATAACTCATTTCACAATGTATATAGCTGTGGCTTATTGTCCAGTGCAGCTAATATATGAGAACAAATAATAATACATTCTAAAATGTAGTAAGTGCAGAAAATACGGTAGTACTATATGCTTTCTTGCATGACTAAACATTCATAATATATGCACTTTGACTTCTGTAAGGAATCCTAAATGCAACAAAACTCATGAAACCCTTCAACCTAGTGGTTAGAGTGTCCGCCCTGAGATCGGTAGGTTGTGAGTTCAAACTATAAAAATGGGAGCCATTACCTCCCTGCTTGGCACTCAGCATCAAGGGTTGGAATTGGGGGTTAAATCACCAAAAAAGATTCCCGGGCGCGGCTAACCGCTGCTGCTCACTGCTCCTCTCACCTTCCAGGGGGGTGATCAAGGGTGATTGGTCAAATGCAGAGAATAATTTCGCTACACCTAGTGTGTGTGGGATAATCATTGCTACTTTAACTTTAACATGTTAAGTATTGTTCTGAATATTCACTTGTTTAAATGTTTTATTATTATTACGTTATATATATAGTATTGTAATATTATAGTATATATATATTGTAAACACAATTAAAATGTTACAGTTAATACATGTGATGGGTATTGGTATCGGCCAATCTCACTCTCCAACGATCGGTATTGGCAGCGAAAACCTTTATGGGAACATCCCTAATTATTGTTATTTTTCCGCCCACAGGAAGTCAAAGATCACCTGAGGCCCCCCTTCCCACAGTACCTGGAGAGAGCAAGCAGATGGCCATCAGCAGCACGTGTTCCTCCTCCTGCAGGTTGAGTTTCTTGAGGCCCACCTGGAACTTCACCAGCGGCTCCAGCAGCTCCAGAGTGTGGCCTGCTGCAGGAGAAACGTAATAACTGTTAATATGTAATATTGTACTTTTTTTTTGTGTGCGATGCAGTTTCATTTGTGGGGACATAACATTAGGTACACCTCCATAAGCTCTCATGCAAGACATTGGTAATATAACCGTTTTATAGGTTTATTATTGTAGTTTACAGTGATGTATTGAAAGCGGTTTGTAATATACTGCCCCTCTCATAAAGTACTCTAGTACTGTACTGACAAATATTACAAATAATACAATTACCAGAAGTGACAAGGACATAATATTACAAGGAAAAATGTAGTTATGACAATACATTCCTTTTTTTTTAATGTTAGGCGAAAATAATCGTAGAGTGAAATAATACAACTTTAAAGTGATATATTCCAGTAAAAAAACACCAAGTTACAAGATGACATTACAATCCCAAGACAATGAGGGAAATAATTGTCATGTTACGAGAGAGAATTCTTAGTATTACGAAAAAAATAAAGGTGGAATATTACCAGCAGAGGCGCTGTTATTCAGCAGAAACCAGTGTTTCTTAGCCATAGGGTCGGGGTCCAATGTTGGGCCGCCAAAAAAAGTGTTTCTCAGCTCTGGTCCGTATGGGCCGCAGCAGTACTCGGTTATAATACATTTTTAAGAAATGACAATCTCAAACAAACAGAGATCTGGAGGTAAAGTCATAAAGACATTTCTTCAGCGCAAAAGTTATGACGACATTTTTCATTTCCACTTTCATTTTATGGAGAGTTTAGTTAAGAAGCATATTCATTTTTAATTTAGTTTACTTATTCTAGAATAACGTAATTTTATGTAAATACATTTTTCGTCAGTTATTCATGAGTCCTTTCTTATGCAGTTTAATTTGTTTTAGTACCTATTTTTGTAATCAGCCTGACCTAAGCCTCAGGTTTCAGTGTTAAATAAATAATAATCCTTGTGACTAACACGTGGTTTCAGATCATTTGACAAGGTTGTAAACTGTAAGGACTGTAACTAATATAAGGCTTTTAAAGTCATTTTGATAGTAGGCTAATATAGACACTTACATAATGTGTTGTCTTCATTATAACACTTATATAAGACTTTTAAAGTCATTTTGATAGAAGGCTAATATAACTAATATAGACACTTACATCATGTGTTGTCTTCATTATAACACTTATATAAGGCTTTTAATTTTTTGCGGCTCCAGACAGATTAGTTTTTTGTATTTATGGTCCAATATGGCTCTTTCAACACTTTGGGTTGCCGACCCCTGTCTTGACTGAACCAATAACACAAAAGTGCTTTATTTATAAAACCATAACACTTGTATTCAATGCTTTATGACATTGTCACCAAGTCATGATATTGTTTTCATATGCCTCTGTTCTACAGAAAAGAAGTGTTAAATGACAGAATACATCTACATTTTTGTTAGAAAATAAGTAGTAAAATAGAGTTGAAGAAAATCATAAATTGAGGGGAAAAATTGTGGGCTTACGAGAAAATAATCGTAATGTTAGAAGAATAACAGAATAATATGACAAAGTGACGAGGAGAACATTTTGTGTGTGAAATATTACGACTTTAAAAAGTGGAATTAAATTATATAAGTATAATTATAACATACTATTAATATAATATTGAATATAAAAAAGTAATATATTAAGAAACAATTTAAACATTGAGTTAAAAGTTTAATATTGTCACAAGATAAACTCCCAATGTAATAATGACAAAAAGAAAATGTTTTGTGTGAAATATTACGACTTTAAAAAGTGGAATTGAATTATATAAGTATATTTATAACATAATATTAATTATAATAATAAATATAAAAACTTAATATATTAAGAAACAATTTAAACATTGAGTTGAAAGATTAATATTGTCACAAGATAAACTCGCAATGTAATAATGACAAAAAAACTATTTTTTGTGTGAAATATTATGACTTTAAAAAGTGGAATTAAATTACATAAGTATAATTATAACATAATATTAATATAATAATAAATATAAAAAAGTAATATATTAAGAAACATTTTAAACATTGAGTTAAAAGATTTATATTGTCACAAGATAAACTCGCAATGTGATAATGATACAAAGACTATTTTTTGTGTGAAATATTCCGACTTTAAAAAGTGAAATGAAATTACAATGATAAGTATAGTAATAATATAATAAATACAAAGCAGTAATATATGAAAAATAAATGTAAACGTTGAGTTAAAAGATTTTTAATGTCACAAGACAAAGACGCAATGTGACAAATTCACACGATCATTTTTTGTGTTAAATATTACGACTTTAAAAAGTAAAATTAATTTATACTAATATGACAGGTATAATAATAATATAACAATCATAATGTAAGTACATAATTATAAATATAGTAAGTGTAAGGAAGTAGTATATAAAAACATTTTAAATGTGTAGTTCAAAAACGTATAATGTCACAACACTAGAGGGGAAATAATTGTAAAGTTAAAAAATATGGAATATGTAGGTTTTAATACAATAAATTAATTAGATCAGTTTCATCAAGTTAAAAAAGTCAGAGTAAGAGAATTGGTAATGGTTGGAGAATTAATGTACAGTGTTACAAAAAATGATGTAACATTGGAAGGAAAGAATCATACAATTACAAGAATGAAGTTCTAGTGTTTTATGTTTTTTTTTTAAATGTTCCAAAAATAAAGGCAGGATTGACAATATATAAAATGATACTTTATTGTATTCTCTCATGCTGTCATTGCACTTAGAGGCATTACCTTACCATAGATGTGAATATAGAGGAGTTGTGTGATTAAATGGTCAAATACAGCGAGAGTCTCTCCCGACATGACAGATGTTTTGTGCAGTGAAGCGCTTGCGAGTGACATTCCTCGCTTCATCCCAGAAAAAGGAATGTGGTATGGAAGGCAAAGTGCCTGCAGGGACTTTAGTGGACATGCTGGTGCTGAAGTTCTACATTAAAGGTCCTCGGTCCACCAGTCCGCTTCTTTGACGCTTTAAAACAGCTACTTTTCTAATGACCAAGTCCTGGTTATCCACCTCATCGTTTTATATATATATATACACACAGTATATATACACTATATTGCTAAAAGTTTTTGGCCACCCATCCAAATGATGAGAATCAGGTGTCCTAATCACTTGGCCCGGTGTATAAAATCAAGCACTTAGGCATGGAGACTGTTTCTACAAACATTTGTGAAAGAATGGGTCGTTCTGTGATTTCCAGCGTGGAACTGTCATAGGATGCCACCTGTGCAACAAATCCAGTCGTGAAATTTCCTCGCTCTTAAAGGCCTACTGAAATGAATTTTTTAAATTTAAACGGGGATAGCAGATCCATTCTATGTGTCATACTTGATCATTTCGCGATATTGCCATATTTTTGCTGAAAGGATTTAGTAGAGAACATCGACGATAAAGTTCGCAACTTTTGGTCGCTGATAAAAAAAGCCTTGCCTGTACCGGAAGTAGCATGACGTCACAGGTTAAAAGGCTCCTCATATTTCCCCATTGTTTTCAATGCAGCGAGAGCGATTCGGACCGAGAAAGCGACGATTACCCCATTAATTTGAGAGAGGATGAAAGATTCGTGGATGAGGGACGTGAGAGTGAAGGACTAGAGTGCAGTGCAGTACGCATCTTTTTTCGCTCTGATCGTAACTTAGGTACAAGCTGGCTCATTGGATTCCACACTCTCTCCTTTTTCTATTGTGGATCACGGATTTGTATTTTAAACCACCTCGGATACTATATCCTCTTGAAAATGAGAGTCGAGAACGCGAAATGGACATTCACAGTGACTTTTATCTCCACGACAATACATCGGCGAAACACTTTAGCTACGGAGCTAACGTGATAGGATCGGGCTTATCTGCATATAGAAACAAAAGAAATAAGCCTCTGACTGGAAGGATAGACAGAAAATCAACAATACTATTAAACCATGGACCTGTAAATACACGGTTAATGCTTTCCAGGCTGGCGAAGGTTAACAATGCTGTTGCTAACGACGCCATTGAAGCTAACTTAGCAACGGCACCTCACAGAGCTATGCTAAAAACATTAGCTATCCACCTACGCCAGCCAGCCCTCATCAACACCCGTGCTCACCTGCGTTCCAGCGATCGACGGTGCGACGAAGGACTTAAACCGATCACCGATGCGGTCGGCGGCTAGCATCGGATAGCGCGTCTGCTATCCATCTCAAAGTCTTCCTGTTTGTGTTGCTGCAGCCAGCTGCTAATACACCGATCCCACCTACAACTTTCTTCTTTGCAGTCTTCATTGTTCATTAAACAAATTGCAAAAGATTCACCAACACAGATGTCCAGAATACTGTGGAATTTTGAGATGAAAACAGAGCTTTTTGTATTGGATTCAATGGAGTCCGAATACTTCCGTATACGCCATCATACATAGACGTTTTCAACCGGAAGTTTAGCGGGAAATTAAAAATTGCACTTTATAAGTTAACCCGGCCGTATTGGCATGTGTTGCAATGTTAAGATTTCATCATTGATATATGAACTATCAGACTGCGTGTCGGTAGTAGTGGGTTTCAGTAGGCCTTTAAATATTCCATAATATTTAACTTAACTTTATAACATCCACATTTTCAAATGGAGGAGAAAAAAAGTCCAATACCACACGAAAGTGCTTGCTTTTTGTTTGTCCAGCTTCCATTCTCCTTCTTATACACTTTACAAGAAATACATTGGCGGCAAACTCCATAGCTTGCTAGCTTGTGTGCGCTGGATTTCTGAGACTCTTATTTTGTTAGCGCAGGCAGGATGAAGCAGGGCTTTTATTGTGAAGACAGGAACTGCGCAGTCGGTCTTTAGAGTTTTGACGGCAGGTTGAAATAAAAAAGTGTTCCTCGCCTTCCTGTCGGTCATTTTTTCTTAATAATGATCTGGCCAACAGCCAGCGTCATCTCACAAGACCCTCAGGTGCCGTGCATGTCAATCAAGTGACCAAAGTCACGTCTTGGTGAAGATTGATGAGCCATCATTTTTAGGTCTATTTTTTTAATGCCTGTCTGGCGATGGACTGACACACCCTCCACCATCCACCGCTAGCTCGCCATCCACATAATGGACACCCCTGGTCTACAGACTAGTCCTTATGTAAAACACATACACACACACACACACACACACACACACACACACACACACACACACACACACACACACACACACACACACACACACACACACACACACACACACACAACGTGGAGCGTGCGCGTGGCAGCCTTCACACTGACCTTTGGTGACATCGCTGATCTGGTATTTAAAGTCGGGCCCACCGCAGCTCCAGGACATGTCTTCCAGGTTGAAGCTCTGATTGGAGCGCAGCATGATCACCTCGATGGCGCTGGACTTCAGCAGAGCAATCTGGTCCTCTGCAGTCAGCTCTCTGCCAAAAAGGAAGCAAACATTTAGCACACACACACACGTGAGACGATGATAAAATGTTAGAAATATATCAGGCATGTCAGCACCCTTTTAGGTAAAACAAGAGGAAAACCAACAAAAAAAGAGGAAAATACAAATCTATTCTCATCTACCAACATCTTTTGGTTGTTTTTTGACGATTACAAGTCCAACTTAATGTGCCATAGACATTGTTGTAATTGACTGACGTTATTATCATTGAACATCCACCCATCCATCGAAGTAGGGTCGCGGGGGCGGCAGCCCAAGCAGAGAAGCCCAGACTTTCCTCTCCTCAAAATGTCATGTCCAACTACACAAAATACAGGAAAAACACGCACTCTCCAAAAACACTTAATAAAACAAAAATAAAGAGGTGTACTTCAAGAAAAAGCAAGGCCAGCAACACTCGTGTCCTTCTAATCATTTGTATACAAACTGCTAGCAAAAATGTAATTGTCAACAGGAAGTGACACCCTTAAATAGACCAGTTGTGGTCGATCCAATGACATGACAATAAATCAACTTAAAAAATGAAAATGCACAAATAAGACAAAGTGGAAAATTTTTTTTTTTTAAATCCAATACTCAGAACAGTATTAGGGTTGTATGGTATAGCGGTACTAGTATAGTATCGCGGTACTAATGCATCCAAAACGGTACTACCGTATACTCTGTTTGAAAAGTACCGGTTCCCGGGCATGAAGTCACGTCGTGACACTGCTGGTTTTACTAGCAGAGGAGCATGTTTGGCAGCGCACACACACAGAGCACTTACAAGCAGACACAGTGTGTAGACAGAAAAGGGAGAATGGACGCATTTTGGTGTAAAAAGTAAAGATAAAGGTGAAGTTATAACACTGAAACACTCTCAGGAAGAGGTGCTTTAAGAAGTGGCTAGCTAGCTAGCAGCTAACATCCATCCGCAGTCGGCAGTGTTTTAGCTACTTCTAAATCACTAATCCTGACCTCCATGGTGACAAATAAAATATGTTTCTTACAAGTATCATTATCACTGCAGGACTAGGAATAGCTAAACATGCTTCACTACAAACCGTAGGAGGATACAATAGCTCATCGCTAACAGCAAGCTAGCACTCCTGAATGTAAACAAATGCCATGGGTGGATCTACACCTGACATCCACTGTAACAATACCAAGTATAAGAGGCGTATATAGTCGATAATATAATGTTTACATTGACATTTTTTATTATCATAAAATCTTTTGTCTTTTTTATTGTTTATAAAGTTATAAAGTCAGAAAATGCGTCCCTGGACACATGAGGACTTTGAATATGACCAATGTATGATCCTGTAACTACTTGGTATCGAATCGATACCTAAATGTGTGGTATCATCCAAAACTAATGTAAAGTATCAAAGAAGAGAAGAATAAGTGATTATTACATTTTAACAGAAGTGTAGATAGAACATGTTAAAAGAGAAAATAAACAGATATTAACAGTAAATGAACAGGTAGATTAATAATCAATGTTTACAGTTTGTCCCTCATAATGTAAACAAAATAATAGGTAGATAAATGACACAATATGTTACTGCCTACGTCAGCAGACTAATTAGGAGTCTTTCTTTGTTTACTTACTACTAAAAGACAAGTTGTCTAGTATGTTTTCTTTGTTTACTTACTACTAAAAGACAAGTTGTCTAGTATGTTCACTATTTTATTTAAGGACTAAATTACAATAATAAACATATGTTTCATGTACCCTAAGATTTTTTTGATCAAATAAAGACAATAATGACATTTTTTTGTGGTCCCCTTTATATAGAAAAGTATCGAAAAGTACCAAAACATTGGTATGGGGACCACCCTAACAGGACTCGGAGTTGGTTGCATAAGAAGTCATTGTAGATGAGTTGCAGTCATGTGGTGAGATTTGTGCAAGATGGATTAAAGACGGGAGGTTCTAGAAACATCATGTGAGGATTTAAACAAACCCCTGCATGGAGGACTCAATGTGTCGGAATGTTGAAGGAACGTAGAATGTGACACTCGCTGGAACCTTCAAATCCTGAGGAGAGGTTTGGTCTTAAGTGAGAAAAAGCCAGCAAACATTCCAAAGGTAATCCAACCTCATCCATCAGCGGCTGCCATTGGCAATGACAACTTTCAGGAAATTCTCGCTTTGGCCTTGACGTCGGAGTGACCGCCAGACATAACATGTTTCTTCCTGTGTTTGGAAGGCGCAAGAAGCCAGAAAGCGCTGTGCTGATCCATGGGATGTTCTACCAGTCCATGTCATGTGATAACACCCTGACCTGATAACACCGTGACCTGATAATAACCTGACCCGATCAAACGCTTCAAAGTCATGAAAAGAGCTAAATATCTTCACGCTAACTCAGAGCTGGGCAAACATTTTGACTCGGGGGCCACATTGAGAGAAAAAATGTGTCTGGGGGGGCCAATGTGTATGTGTGTATAAATGTTGTATACACATTTAGCTGTACAGTATGTGTGTATAAATGATATATACACATTTAGCTGTACAGTATTTGTGTATAAATGATATATACACATTTAGCTGTACAGTATGTTTGTATAAATATATATACACATTTAGCTGTACAGTATGTGTGTATAAATGATATATACACATTTAGCTGTACAGTATGTGTGTTTGGCTTCCTTTTTTTCAGGAAAACTAATACCAAAAGTCACAATGTCCCATAGAGTTCTAAAAACGTTATGACAGAACACCTCAAAAAAAAAAGAGGAATGGAATTTTAATTTTTTTTACTGAATGGGACACCCAAAATGTACATGAAAATAAAGAAAGTGGGATTTACAATATTGAAGTGAAGTGAATTATATTTACATAGCGCTTTTCTTTAGTTACTCAAAGCGCTTTTACATAGTGAAACCCAATATCTAAGTTACATTTAAACCAGTGTGGGTGGCACTGGGAGCAGGTGGGTAAAGTGGCTAGGATGGCGGAAGCGGGGATCGAACCTGGAACCCTCAAGTTGCTGGCACGGCCACTCTACCAACCAAGCTATACCGCCCAAATATTAACAATATTAACTATGAATAATAAAACAGTGAATATTAACAACATATGAACATCTTTTACTTCTCAGACCAGCTCCTCCATAGTTGTGGATCTTTTACAATCAAGCAAAACACAACAAAAATGTAACAAACAGCAAAATATGAATGCAAAGTGTAATAAACACCTACAATATGAATATTTTCACTTTTATGCAGACATTTGTTGTAAAAATCTGCTTCCGCATCTGTTCCTGACACATGTGCCCACTCTGCTTTGTTCCTGGTCTGAGCTGCTGTGACCTAGATTACCCTAATAACTCTTATAACACTCAAAAGTGCAGATTTCAACCATTGAAGTACTTTCTATAGTTCAAGACTTACGCTCATTTAAAAACAGCACTGCACATCATCATGGCAAATACACTTTTGATGTTAAAAATGATGCAGAACATCCGGCGGGCCAGATTGAAAATCTTAATGGGCCGCATGTGGCCCGCGGGCCCTATTTTGCTCAGGTATAGACTAATATGACTGCAGCAACATAAAGATTTCCTGCAGGTTATCAGTCATTCTGACACTGACTGCAGAAACTTCCCTAGACTCCAAATCAAACGTCAACAATGAGTGAAAGTGGAACATTGTGCAGCATCGCGATGGCATTGATGGTCATTATTCTGCAGGCAACATCTTTTTTTCCATTCCCTCATTTTAGTCTTCCATTTTTCCGGCCTGTGAGTCAGCAGCATCATGCAACAACAAACCATAAACCATGGGTGTGGCTCGGGCCAAAAAGAAGCCACAAAATTTTACTGCATGAATATTTTTTTTTTGCAAGAAAGGAATTTTTGATGCATAAATATTTACTCAAAGTTTCATCCTGAAAGAGAGTTTTTCCTTGCCTCCGTCTCCATTTAAGACAACCTTCTCTGTGAGATCTCCTCTGGTGCTACAGAAGTAGAACTCATTGTGTGAAAGCTCCAAAGCTAAGTTTTCTACACCAAAATTCATCTATTTCTTCTTCTTCAGATTTTGGCGCGCTCTACCTTCCACATGTTTCATCCGATTCAAACCGTTCCAACTTCAAACCGACAAATTCCAAAAATTACCAGATTTCCAAGAATTCGAGGTTTTCCGGGACATTTTCCCCATTCAAAATGGATTGGCCATTTTTCTAACTTCCACTATTCCCACATTTTTCAACCTATTCAAACCATTCCACCTTCAACATATTCCACATATGCTGGACATTCAAACTATTATGTTTCCAATTTCAAAAAAATTCCAGGCATTCCTGTTTTTTCAAAGCCTTTTTGTTGTTGACTGCTACATTTTTCAAAATGAATTGGCCATTTTTCAAACTTCCACAATTTGCACATTTTTCAACCCACTTCAACCGTTCCACCATCAAAACATTCCTCTTAATCAGGACAAGACACAAAGTTGTTTTTTGAACTGGAAAAATTGCCGGTTTTCCCAAAATTCCAGGAATTCCGTAATAAACTTTCTCAATTAAACATTTTACTATTTCAACATTCCTCCACCGATTTGAAAATTCCAACACCAACTTATTCAGAACATTCCAATTTTTTAGCATTTTCAGAAAAATTCCCGCTTTTCCCAAAATTACAAAATTTCCATGAAATTCCCATTGAAATAAATGAAACATTTTTCAAAGTTCTAAAACTCCCACATTGTATTTAATTCAAACCGTTCTAACTTCAAATTGTTCAGCCTATTCGGGAATCACGGGCTTTCCCTTGACACATTCCAAAAATTCCCAGATTTGCCAGAATTCCAGGTTTTCCGGGAGATTTTTCCCAGTCAAAATGGATTGACCATTTTCCTAACTTCCACTATTCCCACATTTTTCAACCTATTCAAACCATTCAACATATTCCACATATGCTGGACATTCAAACTATTGTTTTTCCAATTTCAAAACAATTCCAGGAATTCCTGTTTTTTACACCCTTTTTTTTACACTTTTTTTTTGTGGACTACTACATTTTTCTCTTTCAAAATGAATTGGCAATTTTTCAAACTTCCACAATTTGCACATTTTTCAACCCACTTCAACCGTTCCACCATCAAAACATTCCTCTTAATCAGGACAAGAAACAAAGTTGTTTTTTGAACTGGAAAAATTGCCGGTTTTCCCCAAATTCCAGGAATTCCATAATACCATTAAAAATTTTGCTATTTCAACATTCCTCGACCGATTTGAAAAAAAAACTTATGTAACTCCTGGGAGAAGGAACAGAGAAGTGTTTGCTCGAATAATGTGGAAAGAGAGTATGGCCAACTAAACAACAGCCGCCATATTTGCTACCAAATTTTTTGCCGTCTATTCAATTGAATATAAGTTGAAAAGGATTTGCAAATCATTGTATTCTCTTTTTATTTACCATTTACACAACGTGACAACTTCACTGCTTTTGGCTTTTGTACATCAGGTCCTGTGTGTTCAACGTTGCATCAACTTCCTCAAACTAATTTGTCTATGTAACAACTTACCTTGTACTGCACTGATTGTATTGTAGCGTTGAACGGGTTTGACAAATGTCTTTGCTTGAAGATGTCAAGAAATGCTGACCCAATGAACGATCGGTTCAACTTTTAATGATCAAGCCAATTTTAAACACACACACACAAGTGAAAGCACAGCATACTTAGTCAACAGCCACACATGTCACAGTCAGGGTGGCCGTATAAAAACAACATTAACACAGTCACAAACATGCACCACACTGTGAACACACACCAAACAAGTAGACAAACACATTTCGGGAGAACATCCACACCGCAACACAACATAAACACAACAGAACAGATACCCAGAATCCTTTGCAACACTAACTCTTCCGGGACGCTACACAGCCCCCACCTAGCTGGGTTCGTTGTCCCCAACAGCCCATGCGTTCATCACAAAGTCCCGCAAGTGCTGAGGCAACCGGCGTCGTCGACGCCCCTCTGATGGCGGCTGGCTGCTACCACTGTCTGCAGGTAGGTCGGAAGGGGGTATTACCTCAGCATCCTCGTTGCTCCCTGGGGGTATATCCCTCTCTGGCAGGGTGCTTGACTCCAAGTGCCCCCGGCTCTGGTCCAATGGCTGGTATGGGGCCAAGCGGTCTCGGTGCAGCACCACCAGCCGGTTCCGAGGTGCCAGTCGTATCCGATAGACCACGTCGGACAACTTCTGGAGGACCTTGCAGGGTCCCACCCAGTGGCTAGTGAGCTTTGGGGAGAGTCCTTTCTGTCTCACCGGGTTGTAGACCCAAACATGCGCGCCTGGTTCAAAGTCCTGGCCTCGACTGCGGAGGTCATATGCCCGCTTCTGTTGGGCCCCAGCCTCTGTCAGGCTGGTGCGGGCAAAATCGTGGGCCTCCCGCAGCCGCTCCACAAGGTTGTAGTAGTAGTCCAGGCCCGGCGCTCCTCTCACTTCTGGTTCTGGGGCTGGGCCAAAAACCAAATCAACAGGCGTGCGTAGTTCGTGACCAAACATCAATGATGCAGGGGTGCAGCGTGTTGACTCCTGCACCGCTGTCCTGTAGGCCCAAAGAATGAGTGGGAGGTGTAAATCCCAGTCTCTCTGCCTCTTGTCGGTGAGAATGGCAAGTTGTGTGGCCAAGGTTCTATTAAAACGCTCCACCAACCCGTCGCTCTGAGGATGCAGCGGCGTGGTGCGAGTCTTTTTCACACCCAGGCGACGGCACACCTCCTGGAATACCTGAGACTCGAAGTTCCGTCCCTGGTCGCTGTGCAACTCCTCTGGAGCTCCGAATCGGCAGAACATCTCCGAAACCAATCTCTCTGCCGTTGTTGCAGCGCTCTGGTCGGGTACCGCATACGCTTCTGGCCACTTCGTGAAGTAATCCATGGCCACCAAGATGTAACGGTTTCCGCTATCAGTGACCGGAAATGGGCCTAGAATGTCCACACCCACTCGTTCCATGGGGGCCCCCACCTGGAACTGCTGTAGGGGAGCATGGGAGCGGCGTGTGGGGCCTTTCTTTGCTGTGCATGCATCACAGCGGTGGACGTGCATCTCCACGTCACGGCGACAGCCCGGCCAGTAAAAACGCTGCCTCAGTCGGAGCAAGGTCTTGGTCACTCCAAAATGGCCAGTCCCTGGGAAGCCATGCATCACTTCGAGGACCTGAGGCCGCAGCACACGGGGCACCACGAGTTGGAGGGCAGCATGTTGTCCTGTCGGAGCTTCCCAGCGACGATACAGCAGGTCGCGAGACAACAGGAGGCTGTCCCACTGGGAGTACAGTGCTTTGGTCTCAGTATCCAAGTGCACCACTGTGGTCCATTCCGGCCGCTGCTGTGCCCCCACCCAGCTGCGAGCTCTCTCAAGCACTGGGTCTTGTCTTTGATGGTCGATCAATTGTTGGGGGGTGAAGCTGTCCAGGTCGACTGTGATGTCATGTTGCCTGACTGCAGCTACTGATGGGTCTGGCATGCACCGCTCTTCCGCCCGCTGGCAGAAACGACACGCCTCCTCACAGGGCCGTCTGGACAGTGCATCAGCGTTGCCGTGCAGGCGGCCTGGTCGATGAGAAATCGTGAAGTCATATTCCTGCAAGATCTCGACCCACCTGGCCAGCTGCCCCTCGGGTTCCTTGAAGTTCAGCAACCAGGTGAGGGAGGCGTGATCTGTCCGCAACACAAACCGTTGACCATAAAGGTAGGGTCGGAAATGACGAAGGCCCAGGACAATGGCCAACAATTCCCGACGGGTGACGCAGTAGTTCCGCTCTGGCTTGCTCAGCCCCCGACTGTAAAAGGCCACGACCTGCTCGCCGTGATTCCCTTCCTGTGACAGCACAACCCCCACACCGACATCACTGGCATCTGTATCGACCACGAAAGGTCGGCTGGGGTCTGGGTAGGCCAACACTGGGGCTCGGACCAAGGCCTCTCGCAGCTGTGCAAAAGCCTCATTGCAGCTGTCAGTCCATTTAAATAACTGTCCCTTGTGTGTGAGCTGGTGCAAGGGGCCAGCAATCGTTGCAAAGTCTTTGATAAATCTCCGGTAATAGGATGCCAGTCCCAGGAAACTCCGCAACTCTTTAACATCTCTTGGCGCTGGCCAGTCACGGACAGTGGCAACTTTGGCTGGATCAGTAGCAACACCTTGCCCACTGACGACATGCCCCAGGAAGGAAACTTCACGCCGAAGCAAATGGCACTTTTTGGGGTTCAATCGCAGCCCAGCCTGACGAATGGCCTGGAACACATGCTGGAGGTTCTGTAGAGCCCCTTTAAATCCTGCAGCATGCACCAGGAGGTCATCCAGGTACACCACACAGCGATCACGGGGGATGGATGCCAGCACTCTCTCCATCAACCGTTCAAACGTGGCAGGTGCGTTGCAAAGCCCGAACGGCATCACCTTGAACTGCCAGAGTCCTTGACCTATTGTGAACGCTGTCTTTGGTCGAGCTTCGGCGGCCAACTCCACCTGCCAATAGCCACTTCGGAGATCCAGGGAGCTGAACCAGGAGGAGCCAGTGATGTAGTCCAGCACATCATCTATGCGCGGCAACGGGTAGGAGTCCTTGCGGGTTACATCGTTGAGCCGTCTGTAGTCGACGCAGAACCGCCACGAGTCGTCCTTCTTCTTGACCAGAACTGCGGGTGCTGCCCATGGACTGCTGGAGGGCTCGATGACGCCCGCCTGGCGCATCTCCTCGATTTTCTCCTGGGCAGCCACTCGTTTGGCAAGGGGAAGACGGCGTGGGTGTAGCCGGATTGGTCGTGCGTCTCCTGTGTCAATGTCGTGGAGTACGAGACTGGTGTGCATGCAGTCTTCATCTTTCGCTGCAAAAATGTCTTGGAAGGCATTCAGTAAGCTTTTCAGTCGCTCCTGCTGGGTGGTATCCAGGCCTTGACTGCTTCGCTCTAACAGTTCTGCAATAGCCTGCTGGGTCTCTATAGTAGGCAGTCTATTAGTAGAAGGGTTAGGTTGAGACTTCTCCTGGTCCACCATGAAGGCCGTAGCCGGGGATGGCTCTGTGGGGGCTGTCACTCTGCAGGCGCCTGGCTCATCAGTACCCTGGAGGGCAACTGTTTTCTCACCAAGATGAAGCGTGGCCCTAGGCACATCGACCACAGCTCCCCACATCTCCAACAGGTCAAGCCCAACAATGCAGGGGTCTTGAATGTCAGCCAGCCAGAATGGGTGTCGTCTCTCTTGGTCCGCCACCTTAATGCACACTGTCCCTTGGCCCAGCATGGCAGCCTTGCTACCCGTGACGGTTGTAATTCGGGCATTGGTGATTGTCCAGCCTGATGGCAAGCTGCGCTGCAAGTGGGGAAGGACACCCGGCCGGATGATGGAGATAGTGGACCCCGTGTCAACCAGGGCTCTGCAGACTGTTCCATCAAGCTCACATTCCAGGTATAGCCCCCGGGCCCTGCCCAGGCGGCCCAAGCGCTGTGCGTCACATTCGGGTACAGTGGAAACCATCCCGGGTGTCAGTTCCCCGACACTGACACCCCTCTCTAGTTTGACGACACCTCAGCGGCAACGTCAATGGGGGCAGGGGCTGGACAGTGTCTTGCAATGTGGCCAGGGACACCGCAGCGGTAACAGTTCATTTCGGTCTGCCTTCTCTGGGAGAAGCGTGGCCGGGGCCTTGCAGTCACTTGGTCGGTTCCCTCTCGTTCGGTCTCGTCCCATCCAGCCTGGCGGACTCGCGGAACATCACGGCGGCCATCTGGAAACAGGACGTGCTCCACACGTTCGGCTTCAGTCAATGCGGCAGAGAGAGAGTGTTTAGCAAACAGTCTGAGATGTTCCCGAAGTCGTTCAGGCTGTAGACCACGGACAAAGGCTTGCACGGTGAGTTCTTCCTGTAATACTTCTGGAAATGCTGGGTGGCCCCTTCGCACCAGATGGCGAAGGTCCGCAGCATAAGCTCCGAGACTTTCTCCCAAAAGGCGTCGCCGCTTGTACAGTTGCTCTCGTGCTTCGTCTGCATGGATTGGTCGCCCGTAACGTCGTTGAAGAGCCTCGCGCATGGCCCCCCAATCAGCCAATTCCTCCTCTTGTAAATCGACCAAACACTGTAAGGCTGGGCCTTCCAGGGACAGCGCCACATGCCCTGCGGTTGCCACATCAGACCAGCCATTCAAACGTGCTGCTAGCTGGACCTGGAGGAGGAAGGATTCAATAGAGCCTTCTCCACTATAGTGAGGAAGCTTTGGAGTGGCGATGCTCGGCCTGTAGTCATCTCGCAGGGAATTTGTGTCCACCATCACCGCAGGAGAGGCACTTCTTTGCCAGGCACTCCTTCCAACACGAGGCGCACTTCTTCCATCTGGTTGAGCTTCCAATCTTGTCCCATCATATTGAGCTTCCATTCTTCCTCCAAGTGGATGGGCCTCCCGTCCACTAGGGCGGCGCAGGTTCCTCTCATTTACTTGGTGGTGAGGTAGTTGAGCCTCCAATCCACCAGGGCGGCGCTTGTTCCTTTCCTCTTCCCGGTGACGAGGTAGTCGGTCTTCATCCGGAAGTGCATTCTCCCAGCACTTGATGAGATCCTCAAGCTTCTTTGAGAAAGCCATCCCACTTCTGACACCAATGTAGCGTTGAACGGGTTTGACAAATGTCTTTGCTTGAAGATGTCAAGAAATGCTGACCCAATGAACGATCGGTTCAACTTTTAATGATCAAGCCAATTTTAAACACACACACACAAGTGAAAGCACAGCATACTTAGTCAACAGCCACACATGTCACAGTCAGGGTGGCCGTATAAAAACAACATTAACACAGTCACAAACATGCACCACACTGTGAACACACACCAAACAAGTAGACAAACACATTTCGGGAGAACATCCACACCGCAACACAACATAAACACAACAGAACAGATACCCAGAATCCTTTGCAACACTAACTCTTCCGGGACGCTACAGTATTCTATATTTATCACTACACTTGTCCTCTTTGTCATCAGGGGTACACGAAAAAAGCCCAGAAAAAAGCAAAATATACAAGCTTATCCTTCAAAAGACTGGTGGACGGGTTGGGCATTCGTCTTTAGAAGTTTCTTTCTTTTTCTTTTTTTTTATTGCAGCAAACTATTCTGACAGCTATAGAAGGAGGTTTCTGAGACTGAAGTGCATTTACCTGAAGCCTGGGATCATCTTGGCAAAGCCAATGACCTTCTGAATGCTGTAGGAGACCAAGTCTGCCAGGTGGGGCAGCATGGAGAAACTGGAGCCTTCCTCCTCACTGGAGTCAGGGCTGCTGCCCTGTTCTTGGTACATCATCAACAGGTTGTTGAAGTTCATTTTGGCATCCACCGATTCTGCAGCGGGGAAAATGAAGACAACAAAAAAAAATATTTAAAAAAAAAGTCAAGAGAGTCGTTATGAATATTACCGTATTTTTCGGAGTATAAATCGCTCCGGAGTATAAGTCGCACCGGCCGAAAATGCTTAATAAAGAAGGAAAAAAACATATTTAAGTCGCACTGGAGTATAAGTCGCATTTTTTGGGGACATTTATTTGATAAAACCCAACACCAAAGAATAGACATTTGAAAAGCAATTTAAAATAAATAAAGAATAGTGAACAACAGGCTGTTGTACGTTATATGACGCATAAATAACCAACTGAGAACGTGCCTGGTATGTTAACGTAACATATTATGGTAAGAGTCATTCAAATAACTATAACATATAAAACATGCTATACGTTTACCAAACAATCTGTCACTCCTAATCGCTAAATCCCATGAAATCTTATACGTCTAGTCTCTTACGTGAATGAGCTAAATAATATTATTTTATATTTTACGATATAATGTGTTAATAATTTCACACATAAGTCGCTCCTGAGTATAAGTCGCACCCCCGGCCAACCTATGAAAAAAACTGTGACTTATAGTCCGAAAAATACGGTAATACAGGGTGTCCATAACGTCACTACAATTGTAAAAATGTATTACAAAGTGCTAGGGCTGCAAATTTTTGGGTGTCCCACGATTCAATATTGATTCTTGGGGTATTTTTCCGATTCAAAACAATTCTCTATTTATTCAAAACATAGGATTTCAGCAGGATCTACCCCAGTCTGCTGACATGCAAGCAGAGTAGTAGATCTTTGTAAAAAGCTTTTATAATTGTAAAGGACAATGTTTTATCAACTGATTGCAATAATGTACATTTGTTTTAACTATTAAATGAACCAAAAATATGACCTATTTTATCTTTGTGAAAATATTGGACAGTGTGTTGTCAAGCTTATGAGATGCAAGTGTAAGCCACTGGGACACTATTGTTCTTTTTTTTTTATATAAATGTCTAATGATAATGTCAATGAGAGATTTTTAATCACTGCTATGTTGAAATTGTTACTAATATTGATACTGTTGTTGATAATATTCATTTTTGTTTCACAACTTTTGGATTGTTCTGTGTTGTGTTTGTGTCTCCTCTCAATTGCTCTGTTTATTGCTGTTCTGAGTGTTGCTGGGTCGTGTTTGGTTTTGGAATTGGATTGCATTGTTATGGTATTGCTGTGTATTGTTTTGTTGGATGGATTAATAATAAATACAGTAAATAAAAATAAAATAAAAAAATAAACCATTTTTGAAAAATGAGAATCAATACTGAATCGTACAACATGAGAATGGCGATTTAATTTGAATCAATTGTTTCCCACACCCCTACAAAGTGCCCACATGTAGAGCATCCTGAGAGTATGCTTATTACACACTTTTTTATGTTAGTCTTATTCTACTATAGAATAAATTCATGTTTGTCCTCAAAATTCTACACACAATACCCTGCAATGACAATGTGAAAAGTTGTTTTTTAAAATGTTGCTAAATTAATCAAACAAAACACTAAAAAGTCATATTTATATCTCAAAACATTTTCAATACCATGCCACAAGCTTGGCACATCTATCTTTGGACACTTTCAGGTTGGATGGGAAGTGTTGGTTTTCATCCAGGATGTCGCTGTACATTGCTGCATTTATCTTAGTATAGTCAGGGAGGTGACCAAGACCATGGTCACTCTGTCAATGCTACAGCATTCCTCTGTGGAGAGAGGAGAACCTTCCAGAAGGACAACCATCTCTGCAGCAAACCATGTATGGTAGAGTGGGCAGACGGAAGCCATTTCTTAGTCAAAAGTTTGCCAAAATGCACCTGAAAGACTCTCAGACCATGAGAAAGTAAATTCTCTGGTCGAATGAGACAAAGATTGAAGTCTCCACCAATACCATCCCTACAGTGAAGAATGGTGGTGGCAACATCATGGTGTGGGGATGCTTTTCAGCGGCAGGAACTGGGAGACTAGTCAGGATAGAGGGAAAGATGAATGCAGCAATGTACAGAGACATGCTGGATGAAAACCTACGCTTCCCATCCAACCTGATGGGAGCTTGAGAGGTGCTGCAAAGAAGAATGGGTGGAACTGTCCAAAGATAGGTGTGCAAAGCTGGTGGCATCGTATTAAAAAAGACTTGAGGCTGTAATTGCTGCCAAAGGTGCATCAACAAAAATTGAGCAAAGGCTGTCAATACTTATGTGAGGTTTTTTGGGAAAAACCTTTTCAAATTGTCATTATGGGGTATTGTGTGCAGAATTTTGATGACAAAAATGAATGTATTCCATATTGGAATAAGGCTGTAACATAAAATGTGAAGTGCTGTGAATACTTTCTACATGCCCTGTAGAGGTGTGTTGACCAAGGTAAAAACCAGCGATTAAAACTGCAAAGAGACTCCATGGACACCTTGTACTTCTGGACAAGAAAGAAGGCCGACTGAGAACAGAGATGTGTGCTGACAGCCATGACAACACATGAAGCCTCTCAACATCTCGGGGTTATTTTCAGTCGTCTGTGCTGGACAGAGGTCATGTGACCATGCCTCTCGCTGCGTGTGCTCCATTGGTGCATTCATGTTTACTGGCAGGTAGATATAGATCTCTTTTGGACAACACCTGATATAAGACCAGCCAAATAGCTCATATATTAGTCATCTCTAAATACTCTGTCTTTATATTCCTTGCAGGGCATTTATGGAACCTCCCAATACAACATGTGCTCCTGAAAGGCGAGTCTATTTGCAAATATTTCAGCCAGTGTTGATCTTGAGAGACATTTATATAGCGGCAGTCTCTCGCCTGGGGAGTGACTGAAGGAGTCGGAGGAGGCGTCGGACAGAGAGTGGAGGGACGCCGCTCTGCTGGCGCTGCGTGTCACCGGGCCCTGGCGGACAGGAGGCTGGAAGGGAAAAATAGGACAAATTTGATCAAATGACAGAAGAAATGAATCCCTTATGCTGGTTCTAGTTTTGTGTGACAGACTGTACTTGTACCACAAGTCCACTATAGTGCTGTTTATGAGGGCTGGGGGTCTTTAGGAAGCACCATTCCATTTGGTTCTTGGGGATAACGATTCAGAATCAATTCTTGATTCAAAATCAATACTCTGATTACACATGGCACATTGATAAAACTTAACGTATTGTTACTATAACAATCTACAAGGTTAATATAGGTTGCTTCTCTTTTTTTCCCCTCCATTTTTCTGCATTCTTTTGTATCTCTAGTTATCAGTACAAAGGTGATAACTGTATTGTTGATAATTGAGGTAAATTATTGGTATTGTTCATTATCAATAGCGATATTTCTATTGGTATTTGGATTGCTGTAGTGTAATAATGCTCATTGTCATTTCTGTATTATTATTTATTTCGCCAACTGCTTCTTTGCTATCACTTTTACTATCATATTTGTACATGTCCTATTTGCTGATGTCGCTCTAGTGTTGTTGTTGTTATTGTTGTGTTTGCTGTTGTTGTTTTTGTCTCCCTGTCTTATCCCCCTCTTGTCCCTACAATTTCCCCCCGTCTTCCTTTTTTTTCTCTTTCTATCCCCTCCTGCTCCGACCCGGCTGCACCAAATGATAATATAAATCCATTTAATAAAGTCAAATACAAATAAGGCAACAAGAGAAGTATCCTACACTTCTCTTTTGTAAAGTAAATGTGTACAGCTGATATGGGCATCTACATCTAATATATGATTTGCCTGAAAAGCTGGACGGGCCAAAAAAAAAAAAAATCAATACTTTTTTAATAACATTGGGCGCCAGTTCCACGATTAACTACATTCCTCCATAAAATAGATAAAACAGCTCGGATTGATTTCTATATTACCTAAAAGAAAACCTCTTTTTTTTTTTTTTACTTTTTTTTAAATAAAATGCTAGCCAAACTCTAAATAAAGTGAAATACAAATAAGACAACAAGAGAAGTATCCAACACTTCTCTTTTCTAAAGTAAATGTGTACAGCAGATATAGATAATCTAAATCTACTATATGATTTGTTTCAGTGGCTGGAAAAGAAAGATTGATTTTTTTTTTAAAAACAATAAAAATAAATGTTTAAATTAAAAAAAAAAATGTATTAAGAATCGTTACAATTAATTGTGATTCATCTGAAAATCTATATTTTTTTTGGACATCCCATCCCATGATGATTACTAGCTCAGTTTTTGTTGCCTTGCTTGAGACTTGACTTTCACCAACTTGCACCAAGGCAGGAGGGAACAAGGTTGCGAGTTTGACTACTTTATAAAAAAAATGAAATAAATTCATTTTTGTCCTCAAAATTCTGCACACAATACAACACGATGACACTGTGAAAGGTGTTTGATAATTTTAGCAAAATCGAAAAATGTACATAAGTATTGACAGCCTTTGTACAATACTTTGTTGATGCAGGTCCATCCTCAAGTCTTTTTGAACAACATGCCACAAGCTTGGCACACCTGTCTTTGGGCAGTTTGGCCCATTCCTCTTTGCAGCACCTCTCAAGCTCCATTGGGTTGGATGGGAAGTGTCGGTTTCGATCCAGGATGTCTCTGTACATTGCTGCATTCATCTTAGTCTAGTCAGGGAGGTGACCAAGAACTCGATGGAGCTTGAGAGGTGCTGCAAAGAGGAATGGGCCAAAGATAGGTGTGCCAAGTCTGTGGCATCGTGTTCAAAAAGACTTGAGGTGTAATTGCTGCCAAAGGTGAATGAACTAAGTATTGAGCAAAGTTTTAGTTTTTGATATTTAAAAACATTTGCAAAGTAAAAATAAATAAATCACATTGTCATGATGGGGTCTTGTGTGTTGAATTTTGAGGACAAACATGAATGTATTCCATTTGGGCTCTAAGATAACAAAATGTGGAAAAAGTGAATACTTTCCAGATGCTCTGTATGAAGTCTGTTCTTGACAGTAATGGCAAATCCAATTGATAACTTTTTACCGTCTTTTGACACTGATTAAAAGTACACTACAAGAATGTGTATGTACATAGGGTGAAATCATTCCTTTTGAAAAGTATATACTTAATTTACTATTTATGTATGTCGTCATTTAGTGTTGTAACATCATTCTTGTAAATAATGTAATATTTTCCTGAGATGAAGTTTTATGATGTACATTCCATTATTGCCTTATTAGTCGTATTGTAATGAGCAGCCAGGACAGTGCACCTTTTGTTAAACTTCACGTGTCCTCTTCGTCACCGCTGCCACCCCTTTTGTACTGGCTTTTGCAACAGCATAAAGACATCAAAAATAATAAAGACAAAGTGCATGACTCTGCATTTTGTATTGAAGAGGTCCTATGGCAACTTTTCTTACCTGTTGCCACCTGTGCATTTATACAAGTAACGGACATTTGAAATCAAATCATAGAGGTATGGCAGAGATGTTAATACAACAATTGTGTTTTCTTCCAGACTTGCTCTAAATCAGCCGTTTGGAATTTGAGAATTTAGTGACGTATTTTGCCTTAGTTATGTCGGCGGATACCTCCATATACGGTAGAGGTTTACCCGAAGAGCTTTGCACGAGTCTGCCATTTTTATTCAGTTTTTTCTAAAGTTGCAATAAAGTAGGGGGGAGCACAAAAAGGAGGAAGCATTAGATTAGGACACACCATACTGAACAAAACATTTACGGTGTTTTGTTCAGTATTTTTCACAATGTAAACAAATGCCATGGGTGGATCTACACTTGACATCCACTGTAATGATACCAAGTACAGGAGCATATCTACTCAGTGGCCTAGTGGTTAGAGTGTCCGCCCTGAGATCGGTAGGTTGTGAGTCTTACCAAAGACTATAAAAATGGGACCCATTACCTCCCTGCTTGGCACTCAGCATCAAGGGTTGGAATTGGGGGTTGAATCACCAAAAATGATTCCCGGACGCGGCCACCGCTGCTGCCCAATGCTCCCCTCACCTCCCAGGGGGTGATCAAGGGTGATGGGTCAAATGCAGAGAATAATTTCGCCACACCTAGTGTGTGTGTGAGACAATCATTGGTACTTTAACTTAACTTAACAATATCTAGTCGATACTACTATGATTACATCGATATTTGTTATAATCACAAATATTTTTTTCTTTTAAAATGTATATTTTGTTTATAAACTCAGGAAATATGTCCCTGAACACATGAGGACTTTGAATATGACCAATGTATGATCCTGTAACTACTTGGTATCGGATCGATACCTAAATGTGTGGTATCATCCAAAACTAATGTAAAGTATCAAAGAAGAGAAGAATAAGTGATTATTACATTTTAACAGAAGTGTAGATAGAACATGTTAAAACAGAAAATAAGCAGATATTAACAGTAAATGAACAAGAAGATTAATAATATTTTTTTACAGTTTGTCCTTCATAATGTAGACAAAATAATAGGTAGATAAATGACAATATGTTACTGCATACGTCAGCAGAGTAATTAGGAGTCTTTGTTTATTTACTTACTACTCAAAGACAAGTTGTCTAGTATGTTCACTATTTTATTTAAGGACTAAATTACAATAATAAACATATGTTTAATGTACCCTAAGTTTTTTTGTTTCAATAAAGACAATGTCATTTTTTGTGGTCCACTTTATTTAGAAAAGTATCGACTTACATTTTGGTACCAGTACCCTATATTCAAGCGGTCCCTGGTGTAAAAAAGGTTGGGGAACCCTGATGTAGACCACAAAGAAGTGTTTGAAATCCTAATATGACCCTTTAGGAAGTGTATATTGCAATGTACTGAGTTTGTTATATCAGTACTTGTAATATTTGTGATGTGATGAGAACGCACCCTGAAGCGGCAGAAGTCGGAGTAGGAGTCGTCGTATGTCTTGTGGTGCGCCTCCACCAGCGTGGCGATGACCTGACTCTGTTCGTCGCTGAGACGAGGTCGCCGCGCCTCCTTCTCCGCCTCGCGCTGGGCCTCCTCGTCCTTCCGCTGCTGAATGAGGTCCTTCTTCCTCTGCACTTCCTCGTCTGTCAGTATGACTGTGGTGTGGGAGACCAAACAGGGAGAGTGCAGTGAAAAAAACACCAATATGACGTTTGAATGAGCATACATAAGTATGTGTAAACCAGCTACCCTGTTGTGCACATGTACATACATAACATGCAGATACATAACATGTAGATACGTAACATGTAGATAAGTAACATGTAGATACATAACATGTAGATACACAACATGTAGATACGTAACATGTAGATACGTAACATGTAGATACGTAACATGTAGATAGGTAACATGTAGATAGGTAACATGTAGATACATAACATGTAGCTAGGTAACATGTAGCTAGGTAACATGTAGATACGTAACATGTAGATACGTAACATGTAGATACGTAACATGTAGATACATAATATTAGATTAGATTAGATAGTCCTTTATTAATCCCCGAGGAGAAATTGTAGATACATAACATGTAGGTACATAACATGTAGATAGGTAACATGTAGATAGGTAACATGTAGATACGTAACATGTGGATACGTAACATGTAGATACGTAACATGTATATACATAACATGTAGATACGTAACATGTACATACATAACATGTAGATACGTAACATGTTAGCAGGTCCATTCTATGTGTCATACTTGATCATTTCGCGATATTGCCATATTTTTGCTGAAAGGATTTAGTAGAGAACATCGACGATAAAGTTCGCAACTTTTGGTCGCTGATAAAAAAGCCTCGCCTGTACCGGAAGTAGCGTGACGTCACAGGTTGAAGAGCTCCTCACATCTGCACATTGTTTACAATCACGGCCACCAGCAGCGAGAGCGATTCGGACCGAGAAAGCGACGATTACCCCATTAATTTGAGCGAGGATGAAAGATTTGTGGATGAGGAAAGTGAAGGATTAGAGGGCAGTGGAAGCGATTCAGATAGGGAAGATGCTGTGAGAGGCGGGTGGGACCTGATATTCAGCTGGGAATGACTAAAACAGTAAATAAACACAAGACATATATATACTTTATTAGCCACAACACAACCAGGCTTATATTTAATATGCCACAAATTAATCCGCACACCTCCCCCCTCCCGTCCATATAATCCACCAATACAACTCAAACACCCGCACAACACACTCAATCCCACAGCCTAAAGTACCGTTCACCTCCGTAAAGTTCTTACAGCACATATATTTCCCCAAAGTTACATATGTGACATGCACATAGCAGCACGCACGTACGGGCAAGCGATCAAATGTTTGGAAGCCAAAGCTGCGTACTCACGGTAGCGCGTCTGCTATCCAACTCAAAGTCCTCCTGGTTGTGTTGCTGCAGCCAGCCGCTAATACACCGATCCCACCTACAGCTTTCTTCTTTGCTGTCTTCATTGTTCATTAAACAAATTGCAAAAGATTCACCAACACAGATGTCCAGAATACTGTGGAATTTTGCGATGAAAACAGACGACTTAATAGCTGGCCACAATGGTGTCCCAATATGTCCGCACAATCCGTGACGTCACGCGCAAACGTCATCATACCGAGACGTTTTCAGCAGAATATTTCGCGGGAAATGTAAAATTGCACTTTACTAATCTAACCCGGCCGTATTGGCATGTGTTGCAATGTTAAGATTTCATCATTGATGTATAAACTATCAGACTGCGTGAACAGTAGTAGTGGGTTTCAGTAGGCCTTTAATGTTGTCTTTGTAGCATACTCAACTGAATATGAGTTGAAAATGATTTGCAAATCATTGTATACCGTTTATATTTACATCTAACACAATTTCCCCAACTCATAGGGAAACGGGGTTTGTACATAACATTAGATTAGATTACGTAACATGTAGATAAATAACATGTAGGTACAGTGTTTCCCATAAACTGCCAAGATACCTGTGGTGGTGGGGGCGTGGCCATGGGCGTGGTCACCATGACATCATCGAGTAATTTGCATAATTTACTACAATGATATGATTTTCTCTAAAAAGGCTCAAAAAATGTATACTTACTAATTAATAATAACAGTTATGTTTTAAGCGTCCATCCATCCATCCATTTTACAATATAATTACAACACTTTATGTACATATTTATATACAGATTTGAACAATAAGTTATTCACTGAAATATATGTATTAATTGTGGTTCTTACAAAAAGATATCTTATAAAATATAAAAGCTAAAATGTCTCTTAAAGCTCTGACCCTTTAATTAGTGCATACTAAATAATTTAACTTTAGCCTACTACTACAACCATATTATTTACTAGCAACATAAAGTGAAACAGAGGCAGAGGTGTCCTGCCACAGTCAGTAACAAATAAACAAAAAACAGTAGTGGTCAAATACAAATAAGGCAACAAGAAAGGTATCCTACACTTCTCTTTTGTAAAGTAAATCTGAACAGCCTATATGGGCATCTACATCAACTATATGATTTGCCTGAGAAGCTGGACAGGACAAAAAAATAAAATAAATAAGTAAAAAATGATTTTTTATTTTTTTTATTTGTGGCGTACGTAATTCTTTCGTGGCGGGCCACCACAAATAAATGAATGTGAGGGAAACACTGAGGTACATAACATGTAGATAGGTAACATGTAGATAGGTAACATGTAGATACGTAACATGTAGATACGTAACATGTACATACGCAACATGTACATACATAACATATACATACGTAACATGTAGATACGTAACATGTAGATAGGTAACATGTAGATAGGTAACATGTAGATACGTAACATGTAGATACGTAACATGTAGATTGGGATTGACTCAATCACAGCTAGACTGTTCTGGTTGTTGTACATTGCTTCTTATTCAATCATGTAGATACATAACATTAGATTAGATTAGTACTTTATTAATCCCCGAGGATAAATTGTAGATAGGTAACATGTAGATAGGTAACATGTAGATGCGTAACAAGTAGATACGTAACATGTCGATACATAACATGTAGATACATAACATGTAGATACGTAACATGTAGATAGCTAACATGTAGATGCGTAACAAGTAGATACGTAACATGTCGATACATAACATGTAGATACGAGACATGTAGATACATAACATGTAGATACGTAACATTAGATTAGATTAGATAGTACTTTATTAATCCCTGAGGGGAAATTGTAGATACGTAACATGTAGATACATAACATGTAGATACGTAACATGTAGATACGAAACATGTAGATACGTAACATGTAGATACGTAACATGTAGACATGTAACATGTAGATATGTAACATGTAGATACATAACATGTAGATATGTAACATGTGTAATCGTAACATGTAGATACGTAACATGTAGATACGTAACATGTAGACATGTAACATGTAGATATGTAACATGTAGATACATAACATGTAGATATGTAACATGTGTAATCGTAACATGTAGATACGTAACATGTAGATACGCAACATGTAGATACGCAACATGTAGATACATAACATATAGATACGTAACATGTAGATACATAACATGTAGATACATAACATGTACATAGTAACATTAGATTAAATAGTACTTTATTAATCCCTGAAGGGAAATTGTAGATACGTAACATGTAGATACATAACATGTAGATACGTAACATTAGATTAAATAGTACTTTATTAATCCCTGAAGGAAAATTGTAGATATGTAACATGTAGATACATAACATGTAGATACGCAACATGTAGATACATAACATGTAGATACGCAACATGTAGATACGTAACATGTAGATACATAACATATAAATACGTAACATGTAGATACGTAACATGTAGATACATAACATGTAGATACATAACATTAGATTAAATAGTACTTTATTAATCCCTGAAGGGAAATTGTAGATACGTAACATGTAGATACATAACATGTAGATATGTAACATGTAGATACATAACATGTAGATATGTAACATGTAGATACGTAACATATATATAGGTAACATGTAGATACGTAACATGTAGATAGGTAACATGTAGATATGTAACATGTAGATACGTAACATGTAGATACGTAACATGTAGATATGTAACATGTAGATACGTAACATGTAGATAGGTAACATGTAGATACGAAACATGGAGATACGAAACATGGAGATACGAAACATGTAGATACGTAACATGTAGATACGAAACATGGAGATACGTAACATGTAGATAAATTTCATTCATTATTTTTTTTTCATTTATTTATTTATTTCAGGCAATGACATAAAAAAGTACAAAATTGACAACACATAATAATATAAATTAATATAGTGCAAAAGGTAATGTATAGTATGTAATGCATGATTGTCCAGTTTTGCCTGAAAGGGAGTGGGAAGAAGATAATTTATTTAATCCCACCCCAGTTCTCCATTCAGTGATTATTCACATGAGTTTTACTCTTACTTTGTTCAAGGATTATAATACAGATGTTGTATCACAGTGGCATTACCACAGGTAACAATAATTATTACACTGTAACAATAATTTGTATCAACAATGTAGGAATAATGAATATACCAACAATGGTAATAGACAAAATGCCAACAACGGTAATAGACAACATAGCAATAATGGTAATAGACAACATAGCAATAATGGTAAGGAAACATTGAGAACATTAACACTTTGAGACAACAGCAGGTCAAATTAAAGACCCTCATCTCTATATTTGAACCAGACCCCATGTTTGTATAATAGTTTAAATCGATTAATAGTTTGGCATTGCTTGTGTTGTAAGTCCAGTTTGTTCTATAGTTTTACTCCGCATACAGACACACAAAAACGTTTACAAGTGGTTTGAGCTCTCGGCAATAAGAAATATCCAAAGCCTCCCAAGTTATGAGCCTGCACTCGTCTTATAAAAAAACGTTGTAGATTAGGCGGCAATCATTTGTCAAATGCTTTATATAAGATTATTAATAACAAGGTCATCAAATTTGAGCAACTTTGATTGCATAAACAGATTATGAGTATGTTCTAAATAACCAACGTTGTAAATGATCCGCACTGCTCTTTTCTGTAATATGATCAGAGGATGAATTGTGTTGTGGTAAGTATTCCCCCATACTTAAACACAGTATGTAAGGTATGGCAGTACCAAGGTGCAGTATAGAGTACGGAGTGCATTTTCATTGAGGTATAGTTTTGCTTTGTTTATAATTGAGAGGATTTTGGAGATTTTTGTTTTAATGTGTCTGACATGAGGTTTCCATGATAGTTTACTATCAATTATTACTCCTAAAAATGTATTCTCATTTACGATTTCAATTTGGGTACCATCAATACTTATTTTCTGTTCAGACATTATGTTGCGATTTCCAAACATCACTATCTTAGTTTTATTTATATTCAAAGATAATTTATTAGTGTTCATCCATTATTTTACTATGTTTAGTTCTGTTTTAAATAACTTTTTAATCAGTCACCAGCCAGCCCACAAATTCCATATCTTTCCATTTAATCTAGTAGAATTGAATGATTAATGGTATCAAAGGCTTTCTTAAGATAAATAAAAATACCAACTGCTTATCTTTTATGCTCCAGTGCTTTAGTAATTTCTTCAATAGCTTCAGTTATCACCATTGATGTTGTTCGTTTGGACCTAAAGCCATACTGACCGTCATTGATTATATGATGCTTCTCAAGAAAATATTCAAGTCGAGAGTTAAATAGTTTCTCTAAAATTTTGGAGAACTGAGGCAAAAGAGAGATTGGTCTGTAATTGGTGAAAGCGTGTTACCTGAGCGATTTTCATTTGACTTGGAAAGCAGCCAGTCTGGAATGATAGGTTACATATATAAGTTAAGGGTTTTACACTCTTCAGTATAACTTTTTGAACCAATATCATGTTGATATTATGGCAGTCAGTGGAGCACTTACTTTTACACTTCCGCACAATGTTTGTCACTTCCTGCTCATTTGTAGCTGAGAGGAAGAATGACGAAGAATTCTGTTCAATAGTTGATTTTGTAACTCCATTGTCTGGGATATCAACAGCCAATTTAGGACCAACATTTACAAAAAAACTATTGAACTTATTCACTACATTACTCATATTATAATCTTCACCGTTTTCATCAATAAAGTAATCAGGATATGTTAACTTTGAATATCCTTGTTTGATTAGACTATTCAAAACATCCCAAGTTCCTTTTATATTGTTTTTGTTTTCATATAGTTTTTTTTGATAATATAACCGTTTGCTTGTTCTTATAATATCAGTTAATTTTTTTTTGTACTTTTTGTATCGTTGTTCGACTTCTTTTGTTTTTATTTTGATGAAAAGTTTATAGAGATTGTTTTTCTTTTTACAGGCATTAAATATCTCTTTTGTGATCCAAGGGCTATTTTTATTTTTTCCTTTTATAAAATATTATTTCAAGGGGCAATGTTTATTATGCAGGGAAGTAAAGATGTCTAAAAAATTACAATAAGCACTGTCCACATTTGGTTCTCTGTATACTGAAGTCCAATCCTGAACTGCTAAACTATTGTTTAGGGCACAGATTGTTTCCTCAGTTGTTATTCGTTTAGAGATTTTTGCCAAAGTGTCTTTGGTTTTCTTGAAATGACAGTCATATAAAGTAAAAACAGGTAAATGGTCAGTAATATGACATATAAATAGGCCACTGGTGACTTGATTTCCCATAATGTTAGTAAAAATGTTGTCGATGATTGTGGCACTAGGTGTTGTTATTCTGCTTGGTTTGGTTATGGTTGGATATAGAGACAAGCTGTACATTGTGTCAATTAAGTCATCAACATGTTTTTGCTTGGTTGAGTTTAACAAATCAATGTTAAAATCACCACAGATAAATATGGTTTTATGGTTCACAGAGGAAAATAGTTTACCCATTGACACATTGAAAGTTTCTATGCTTGAACCAGGTGCCCGATATACACAACTCATGAAGATATTTGTCTTTTTGTCATTCAGGATTTCCACTGTTAAACATTCAAATAATCCATCGACTGCTATGGTCATGTTTGTTAAAACTTGAAATGTAACAGATTTATGAATGTACAATGCGACCCCTCCTCCTATTTTATTTATCCTGTTCATGTATCTTAATTCATAGTCATTCAGACTAAAATCAATACCTTTATCATTGTTGAACCAGGTTTCAGTAATTGCAATAAAGGTAAATGGATGACTAAATTCTTTCAAGTAATCCTTGATACCTTCAAAGTTAGTGTACATGCTTCGACTATTGAAATGTATTACTGACAAACTATCTTCTGATTTTACACTGCTTTCATATTGTTCACAGGTAAAATAATTAGTTTTTTACAATGGCAGAGAAAAAATTATTATCAGGGTCTATCTCCATATCAGTCTCTGTTGTGGCGTACTCTTGATACTCACACATGTCCAGTTCTTTTTGTTGATGTTGTAAGATCTTCTGTAACATGTCCATATCAATACTTGGTGAGGTCTGTGTTCTTGGTGTGGGTAGCATTGAGATGATGTAGAAGTCACAAAGCTACATTGATACCAAGTACTGCATTTTTCTTTGTCAAGTGTTAATTTATGAAAACATCTGTACCTTTCAGTTTGCGTCCTTTCTTCAATAGTGCAATTTTCTTATTCCTGTTTGTAAATCTCATGATGACAGCTGGTGGTCTCTGGTTCATGGGCAGTGGGTGACAAGCCTCGATGTGCTAAAGGTCCATCTCTAGCCCCCTGCTCTGGAGATAGGAAGCCACCTGCTGCTCCACCGACTGTGTCTCCTGTTTGCTGGGCTCCCCGCTGTCCGCAGCCACCGCACGCGCGTAGGAGCGCGGCTTGATTTTGATGCCGGTGATGACCACATCATTCATGCGTGTGTACTGCTCCAGCTTGTCCACTCGGTGCTCCAGGTCCACAATGCGCCGGTCTTTTTCCACGTTCTGGAGGCGTAGTTGTTTCACCTCCTCCAGTAGCCCCAGAAGCTTCTCCTGCTGTGTTCTGACCGCAGTCACATCGCTGCACAGGGAGTGGAGTGTGAGCTTCATCTCCTCGAACTCCTCTGATGCAGCACCGATCGACACAAACTGCAAAGCGCCACGGCACAGTGACACAGTGAAGCCAAAAAAGTACAGAAAAGATGTGCTGGTTTTGCACAAGGTGATCGTTAAACTCGACAGCCTTACGTCGAAAACAGTCAGTCAGACGCGCGCGAACTCCAAACAGGAAGTGACGTGAAACCGGAACAGGAAGTGACATAACATTTAGATAGGTAACATGTAGATACGTTACATTAGATTAGATTAGATAGTACTTTATTAATCCCCAATGAGAAATTGTAGATACATAACATGTAGATACGTAACATGTAGATTCGTAACATGTAGATACGTAACATGTAGATACGTAACATGTAGATACGTAACATGTAGATACGTAACATGTAGATACGTAACATGTAGATATGTAACATTTAGATACGTAACATGTAGATACGTAACATGTACAAACGCACACAGCTGCTTGGCTTGATGCCAAATATTAGCGTAGTTAAGACCGCCCATCTACGGTTAACTAATGCAAGTGAAATGACTGAATTTGGTAACAAATTGCTACAATTGGTGTTTTATCTTTGAAAAAAGTGTGTTTTACCTGCTAAATGTCTTATCTGTGTACATTTATCCACAGTATTGTTTTAAGTACTTACTAATAATTGTATTTTTCTTAAAGCACAGACCAGGAGTGCCAACCATAAATCATGAATAATTTTATATAATGTCAATAATGTTTTTTTATTATATTCTAATCTAATCCTTGATTATGTCAGACTATATGTAATATGGAAAATTATCAATTGTTCTTTGAGTGTAACAAGAAAAACACAATGTGTATAATGCCTTTTAATCTATATTTTAACCTTCTATTATTGTTATTTGAGTGCAATAAGAAACATGTTTATTGTTTTGTAAGGTTGTCTGTTAAAATTAAGCCATTGCTGACCCTTTTTCATAGCTCCTTTTATTTGGAAAAGTATCGATATACATTTTGGTACTGGTACCAAATTAGTTCCTTTTATTTGGAAAAGTATTGATGTACATTTTGGTATTGGGACAACCCGTGACAGCAACTATGTCAATAAAGCGTTGGGCGGGGGTGTTGTTGTTCTGCGGGAGGAAGAGAGTGGGAGGGGAGCACGTCCATATGGAGACCCCTGCTGCACTAAACAAGTGAGAACATTGTCTTTGTTCTGCTGCCTCCTTGTTGTTCAAGCCACTGAATGAGCTCACAGAGAGAGCCAGAGTCAGCCAGCAGCCTGTCAATAACATGTTGGCACTTTTGCAACGCAACACAGCTCCTGTTCATGTGTGCCATCCAAGCATCCATGATTCTCCTCTCACCGAATTACCCCCGTAAACTGATGGAGGATAAAGGTGAATTGGGACTATAAGGGGATGTGAGAAAACAAATAGTGGTACCTCCACTTAAGGGTGTTTTGAGATGAAAGTTGCATCCCTGTTCATTGTTTTACTTTAAAGTAGCAGTGGAGTGGAAAAACAAGTGTCGTCTATATTGAACTAATATCATATACATCGGATCTATGACACCAAAAGACTTACAAAGTTTGCGGATAAATATACATGATCAAAATAGTATCACTCTCACATAGATTCTCCAGCCATTTAGGGAGTTAATAAGCAGGCCAGTCACGTGACGTGGAGGAGGAACCACACATCCCTTCCCCATCAACAACAATGCTAATAAAGCAGACTTTATGAGAGCCAACAACGATTATGTTGGGGAAAATGATGATCAGAACCTTGTAGTTTTGAGCCCGAACACAAAGAGGAGCAATAAATGGACCCCCCTTTTAGACCAGTTGATCTGCCCTTTCTTTTCTGCTCTGCCCCCCATCTCCTTCGTGGAGAGAGGGTGTGGGCGCACGGATTCGGTGACCACAGATGAAGCAGTAGCTGTCCAAAGTAGGGACCCAGGGTGGACTACTCATTTGTCATCAGTTGGGGACGTCTCTGCTCTGCTGATCTGTCTCCACTCAAGATGATCTCCTGCTGGCCCCACTATGGACTAGACTCTCACTATTATGTTAGATCCACTATGGACTAGACTCTCACTATTATGTTAGATCCACTATGGACTGGACTCTCACTATTATGTTAGATCCACTATGGACTGGACTCTCACAATATTACATTTGATCCACTATGGACTGTACTCTCACACTATTATGTTAGATCCACTATGGACCGGACTCTCACTATTATGTTAGATCCACTATGGCAGTGTTTCTCAACCTTTTTTGAGCCCAGGCACATTTTTTGCGTTGAAAAAATCCGGAGGCACACCACCAGCAGAAATCATCATATTTTAGTGGCTTTTTCTCTTTTTTTGGTATTTTCCTGCAGCAGTTTCATGTCTTCCTTTGAGCGATATTTCCCGCATCTACTTTGTTTTAGCAATCAAAGATATTTCAGTTGTTTTTATCCTTCTTTGTGGGGACATTGTTGATTGTCATGTCATTTTCGGCTGTAATTTGTGGACGCCGTCTTTGCTCCACCGTAGTCTTTGCTGTCGTCCAGCATTCTGTTTTTGTTTACTTTGTAGCCAGTTCAGTTTTAGTTTCGTTCTGCATAGCCTTCCCTAAGCTTCAATGCCTTTTCTTAGGAGCACTGACATTTTGTTTATTTTTGGTGTAAGCATTAGATACCTTTTTACCTGCACGCTGCCTCCCGCTGTTTACGACATCTACAAAGCAATTAGCTACCGGCTGCCACCTACTGATATGGAAGAGTATTACACGGTTACTCTGCCGAGCTCTAGACAGCACCGACACTGAACAACAACACATAGTTTGCAGACTCAAATTACTGGTTTGCAAAAAATATTTTTAACCCAAACAGATGAAATTAGATCATCTCCCACGGCACACCAGACTGTATCTCACGGCACACTAGTGCCGCGGCACAGTGGTTGAAAAACACTGCACTATGACTGGACACTCACTATTATGTTAGATCCACTATGGACTGAACTCTCACTATTAAGTTAGATCCACTATGGACTAGACTCTCACTATTATGTTAGAGCCACTGTGGACTGGACTCTCACTATTACGTTAGATCCACTATGGACTGGACTCTCACTATTACATTAGAGCCACTATGGACTGGACTCTCACACTATTATGTTAGATCCACTATGGACTGGACTCTCACACTATAATGCTGGATCCACTATGGACTAGACCCTTACACTATTATGTTAGGTCCACTATGGACTGGACTCTCACAATATTATGTTAGATCCACTATGGACTGGACTCTCACAATATTATGTTAGATCCACTATGGACTGGACTCTCACAATATTATGTTAGATCCATTATGGACTGGACTCTCATTATTATGTTAGATCCACTATGGACTGGACTCTCACTATTATGTTAGATCCACTATGGACTGGACTCTCACAATATTACATTAGATCCACTATGGACTGCACTCTCACACTATTATGTTAGATCCACTATGGACCGGACTCTTACTATTATGTTAGATCCACTATGGACTGGACTCTCACTATTATGTTAGATCCACTATGGACTGGACTCTCACTATTATGTTAGAGCTACTATGGACTGGACTCTCACAATATTATGTTAGATCCACTATGGACTGGACTCTCACAATATTATGTTAGATCCACTATCGACTGGACTCTCACAATATTATGTTAGATCCACTATCGACTGGACTCTCACAATAGTATTTTAGATCCACTATGGACTGGACTCTCACACTATTATGCTAGATCCACTATGGACTGGACTCTCACACTATTACGTTAGATCCACTATGGACTGGACTCTCACACTATTATGTTAGATCCACTATGGACCGGACTCTTACTATTATGTTAGATCCACTATGGACTGGACTGTCACTATTATGTTAGAGCCACTATGGACTGGACTCTCACAATATTATGTTAGATCCACTATCGACTGGACTCTCACAATAGTATTTTAGATCCACTATGGACTGGACTCTCACACTATTATGCTAGATCCACTATGGACTGGACTCTCACACTATTACGTTAGATCCACTATGGACTGGACTCTCACACTATTATGTTAGATCCACTATGGACCGGACTCTTACTATTATGTTAGATCCACTATGGACTGGACTGTCACTATTATGTTAGAGCCACTATGGACTGGACTCTCACACTATTATGTTAGATCCACTATGGACTGGACTCTCACAATACCATGTTAGATCCACTATAGACTGGACTCTCACAATATTATGTTAGATCCACTATGTACTGGACTCTCACACTATTATGCTAGATCCACTATGGACTGGACTCTCACACTATTTTGTTAGATCCACTATGGACTGGACTCTGACAATATTATGTTAGATCCAATATGGACTGGACTCTCACAATATTGTGTTAGATCCACTATGGACTGGACTCTCACAATATTATGTTAGATCCACTATGGACTGGACTCTCACAATAGTATGTTAGATCCACTATGGACTGGACTCTCACACTATTATGCTAGATCCACTATGGACTGGACTCTCACACTATTTTGTTAGATCCACTATGGACTGGACTCTCACAATATTATGTTAGATCCACTATGGACTGGACTCTCACAATATTATGTTAGATCCACTATGGACTGGACTCTCACACTATTATGTTAGATCCACTATGGACTGGACTCTCACAATATTACTTTAGATCCACTATGGACTGGACTCTCACACTATTATGTTAGATCCACTATGGACCAGACTCTTACTATTATGTTAGATCCACTATGGACTGGACTGTCACTATTATGTTAGAGCCACTATGGACTGGACTCTCACACTATTATGTTAGATCCACTATGGACTGGACTCTCACACTATTATGTTAGATCCACTATGGACTGGACTCTCACAATATTATGTTGGATCCACTATGGACTGGACTCTCACACTATTATGTTAGATCCACTATGGACTGGACTCTCACAATATTATGTTAGATCCATTTTGGACTGGACTCTCACACTATTATGTTAGATCCACTATGGACTGGAGTCTCACTATTATGTTAGATCCACTACGGACTGGACACTCACACTATTATGTTAGATCCACTATGGACTGGACTCTCACTATTATGTTAGATTCACTATGGACTGGACTCTCACAATATTATGTTAGATCCACTATGGACTGGACTCTCACACTATTATGCTACATCCACTATGGACTGGACTCTCACAATATTATGTTAGATCCAATATGGACTGGACTGTCACTAGTATGTTAGAGCCACTATGGACTGGACTCTCACACTATTATGTTAGATCCACTATGGACTGGACTCTCACACTATTATGTTAGATCCAATATGGACTGGACTGTCACTAGTATGTTAGATCCAATATGGACCGGACTCTTACTATTATGTTAGATCCACTATGGACTGGATTCTCACTATTATGTTAGATCCACTATGGACTGGACTCTCACTATTATGTTAGATCCACAATGGACTGGACTCCCACACTATTATGTTAGATCCACTATGGACTGGACTCTCACAATATTACGTTAGATCCACTATGGACTGGACTCTCACACTATTATGTTAGATCCACTATGGACTGGACTCTCACAATACCATGTTAGATCCACTATAGACTGGACTCTCACAATATTATGTTAGATCCACTGTGGATTGGACTCTCACACTATTATGCTAGATCCACTATGGACTGGACTCTCATACTATTTTATTAGATCCACTATGGACTGGACTCTCACACTATTATGCTAGATCCAATATGGACTGGACTCTCACACTATTATGTTAGATCCACTATGGACTGGACTCTCACAATACCATGTTAGATCCACTATAGACTGGACTCTCACAATATTATGTTAGATCCACTATGGACTGGACTCTCACACTATTATGCTAGATCCACTATGGACTGGACTCTCATACTATTTTATTAGATCCACTATGGACTGGACTCTCACAATATTATGTTAGATCCAATATGGACTGGACTCTCACAATATTATGTTAGATCCACTATGGACTGGACTCTCACAATATTATGTTAGATCCACTATGGACTGGACTCTCACAATATTACGTTAGATCCACTATGGACTGGACTCTCACAATATTATGTTAGATCCAATATGGACTAGACTCTTACTATTATGTTAGATCCACTATGGACTGGATTCTCACTATTATGTTAGATCCACTATGGACTGGACTGTCACTATTATGTTAGAGCCACTATGGACTGGACTCTCACACTATTATGTTAGATCCACTATGGACTGGACTCTCACAATATTATGTTAGATCCACTATGGACTGGACTCTCACAATATTATGTTAGATCCACTATGGACTGGACTCTCACACTATTATGCTAGATCCACTATGGACTGGACTCTCACACTATTTTGTTAGATCCACTATGGACTGGACTCTCACACTATTTTGTTAGATCCACTATGGACTGGACTCTCACAATATTATGTTAGATCCACTATGGACTGGACTCTCACAATATTATGTTAGATCCACTGTGGACTGGACTCTCACACTATTATGTTAGATCCACTATGGACTGGACACTCACTATTATGTTAGATCCACTCTGGACTGGACTCCCACACTATTATGTTAGATCCACTATGGACTGGACTCTCACTATTGTTTTAGATCAAATATGGACTGGACTCTCACTATTATGTTAGATCCACTATGGACTGGACTCTCACAATATTATGTTAGATCCACTATGGACTGGACTCTCACAATATTATGTTAGATCCACTGTGGACTGGACTCTCACACTATTATGTTAGATCCACTATGGACTGGACACTCACTATTATGTTAGATCCACTATGGACTGGACTCCCACACTATTATGTTAGATCCACTATGAATTGGACTCTCACTATTGTTTTAGATCAAATATGGACTGGACTCTCACTATTATGTTAGATCCACTATGGACTGGACTCTCACACTATTACCGTATTTTTGGGACTATAAGTCGCAGTTTTTTTTCATAGTTTGGCCGTGGATGCGACGTATACTCCCGAGCGACTTATGTGTGAAATTATTAACACATTACCGTAAAATATCAAATAATATTATTTATCTCATTCAGCAATCGTCACTCACACGTCAGCCAATAAGAATTTGGCGGGGGCGGGTCATGGCAGAAGTGCATTGTGGGTTTTGGAATGCTAACTGCTATATGCTATACGCTACTGAGGAGCTACTAAAATGGATCACATCAACGTTGGCGGTAACTTATAAAAACTGAGAAGGACTGAACTAAAATGGCACCGAAAAGGAAATCATATAATGCAGATTACAAGCTGGACGTAGTGAAATATGCACCAGAAAACGGCGATCGCGCAGCAGAAAGAATGGACGCTAGCGGGGCATACCAGGAGCGACACAGAGGAGGAAGATTTCATGTAATTTAGCGATCGGGAGTGACAGATTGTTTGGTAAACGTATAGCATGTTCTATATGTCATAGTTATTTGAATGACTCTTACCATAATATGTTACGTTAACATACCAGGCACGTTCTCAGTTGGTTATTTGTGCGTCATATAACGTACACTTATTCAGCCTGTTGTTCACTATTCTTTATATATTTTAAATTGCCTTTCAAATGTCTATTCTTGGTGTTGGATTTTATCAAATAAATTTCCCCCAAAAATGCGACTTATACTCCAGTGCGACGTATATATGTTTTGTTTCTTCTTTATTGTGCATTTTCGGCCGGTGCGACGTATACTCCGGAGCGACTTATAGTCCGAAAAATACGGTATGTTAAATCCACTATGGACTAGACTCTCACACTATTATGTTAGATCCACTATGGACTGGACTCTCACAACATTATGTTGGATTCACTATGGACTGGACTCTCACACTATTATGTTAAATCCACTATGGACTGGACTCTCACACTATATGTTAGATCCACTATGGACTGGACTCTCACAATATTATGTTAGATCCATTGTGGACTAGACCAGGGGTCACCAACCTTTTTGAAACCAAGAGCTACTTCTTGGGTACTGATTAATGCGAAGGGCTACCAGTTTGATACACACTTAAATAAATTGCCAGAAATAGCCAATTTGCTCAATTTACCTTTAACTATGTTATTATTAATAATTAATGATATTTACACTTAATTGAACGGTTTAAAAGAGGAGAAAACACGAAAAAAATGACAATTAAATTTTGAAACATAGTTTATCTCCAATTTCGACTCTTTAAAATTCAAAATTCAACCGAAAAAAAGAAGAGACATTTTTTTTAAAAATTTTAATCACAATAAGTTTGAAGAAATATTTCACAAATATTCTTTGTCGAAAAAACAGAAGCTAAAATAAAGAATTAAATTAAAATGTATTTATTATTCTTTACAATAAAAAAAATTAATTTACTTGAACATTGATTTAAATTGTCAGGAAAGAAGAGGAAGGAATTTAAAAGGTAAAAAGGTATATGTGTTTAAAAATCCTAAAATCATTTTTAAGGTTGTATTTTTTCTCTAAAATTGTCTTTCTGAAAGTTATAAGAAGCAAAGTAAAAAAATTAATGAATTTATTTAAACAAGTGAAGACCAAGTCTTTAAAATATTTTCTTGGATTTTCAAATTCTATTTGAGTTTTGTCTCTCTTAGAATTAAAAATGTCGAGCAAAGCGAGACCAGCTTGCTAGTAAATAAATACAATTTAAAAAATAGAGGCAGCTCACTGGTAAGTGCTGCTATTTGAGCTATTTTTAGAACAGGCCAGCGGGCTACTCATCTGGTCCTTACGGGCTACCTGGTGCCCACGGGCACCGCGTTGGTGACTCCTGGACTAGACTCTCACACTATTATGTTAGATCTACTATGGACTGGAGTCTCACTATCATGCTGGATCCACTACGGACTGGACTCTCACACTGTTATGTTAAATCCACTATGGACTGGACTCTCACTATTATGTTAGATCCACTATGGACTGGACTCTCACCATTATGTTAGATCCACTATGGACTGGACTCACACAATAATATGCTTATAAAACAGTGTCAGCTACTAGGACAGAATCAATATGCCAATGGCCCACGGGCCGTTAGTTGGCGCAGCAAATGTCAGAGTGAACCCCGCTCTCGCGAGCATAATCCCAATAAACAGTGTTTCTTAACCATATGGCCGGGGTCCATTGTTGGGTCACCAGTGCCCCCTCTCGGGCCACCAAAAAATAGCTGCTTCTCAGCTGTGGGCCGCAGCTGTACTCAGTTGTAATACACTTTTCCATCACTTGTGGCAGTAATGACAATATCAAACAAACAATAAAAGTCAGAAGCGAAAGTTATAGAGAAGTTTCTTAAGCACAAAATGATGACTAAAGTGTGAAGCTGTATTTTCCTTTGAACTTTAATTTCATTGATAGTTTATCTAAGAAACAGATAATTATTATTATTCATGATCAAATTCAGTTAAAAAAAAATTATTTCAGCACTGTGCGATTCCGGACTATCAGCCGCTACTTGTTTCCTACCCTATGAAGCCTGCAGCTTATAAAACGGCGTGGCTAATTTATGGATTTTATTCACTGACAAACATAATGCAAGATATTAAAAAAAACAAAAAACAAGCAAACACTGATAAGGTGTGTCATTGTTTGTGCTATGGCACCATCTTTTCAACGGGTTCGCTCACTGCACGGTCGATTTAGTCCTTTCTATAGTCTATAGCGTTTCTACTCGTACGGATTTTTCATTCATCACTCCAAGAGTTTGTAAGTTTTATAATATACCTAAAACAATTCATACTAACTAAACCGTCCCATATACGACGTCTGTAGGAGTGTTTTCATGCATATTTGTATGTGCTATCGTAATGTAATCAAGCTAACGTCGTTAGCATTAGTTAACTCTGTGTTAGTATTATTAACTTAGAATAGCATTAGTTTTGTATTGTTTCACATTCACAAATTCCTCAGTAAATTCACCAAAACGTCACCGTGGAATTATTGAGTCTGTTTAGCGAATTGGAGAGCTAGCGGGTCCACGACGATGACTTCTGTTTTGTTTGATCAGCCGTTTTACTGCCGTGTTACAGACACTGTTCGGAAAAAATTAAGGTATGTAAATAAACATTTACAAAATATTTCTGTGCAAAGAAAACATTTCATAAAGTTTATATTTGCTGCTTATAGTCCGCTGCAGCTAATATATGGAAGAAGAAGAAACAATTCTCAAATTTAGTGGGTACAGTTTATATACTGGTGCGGTGCACTCTATGATCCGGAAAATATGATACGTTTATTTTTCATCAGTTTTTATGAGCTCCTTCTTTTGCAGTATATTTAATTCATATTTATTTTTGTAATCCGTCTGACCTAAGCCTTGGTAATTAATCTTAATAAATGCTTTTATATCATTTGAAAAGGTTTATCCTGATAAGACTGCACGTAGGTTATATATAATTAGACTTAGACTTAGACTTCCTTTTTATTGTCATTCAAATTTTTACTTTACAGTACAAATAAACAACATTTTGTTGCATTAGCTCATGGTAGTGCAGGATAAAAAAGCAATAAGGTGCAGATATAAATAAATAGATTACTGTACAGATAAATATATTGCACTTTTTCATATGCATCCACGTTTATGGATGTATGTTATATTGTCTTTTTATTCTAGGGAGTTAATCCGTTTTGGGGGGAATTGAGGGGATTATTATGATGCGTTCAAGAGTCTAACAACCTGAGGGAAGAAGCTGTTACAGAACCTGGAGGTTCTGCTTCAGAGGCTGCGGAACCTCTTCCTAGAGTCCAGCAGTGAAAACAGTCCTTGGTGGGGGTGGGAAGAGTCTTTGCAGATTTTCTGAGCCCTGGTCAGGCAGCGGCTTTTTGCGATCTCCTGGATAGGAAGAAGAGGAGTCCTGATAATCTTTTCCGCCGTCCTCACCACTCTCTGGAGAGACTTCCAGTCTGAGGCATTGCAGGCTCCAGTCCAGACAGAGATGCTGTTGGTCAGCAGGCTCTCTATAGTGCCTTTGTAGAATGTGGTGAGAATGGGGGGAGGGAGCTGTGCTCTTTTCATCCGACGCAAAAAGTGCATGCGCTGCTGAGCTCTTTTTACAAGAGCTCCGGTGTGTAGGGACCAGGTTATATTGTCAGTGATTTGCACCCCCAGGAACTTGGTGCTGCTTACCATCTCCACCGCTGTGCCGTTGATGAAGAGTGGAGCGTGGCTGGACTGGTGCTTCCTGAAGTCAACAATGATCTCCTTGGTCTTGTCGACGTTCAGAAGCAGGTTGTTGGTTCTGCACCAGTCAACCAGATGTTTCACCTCTTCCCTGTAGTCCATGTCGTTGCTGTCACGGATGAGGCCCACTACTGTCATGTCGTCCGCATACTTCACAATGTGGTTAGTGGTGGACCTGGCGCAGCAGTCATGGGTCATCAACGTGAACAGCAGCGGACTCAAGACGCAGCCCTGGGGGGAGCCGGTGCTCAGGGAGATGGCACTGGAGGTGTTGTTGCCCACTCTCACAGACTGGGGTCTGTCTGTGAGGAAGTCAAGCAGCGAGTTGCATAGGGGGGTACTGAATCCAAGGGAGGTCAGCTTGCTCACCAAATGCTGCGGGATGATGATGTTGAATGCTGAGCTGAAGTCTAGAAACAACATCCGCACGTGTGTGTCCTTTCCTTCCAGGTGTTCTAAGCTCAGGTGGAGTGCAGAGGAGATGGTGTCGTCTGTGGAGCGGTTAGGGCGATAAGCAAACTGGTATGGGTCGAATGTGGGGGGAAGTCTGGAGACAATATATTCCCTTACCAGCCTCTCGAAGCACTTCGTTATGATGGGGGTGAGTACAACGGGGCGATAATCATTGAGGGAGGAGAGTGTGGGTTTTGTAGGCACTGGAATGATTGTGGCCATCTTAAAACATGGTGGTACCACAGCCTGGGTCAGCGAGATGTTGAAGATGTCTGTGAGAACCCCAGCCAGCTGGTCTGCACATCCCATAAGCACCTTGCCTGGAATGTCATCAGGTCCCGGTGCTTTCCGGGGGTTTACTCTCCTCAGGGTTTTCCGGACATCCGCTGTGTCCAGGTTGAGCGGCTGCTCATCAGGGCGAGGGATTATTGATGATGATTAAAAGTAACTCAGTAAAACTAATCCTAAAACGAATTAAGTGTTCATATTTGAGTGGGCCCCTCTGTAGTGAAAAGGTTGGGCCCCCAGGTCAAAAAGTAAAGAACCCCTACCTTATAGCAAGATACGGACATAACTTTTTTTCCAACCGTGAAAAGGAAGAAAGCGAGCGTGAAGGACAGCGCAGAAAAAAAGTGGATGATATTAATTGAATTAAAAAAATAAATCATCAAAAACATGAGGAAAACTCGGCGAAACAATTTGAGCAGATCACTGCTAGTCTGGCATCATACTGAAGCAGAATATGTGCATAGCCAGCCGAGAATGTGAAAATATTATCTGAACAGCGGATATTTAACCAGGACAATATGGAGAAGCTGCTGATGGTGTGTTTGACAGAGAAGCAGCTGGAAGTAGATAATGTAGAAGTCCAGTCTCCAAGGTGAATGTCATACATTATTACATTACTACTGTAGTTAGTAATATTTCTATTGTAGTTTTTTACACGGTATTTGTCGCAAAGTTTGTTTTTCTTTTAAAAGTTTGAGGTACTACTGTACACAAAAGAAAAGACAAGGAAAAAAAAGGCTTTAAGGAAAGTACGAAACCCCAAACCAGTGAAGTTGTCACGTTGTGTAAATGGTAAATAAAAAGAGAATACAATGATTTGCAAATCCTTTTCAACTTATATTCAATTGAATAGACTGCAAAGACAAGATATTTCATGTTCACACTGAGAAACGTTGTTATTTTTTGCAAATATTAGCTCAATTGGAATTTGATGCCTGCAACATGTTTCAAAAAAGCTGGGACAAGTGGCAAAAAAGAGAAAGTTGAGGAATGCTCATCAAAGACTTATTTGGAACATCCCACAGGTGAACAGGCTAATTGGGAACAGGTGGGTGCCATGATTGGGTATAAAAGCAGCTTCCATGAAATGCTCAGTCATTCACAAACAAGGATGGGGCGAGGGTCACCACTTTGTCAACAAATGCCTAAGCAAATTGTTTAAGAACAACATTTCTCAACCAGCTATTGCAAGGAATTTAGGGATTTCACCATCTACGCTCTGTAATATCATCAAAAGGTTCAGAGAATCTGGAAAAATCACTGCACCTAAGCCATGATATTATGGATCTAGGATCCCTCAGGCAGTACTGCATCAAAAAGAGACATCAGTGTGTAAAGGATATCACCACATGGGCACAGGAACACTTCAGAAAACCACTGTCAGTAACTATAGTTTGTTGCTACATCTGTAAGTGCAAGTTAAAACTCCACCATACAAAGCCAACGCCATTTATCAACAACACCCACAAACGCTTCGCTGGGCCCGAGCTCATCTAAAATGGACTGATGCAAAGTGGAAAAGTGTTCTGTGGTCTGACGAGTCCACATTTCAAATTGGTTTTGAAAACTGTGGACGTCGTGTCCTCCGGACCAGAGAGGAAAAGAATCATCCGGACTGTTCTAGGCACAAATTAGAAAAGGCAGCATGTGTGATGGTATGGGGGTGTATTAGTGCCCAAGGCATGGGTAACTTACACATCTGTGAAGGCACCATTAATGCTGAAAGGTACATACAGGTTTTGGAGCAACATATGTTGCCATCCAAGCAACGTTATCATGGACGCCCCTGCTTATTTCAGCAAGACAATGCCAAGCCATGTGTTACAACAGCGTGGCTTCATAGTAAAAGAGTGCGGGTACTAGACTGGCCTGCCTGTAGTCCAGACATTGAAAATGTATGGTGCAATATGAAGGCTAAAATAGCAGAAGGGAGACTGTTGAACAACTTAAGCTGTACATCAAGCAAGAATGGGAAAGAATTCCACTTCAAAAACGTGTCTCCTCAGTTCCCAAACCTTTACTGAGTGTCGTTAAAAGGAAAGGCCATGTAACACAGTGGTAAAAATGCCTTTTTTGCAATGTGTTGCTGCCATTAAATTCTAAGTTCATGATTATTTGCAAAAAATAAAGTTTCTCAGTGTGAACATGAAATATCTTGTCTTTGCAGTTGATTCAATTGAATACAAGTTGAAAAGTATTTGCAAATCATTGTGTTCGGTTTTTATTTACCATTTACATAACGTGTATAGAAGTGGAGGTGGATGCTATGTGACAGCAGGTGTAGAATAATGAGTGTTTACAATGCAGGAGGCTCCACTTGTTCAAACATGTCCACGCTGTCATGGGGGCAAAAACCTGAAGACACTTGACCCTGGTCTAAATATTACATCATATCTGTTGTTTGGCCAATCAGGCGACAGTAATCAAGTGCAACAAACATTTCCAGTCAACATAATACCTTGCAGCTATTTGGGTCAGCGGCCATACTTACACTCTTTCATCATGCCAATGTCCACACAGCGCTTGAGCCGGCATGCCTGGCAGTGGCGCCGGTTGTCCTTGGTGATGGTGCAATTGCCGTTAAAGGGACAGGTGAAGGAGGCCTTGCGCTTCATACTGCGCCTGAAACATTGGACAACTGTTATTGCAGCATACACAAAAAAATGTTCATAGAAATTATGAGTAAATATTAAATCAAATTTATAAAGTTCACTATAGCTGTTTTATTTCAAATACTCTGTATAATTTAAATGCACCTATAGTCTATGTCCCAGGTGTCAAAGTCAAGTCCCGGGGCCAGATGTGGCCAGCCACATCATTTTATTTGGCTCTGGAAAGCCTGGAAATAATATGTATCAATACAGTACTGTGACTTTTCTTACTAAATGTATTCTTTCTTTCTATTTTGGGAGAACCCAAATATATGTACTCCATGTAATCACAAATCAAGTTAACTTAAATGATGTCTAATTATACAAAAATACATTATCAAACCATTTTTTTTATTATAAATAAATACTACTAATAATGATTTCAAAGCAAGTTATCCATCAAATTGTGTAATGTAAAAGTAGCAGTAGATTTCAAGGTTAAATTGTGAAATTTACTGAGGTTTTTACAGAATTGTTCTCTAAATGAAAAAAACAGTACTTTTTTTAACTGTAATAAACTGTGGTACCGTTTTGGCATTTACAGTAATACACTGAAAAATATACACTTGTTGATTTGCAGTAACAAATAAACAAACAAACTGGCAGCTCAGGTGCCTAAAATGTACTGTAAAAAAAATAATTAAAAAAAATATAATTTTACAGTAAAATTCTGGCAACTGAGCTGCCTTTTTTAACCATAAAAACAGCAGTACTGTTTTTCCATTTACAGTAATATACACTACATTTTCAGGTGAAATTTTTGCAACTTACATTATTTTTTTACATTTTAGTTTTGAAAAAAATCTAATAAAACGCATCAAAAAAATTGTGTAATAATAGTATTCACTGTTAGATGCGGCCCCCCGGGGCCAAACATAACTGCGATGTAAAAGTAGCAATAGATTTCATGGTCAAATTGTGAAATTTACTGTGGTTTTTACAGCATTTTTCTCTAAATGAAAAAAAATACCTTTTTTAACTGTAATAAACGGTGGTGCAGTTTGGGCATTTACAGTAATACACTGAAAAATATACAGTTGTTTATTTGCTGTAAAAAATAAACAAAAACTGGCAGCTCAGGTGTCAAATGTTACTGTAAAATTGCAGTTTTTTTTATTTACAGTAAAAAAAAGTAATTTTACAGTAAAATTCTGGCTCAGGTGCCAAAATGTTACTGTAAAATTGCAGTTTTTTTATTTACAGTAAAAAAAAACAAATTTTACAGTAAAATTCTGGCAACTGAGCTGCCTTTTTTAACCATAAAAACAGCAGTACTGTTTTTCCATTTACAGTAATATACACTACATTTTCAGGTGAAATTTTTGCAACTTACCATATTTTTTTACATTTTAGTTTTGAAAAAAATCTAATAAAACGCATCAAAAAAATTGTGTAATAATAGTATTCACTGTTAGAAGCGGCCCTCTGGGGCCAAACATAACTGCCATGTAAAAGTAGCAATAGATTTCAAGGTCAAATTGTGAAATTTACTGTGGTTTTTACAGCATTTTTCTCTAAATGAAAAAAATAGTACCTTTTTAAACTGTAATAAACGGTGGTGCCGTTTTGGCATTTACAGTAATACACCGAAAAATATAGACTTGTTAATTTGCAGTAAAAAATAAACAAAAACTGGCAGCTCAGGTGCCAAAATGTTACTGTAAAATTGCAGTTTTGTTTTTTTATTTACAGCAAAAAAAAGTAATTTTACAGTAAAATTCTGGCTCAGGTGCCAAAACTTTACTGTAAAATTGCAGTTTTTTTATTTACAGTAAAATTCTGGCAACTGAGCTGCCTTTTTTTAACCATAAAAACAGCAGTACTGTTTTTCCATTTACAGTAATATACACTACATTTTCAGGTGAAATTATTGCAACTTACCATATTTTTTTACATTTTAGTTTTGAAAAAATCTATTATAAAATGCATCAAAAAAATGGTGTAATAATAGTATTCACTGTTAGAAGCGGCCCTCTGGGACCAAACATAACTGCCATGTAAAAGTAGCAATAGATTTCAAGGTCAAATTGTGAAATGTACTGTGGTTTTTACAGCATTTTTCTCTAAATAAAAAAAACAGTACCTTTTTTAACTGTAATAAACGGTGGTGCCGTTTTGGCATTTACAGTAATACACCGAAAAATCTACACTTGTTGATTTGCAGTAACAAATAAACAAACAAACTGGCAGCTCAGGTGCCAAAATGTTACAGTAAAATTGCAGTTTTTTTTATTTACCATAAAACAAGTAATTTTACAGTAAAATTCTGGCAACTGAGCTGCCTTTTTTTAAACCATAAAAACAACAGTACTGTTTTTCCATTTACAGTAATATACACTACATTTTGAGCTGAAATTATTGCAATTTACCATATTTTTTTACATTTTAGTTTTTAAAAAATCTACTCATAAAATGCATCAAAAAAATTGTGTAATAATAGTATTTACTGTTAGAAGCGGCCCTCTGGGGCCGAACATGTGGCCCTCAATGACAACCACTTTGTTAAGAAACATAAAAATGCTAAATACACGTGTCCAACCATGTTTGAAACTGTACTTACTCTAATAAATAAGTCGCTACATTTCCCCACAGACTTTGAACTATGTTCTTTACACAACTCTGCGCCTTATTTAGGGATTTCTGCGGGAAAAAGAAGCGCGGAAGGCCCTAGGAGGGTGAAGGCGGCCCTATGAGGGTGAAGACGGCGATTTAAGCGTCAGGGTTTCCCCTACATGTCATTGATTGTGGCACGCCGCCGCAGCAAAATAAAATCCGCCATTGCTAAAATATGAGGGGGTTTCACGTGAAAACTCATTTAAGTACCGACAATTACAGATTATAAACCGCTACTTTTTCCCTACACTTTGCACCCTGCGGCCTATAAGACGGAGTGGCTAATTTATGGATTTTTCCTCGCTGACAGCCAAGATAAAAAATAATTTGATTTTTTTTTAAAACACGAAGAGGGTATTTTATTGATTGTGCAATGGCGCCATCTTTCCGACAAATTCGGTCACTGCAGGCGCTGCAGTTTCCTTCCATTTAGTGCTTTCAAGAACCGGAAGTATAAATACTGCTGAGTCTTCTAGACGTCCACAGCATTTCTACTTCTATGAATTCCTTATTCATCACTTCAAGCAATGGAATACATGTGTCTTTGTCCTCAAAATTCTACATACCACACCCAATAATGACAATTTTGCAAATGTATTGAAAATAAAATTTAAATACATTAAAAAAAAAAATCCCATATATTTTAGTATTCACAGATTTGAGATATGTTTGCCAAGCTTGTGGCATTATTAGGGGTGTAACGGTACACAACAATTTTGGTTCGGTACGTACCTCGGTTTAGAGGTCACGGTTCGGTTCATTTTAGGTACAGTAAAAAAAACATCAAAATATAGATTTTTTGGCTATTTATTTACCAAATTTGTAAACAATGGCATAACATATATACACAGGGTCCATTGCCAGGGTTAATGTGGCCAACATATATAAAATAAAAACTAAATAAGATAAGGCTCAGAATGGTTTCTTAACAAAACTTTTCTACATAAAAAAAAGTGCTTTTTTTGATTGATTGATTGATTGATTGATTGATTGAGACTTTTATTAGTAGATTGCACATTACAGTACATATTCTGTACAACTGACCACTAAATGATAACACCTAAATAAGTTTTTCAACTTGTTTAAGTCGGAGTCCACGTTAATCAAGAGCTGGATGAAGTGGCTGGGGAGAGGGAAGTCTGGGCTTCCCTTCATTGGCTGCTGCCCCTGCGACCCGACCTCGGGTAAGCGGAAGAAGATGGATGGATGGAAGTTGTTGCTCAGATTAAAAAAAATGACAAAACTTTTCTTCTACATATAAAAAGTGCAACATTAAACAGTATCAAGTCAACTCAGCCTTAGATTAACTTTTCTTCCCCCCAACCAGCCTGGCTAACTTGGCAGTAAGAGGTGGGAGCTGTTTGCTCGTCTTTGTCTTTGTTGAAGCGATGTTCACTTGGGGGTGGTGCCGCTTCAAATGGGTTAGCATGTTTGACGTGTTGGCAGAAGTATGCCTTACCGCTGCTGAACAATGTCGGCAAACCTCCGTCCTCCGCACCGCGCAACCAAAGTGTTCCCAAACGGGAGATTTAAAGGGGCAGGAGGGTCTTCCAGCTCTGGCTTTTATATGTGGTCGTAGCCCGGTCGTTGCTAGCATGCCGTGTGTTGTGCCTCGGTGTGCATTGTTTACACAACGTGCGATGTGCTACTTAATATGTCCGTGTGGAAACTCGTTCGGTACACCTCCGGACCGAACCGAAGCCCCCATACCGAAACGGTTCGATACAAATACACGTACCGTTACACCCCTAGGCATTATATTCAAAAAGACTGTACACTGCAAAAACTGAAATCTAAGTAAGATTAAATATCTCAAATAAGGGTGATATTTGCTTATTTTCTGTCTGATAAGATAATTCTTCTCACTAAGCAGATTTTATGTCAGGGTTTTACTTGTTTTAAGTGTTTTGGTCCTAAATTATCTCAGTAAGATAGTACAGCTTGTAGCTGAGATTTTATGACCTGTATTGAGTAAAACATGCTTGAAACTAGAATATCAACTGATGCAAAGCTGTGTCATCAACACTCACAAGTATAAAACTACTTTTTTTAAATAATATTTTCTTACTTCAAGCATGGAAAAAAAAATCATGATGCCGAGCGCATATCATTATGTCAAGATTTTTTCCTACCAAGAAAAGTGCACTTGTTATTAGTGAGAATATACTTATTTTAATGTCTTTTTGGGTTTATTGAGGTTAGCTCATTTTACTTGTTTTGGAAAGTCTTGACAGGCCGAATTTTCTTGTTCTATTGGCAGGTAATTTTGCTTACGGTAGTCATGTGTCATGATTTATTTCATTTTTTTAAATACATTTTTAAAAAACAAAAACAAATAAAAACATATCATTGTCATGGGGTAATGTGTGTAGAATTTTGAGGACAAAAATTAATTGAATAAAATGTGGAAAAAGTGAAGCGCTGTAATTACTTTGTGGGTGTACTGTATGCTTGCGGCTAATAGACGCGTGTACGCCCAATATATGTATGAAATTATATTTGCCCAAAAATGAGGTTTTTTAAATACATTTTTAAAAAACAAAAACAAATAAAAACATATCATTGTCATGGGGTAATGTGTGTAGAATTTTGAGGACAAAAATTAATTGAATAAAATGTGGAAAAAGTGAAGCGCTGTAATTACTTTGTGGGTGTACTGTATGCTTGCGGCTAATAGACGCGTGTACGCCCAATATATGTATGAAATTATATTTGCCCAAAATTGAGGTTTTTTAAATACATTTTTAAAAAACAAAAACAAATAAAAACATATCATTGTCATGGGGTAATGTGTGTAGAATTTTGAGGACAAAAATTAATTGAATAAAATGTGGAAAAAGTGAAGCGCTGTAATTACTTTGTGGGTGTACTGTATGCTTGCGGCTAATAGACGCGTGTACGCCCAATATATGTATGAAATTATATTTGCCCAAAATTGAGGTTTTTTAAATACATTTTTAAAAAACAAAAACAAATAAAAACATATCATTGTCATGGGGTAATGTGTGTAGAATTTTGAGGACAAAAATTAATTGAATAAAATGTGGAAAAAGTGAAGCGCTGTAATTACTTTGTGGGTGTACTGTATGCTTGCGGCTAATAGACGCGTGTACGCCCAATATATGTATGAAATTATATTTGCCCAAAAATGAGGTGGGTGTGGCTTCAAAACAGGTGCGCTCTAAAGCCCGGACATTACGGTATGTTCTAGCAGGTGAGGCAATGTTTGACAGTAATTATAGCAGAGCTTTTCAGGTTAAACCGCAGATGATACCAGGGAACCTACAAGTGCATTACCAATCATGCCGAAAGATTTTGATACCGACACATCTCATCTCTGCATATTCTACTAGAATATCCTTATGAGTATAACATATATAAAATTAAGTACCTACTGTACTGTACTGTACATTACATATATAAAATTAAGTACCTACTGTACTGTTGACTTGTTGAAATACAATTAAAAAGCTAAAATCTACCCAAATGACCACTTTGCTGCTGCCAAAAATTGATTCCAAGTAACATGTTGATACTGACACATCTTATCTCTGCATATTCTACAAGAATACCCTTTTCCATTTACGACAACCTTTTTACAAAACACAATATAGAATGTGAGATGTAACAGGATAATGCATACATTCATCATTTATTTTCAAAACGCTTACAAAAAAGTGGGACCCCAAAAATGTACTGTGGGACCCCATTTTTATGACTTGATGGGGTCCCAGGGACCCCATTTTGAAAATTCCTAGCACCAACACTGCATGGTATCAAAACGTGAGAATTATCTGTCTAGGGTACTCTTATTAATGATGAAAAATTATATTTATCTGTGATTAATAGCAAATAATTTTGAGTTAACTGTGAACAAAGTGTGATTAATTAAATATTTTAATCGTTTGACAGTAAAAGGGGTGCAAGTGATGGGGTCTGTGATACATATACAGGATGTGCACACTAATATGCAAATGTCCCATTTAGTCTGACACCTGCAGTACATAAGTGAGTGTACCCTCTCGTGTGGGCACGTCACTGGCGTGTGGGTCTACCTGAAAAAGCCTTTGCAGCCCTCGCAGGTCATGGCGTTGAAGTGGAAGCCAGTGGCTTTGTCGCCACAAACCCCGCAGATCCGCGGCACATTCCTGTCGAACTCGTCGGGGGCCAGGGTGGACGTACTCACAACAGTGGACTCCATCACTGCAGAGAGACGGGGGAAGATGGAGTTATATATAAAAGAAAGATTATGCCCGTTGTAAAAAACACAGAGGATAAAAACAGTATAATAAAGGTGCCGGACAAAACATGATTAGCATTCGAATTGAGATTCTTATTAATAATGATTTTGAACTGATGCAACCTTTAGAAGAATTGTTTCTAACCCTCAGGGAATTCTTCAATGGTTTGAACATTATAGGTCAGAGGACCCGAAAGGGTCTCATTAATTCAAGTCTTAAAAGAAAGTTGTTGTTTTTTTTACTTGCAATGCTGAAATCTCTAGATCAACTTCAGATCGATCGTTAATATAACGTTTTCTATGTTTTTTCAAGCCCTTTTTGTCAAAGGAAACACATTTTTTTGCTATGGTAAAAACACTATGCAATATTTTCTCCCCCAAAATTCAAAAATCAAATATTTGATGTGAAGTAATTGGAGCCTTTAATAGGTCAATATTTCACAATTACATTGATTTTGATTCATAATAATGGTTAGAGCATTGACCGTTTTAAATAAATAAAAAACAACATTAGAAGCCCCTTGGCCCCGTGAGGGTCCCACTCATAAAAGTGTTCAAAGTAAAGAATGCATTATTTAGTTTTTACTTGCAATGCTTAAATCTTTAGATCAACTTCAGATCTATCTGTTGATATAAAGTTTTCTATGTTTTTTTTTTTGTTTTATGCCCTTTTTGTCAAAGGAAACACATTTTTTTGCTATGGTAAAAACAAACTATGCAAATCCCCCCCCCATTCAAAAATCTAATATTTGATGTGAAGTAATTGGAGCTTTAAATAGGTCAATAATTCACAACAACATTGATTTTGATTAAAAAATAATGGTTTGAGCATTGAACACTTTAAATAAAAAAAAAAACATTAGAAGCCCCTTGGCTCCTTGAGGGTCCCACTCATAAAAGTGTTAAAAGTAAGGCATGCATTATTTTTTTTTACTTGCAATGCTGAAATCTGTAGATCAACTTCAGATCTATCGTTAATATAAAGTTTTCTGTGTTTGTTTATGTTTTCTGCCCTTTTTTCGCTATGGTAAAAACACACACTATGCAATATTCTCCCCCGAAATTCAAAAATGTAATATTTGATGTGAAGTAATTGTAGCCTTAAATAGGTCAATAATTCACAATTACATTGATTTTGATTCATAATAATGGTTTGAGCGTTGACCTTTTTAAATAAATAAAAAAAACGACATTAGAAAACCCTTGGCCCCTTGAGGGCCCCACTCATAAAAGTGTTCCAAGTAAGGCATGCATTTTTTTATTTTACTTGCAATGCTGAAATCTGTAGATCAACTTCAGATCTATCTGTTGATATAAAGTTTTCTATGTTTCTTTTTTGTTTTATTCCCTTTTTTTTCACTATGGCAAAAATACACTATGCAATATTCTCCCACAAAATTGAAATATCTAGTTATAAGTAATTGGAGCCCTGAATAGGTCAATATTTCACAATTACATTGATTTTGATTCATAATAATGGTTTGAGCATTGAACACTTTATATTAAAAAAAAACGACATTAGAAGTCCCACTCATAAAATTGTTACAAGTTAGTCATATATTATTTGTTTTTACTTTCAATGCTTAAATCTGTAGATCAACTTCAGATCTATCTATTGACATTAGGTATGTTTTTTTGTATGTTTTATACCCTTTTTGTCCAAGAAAACCCTTTTTTCTATGGCATAAACAACAATCATGCAATCTTTTCCCCCCTAAAACTCAGAAGTCAAATATTTGATGTGAAGTAGTTGGAGCATTAAATGGGTCAATAGTTCAAAACAACATTGATTTTTATTCATAATAAGTGTTTAAGCATAGACCGTTTTAGATTTTTTTTTTTTTTTTTTTAAACGACAGCAGAAGACCTTGGACACTCATAAATGTCTTAACAGTAAATCATATATATATATATATATATATATATATATATATATATATATATATATATATATATATATATATATATACTGTATAGCCAACATGAGGGTTTTTTTTATAACCTGTAACCTGTTTTGAAAAATATTTTGAGTAATATACATAGTTTATATACCATATAATACATTGCAAGAATTGGTTTGAATCGAGGATTGTGTTGAATCGAGTGTTGTAAATGTAAGATTTCACATCCCTAGAGTATAATAACAATTAAGTAACGAGTGAATGGCAAATTTCTTGTACAAAAGCCAAAAGCAGTGAAGTTGTCACGTTGTGTAAATGGTAAATAAAAAGACAATACAATGATTTGCAAATCCTTTTCAACTTATATTCAATTGAATAGACTGCAAAGACAAGATATTTCATGTTCACACTTAAAAACTTCATTTTTTTTGCAAATATTTCCTGATTTGGAATTTGATGCCTGCAACATGTTTCACAAAAGCTGGCACAAGTCGCAAAAAAGACTGAGAAAGTTGAGGAATGCTCATCAAAGACTTATTTGGAACATCCCACAGGTGATCAAGCTAATTGGGAACAGGTGGGTGCCATGATTGGGTATAAAAGCAGCTTCCATGAAATGCTCACTCATTCACAAACAAGGATGGGGTGAGGGTCACCACTTTGTCAACAAATGCCTCAGCAAATTGTTTAAGAACAACATTTCTCAACCAGCTATTGCAAGGAATTTAGGGATTTCACCATCTACGCTCCGTAATATCATTAAAAGGTTCAGAGAATCTGGAGAAATTACTGCACGTAAGCGGCAAGGCCTGTGATCTTGGATCCCTCAGGCGGTACTGTATAAAAAAGCGACATCAGAGTGTAAAGGATATCACCACACGGGCTCAGGAACACTTCAGAAAAGTCACTGTCAGTAACTACAGTTGGTCGCTATATCTGTAGGTGCAAGTCAAAACTCTACTATGCAAAGCCAAAGCCATTTATCAACAACACCCAGAAACGCTTCGCTGGGCCCGAGCTCATCTAAGATGGACTGATGCAAAGTGGAAAAGTGTTCTGCGGGTCTGACGAGTCCACATTTCAAATTGTTTTTGGAAACTGTGGACGTTGTGTCCTCCAGACCAAAGAGGAAAAAGAACCATCCGGATTGTTCTAGACGCAAAGTGTAAAAGGCAGCATCTGTGATGGTATGGGGGTGTATTAGTGCCCAAGGCATGGGTAACTTACACATCTATGACGGCCCCATTCATAGTTTCTTTGCTCTCTTTACATACCTTTATTCTGGTAAACAAATGGTTACATTTTTCCTGTCAAACTACGACTTGTGGTATACTAAGTCACCTAAGTATATACTCATTTGCTTGTTGTTTACTTAACATGTAACTTTTAATCGTTTGTTTGCAAAAGACAAACAATGGACATCATTTATCCTTTTATCATACCAAAAGTGCGATCGAGTTTAACTGTCATCTGTTTTTATATTACAAGTCGGACAGAATTCCTGTCGGAAGATAGTTTCCAGATTGTGCTCAGGGTTTGTGTCTCGGGGAAAATATCCAGCGTGGTATGCGTAGGAGTCTTGCTCTCCTGCAAACTGCGAGAAGTGTATATTTGTTTACAAGCGGCTCCTGTGTGTCTATTTCAATCGACATCCTTGTGAAGGCAACAAAAAGGCATGTCACCACGAGGCCGGCATCCTCTTAAACAAACATGCACTGTCCTTTCCACAAAGCGCCTTTCTTGCCATTTTCTTTGCTCCCGTCGCAGACTGAAAGCGAGCCAGATGGAGGGGGGAAAAAAAACAGGAACTAAGAGAAAACCAGTCACAAACCTCAACAAAGTCACAAACTGCTGGAGGGGTAAGGACCATATGAATGATTCAAAATGTTTGGATCCGTTATTGACTTCAATCAGACGGCCTGCTGTTCTTACAACTTGTCTTTTGGAATGTTCCGTTCCGCTACGTCCATGTCAGAGGACATTTTCAAAGAAAGGAAGACCGCATAGCACGCGTTTAATAAATGGCTAAGTTGCTGTTGTGGATCTGAACATCACAAGCGTCAACAAAGGGTCTGACGACCTTGTGCTATGGTGAGTGACAACGCCGTGTACACAAGCAGCTGCAAGACAATGTTTTCGGTGTGGCTGAGCAAAAACACCCAAAACAAGGAGAATGACAATAAACTATTGACACTAGGGCTGGGCGATATATCGATATACGCGATATATCGCGGGTTTGTCTCTGTGCAATATAGAAAATGACTATATCGTGATATTGGAGTATACGTTCTCACGCAGTCGCTTTTAGCTGCTGGCATTGCACTACAGGCTCTTCCCACTCTGTCTTGTCTCTCCTTCTCACAGACAGCAAGCGCACCTTCTTACACACGTCACAAACTGTCACGTTATACGTCACATACATGTGGTCATGAAGTCCTTTGAGCTCTTGGTCCTGCCCCACCTCAAGGACATCACCGCCCTCCTCCTGGACCCACTGTAGTTCGCCTACAGAGCCAACAGGTCTGTGGATGATGCAGTGAACCTGGCCCTTCACTTCATCCTGGAGCATCTGGACTCCCCAGGAACCTACGCCAGGATCCTATTTGTGGACTTCAGCTCTGCCTTCAACACCATCCTCCCTGGACTGCTACGAGACAAGCTCTACCAGCTCAGCGTGCCTGAATCCCTCTGCAGTTGGATCAATGACTTCCTGACAGACCGAAGACAGCACGTGCGGCTGGGGAAGATTGTCTCGGACAGTCGAACCACGAACACTGGTACTCCTCAGGGCTGTGTACTTTCCCCCTGCTGCACCTCCAGTCACCAGTCAGTAAAGCTGCTCAAGTTTGCGGATGACACTACTCTCATCGGCCTCATCTCGGATGGCGACGAGTCCGCCTACAGGAGAGAGGTGGACCGGCCCGCGTCCTGGTGCAGCCTCAACAACCTGGAGCTGAACGCCCAGAAAACAGTGGAGATGATCTTGGACTTCAGGAAAGTCAAAGCCCCACCATCCCCCCTCACCCTGATTGACTCTCCCACCCCCGTCTCCATTGTGGACTCCATCCATTTCTTGGGCACCACCATCACCCAGGACCTCAAGTGGGAGCCGACCATCAGCTCCCTCATCAAGAAGGCCCAGCAGAGGTTGTACTTCCTGCGGCAGCTGAAAAAAATGAAGGTGCCGACCAAGATGCTGGTGCAGTTCTACTCAGCAATCATCAAGTCCATCCTCGCCTCCTCCATCACCGTGTGGTTCCCCGGCGCCACAGTCCAGGACAAGTATCGACTGCAGCGCATGGCACGTGCTGCTGAGAAGGTGATTGGCTGCAAACTCCCACCCCTCCAGGACCTGTTCTCCTCCAGGACCAGGAGGCGTGTGGGTCGGATCACAGCGGACTCTTCTCACCCTGGACACAAACTATTCTCCCCTCTCCCCTCAGGCAGGAGACTACGCTCCATCCAGACCCACACCTCCCGCCACCTGAACAGTTTTTTCCCCTCGGCCATTAGACACATGAATAATAACAAGATCTGATAGCTCAGTTACAGCTCATGTTATTCTATTCTGTATTATATGTGTTTTATGTTGCACGATTGCGCCAAGTAAAATTCCTAGTTTGTGAACCCGTTCTCAAACAATGGCAATAAAAACTCTTCTGATTCTGATTCTGACATACGTATACGCCCTCGCGGAGCAGAGAGGTAGCAGCATGTGTAACGTTAGCTGTGATGCTAGCGTAGCCGTGCGAGGTAATACGAGAGAGAGAGAAGGTGCGAATCTGGTAACACATGAAGGAAGAACTAATTCCCAAGAAAAACAGCAGGGGGTCCATCGTCTGGCGGTGGTTTGGCTTCAAATGGGAAGATGTCGAACAGACAACCGTAATTTGTCAAGTGTGGGGCAAAAGCGTTTCTACAAAAAGTAGCATTACTGCTAATATGTAGCATCATTTGAAAAGTCACCTGCTAGAAAATGAAGAGTGCTTACTCCGCATGTCAACATCTCCATTCGGTGCCACACCATCAAAATGCAGAGGCAAACATTTCCAGATCAACACCGTATGAAAAAAAATGTCAACAAAAGGAGATAATGTCCGCAGGAACCTACCACATAGCGAAGGACGAACACTATTTGATTTCCTATTGTGCAGCTCATTTTTATTTTACACTTATTGAAATATCTTGTGTGACATCATGCACAAAAGTGCACTTTCGTTCTGTACAAAAAGTGCACTTTAATTCAGTGTTGTTTTGATATGTCATCTTAGTGACATCATGCACAAAAATGCACTAATAGCTTGTTTTAAAATGTCTCTGACAATCTTGCACGTTCTGTTTTGGAAATAACATGAATGTTTGTACCACTGCTTAATAACTGTTTAAGGCAAAATATCGAGATATATATCGTGTATCGCGATATGGCCTAAAAATATCAAGATACTAAAAAAAGGCCATATCGCCCAGCCCTAATTGACACGCTTGTGCCAGTTGATGGAGAAGTAACACAAATCTTACTTTCAAATAGGGCTGGGCGATATGGCCTTTTATTAATATCTGGATATTTTTAGGCCATACATGATATATAACTGGATATTTTGCCTGAGCCTTGAATGAACACTTGATGCATATAATCACAGCAGTATGATGATTCTCTGTGTCTACATTAAAACATTCTTCTTCATACTGCATTAATATATGCTCATTTTAAACTTTCATGCAGAGAGGGAAATCCCAACTAAAACTGTATTTATTAAACAGTTATTAAGCCGTGGCACAAACATTCATGTAATTTCCAAAACAGAACGTGCAAGATTGTCAGATACATTTTAAAACAAGCTATTAGTGCACTTTTGTGCATGATGTCACTAAGATGACGTATCAAAACAACACTGAATTAAAGTGCACTTTTTGTACAGAACGCCCCTACACTAGTTTAAAACAAATAAAGTGCACTTTTGTGCATGATGTCACTAAGATGACATATCAAAACAACACTGAATTAAAGTGCACTTTTTGTACAGAACGCCACTACAATAGTTCAAAACAAATAAAGTGCACTTTTGTGCATGATGTCACACAAGATATTTCAATAACTGTCAAATAAAAATGAGCTGCATAATAGGAAATCAAATAGTGTATGTCCTTCGCTATGTGGTAGGTTCCTGTGGTCATTATCTCCTTCTGTTGTTGACTATTTGTTTCATCCAGTGTTGATCTGGAAACGGTTGCTTCTGCATTTTGTGGGTGTGGCACCGAACGTAGATGTTGACATGTGGCGTTTCAATCACTCCTTATTCTGTGGCGTTTCAATCACTCCTTATTCTCTAGCGGGTGACTTTTCAAATGATGTTACAAATTAGCAGTATTGCTACTTTTGTAGCAATGCTTTTGCATATTACTGTTGTCTGTTCAACATCTTGCCGCTTGAAGCCAAACCACCGCCAGACGATGGACCCCGTGCTGTTTTTCTTGGGGATTAATTGTTCTTCTTTCATTTGTTACCAGATTCGCACCTTCTCTCTCTCGTATTACCACTCACACCGCTAGCATCACAGCTAACGTTACCCATACCGCTACCTCTCTACTCGGCGAGGGCGTATGACGTTGCACGCGCGACCATATGTGACGTATGTAAGAAGGTGCACTTGTTTTATGTCTCTGTGAGAAGGAGAGACAAGAAAGAGTGAGAAACGCCTGTAGTGTAATGCCCACAGCTAAAGGCAACTGTGTGAACTCAAATATCACAATATAGTCATTTTCTATATCGCACAGAGACAACCCCTCGATATATCAAGTATATTCCATATATCGCCCAGCCCTACTTTCAAATGTTACAGGAATGAAAAAAACAAGCAGACATGTTGGCTTGAATCGAAGTCGGAACATGACAAACTTGCGAAAAAACGGTTTTGTTCTCATGAGTAGCAAAAACAATGGCGGGGTTGTGTACTACTCTTTGTTTTTTCTTTAAACGCTTCTGTTCACTCACTCTTTTTCAAGAACCAAGATCATATTTCAAACCAAAGGTCCACAGACGTAAACATTGTATAACAGAGGCATTCACGTGGTATGAAAACAATATCATGACTTGGAGACAATGTCATAAAGCATTGAATACAAGTGTTATGGTTTTATAAATAAAGCACTTTTGTGTTAATGGTTCAGTCAAGACAGGGGTCAGCAACCCAAAGTGTTGAAAGAGCCATATTGGACCAAAAATACAAATAACTAATCTTTCTGGAGCCGCAAAATAATTAATTTTAAGTGTTATAATGAAGACAACACATTATGTAAGTGTCAATATTAGTTAAATTAGTGTACTATCAAAATGACTTTAGAAGTCTTATATAAGTGTTATAATGAAGACAACACATGATGTAAGTGTCTATATTAGTTATATTAGCCTACTATCAAAATGACTTTAAAAGTCGTATACAAGTGTTATAATGAAAACACATCATGTAAATGTCTATTTTAGCCTACAATCAAAATTACTTTAAAAGTATGTGTATATAAGTGTTACAATGAAGACAACACATTATGTGTCTATATTAGTTATATTAGCCTATACTATCAAAATCACTTTAAAAGTCTTATATAAGTGTTATAATGAAGACAACACATGATGCAATTGTGTATATTAGTTATATTAGCCTACTATCAAAATGACTTTAGAAGTCTTATATAAGTGTTATAATGAAGACAACACATGATGTGTCTATATTAGCTATATTAGCCTACTATCAAAAATACTTTGAAAGTCTTATATAAGTGTTATAATGAAGTCAACACATGATGTAAGTGTCTATATTAGCCTACTATCAAAAATACTTTGAAAGTCTTATATAAGTGTTAAAATGAAGTCAACACATGATATAAGTGGCTACATTAGCCTACTATCGGCGTGGCGCGGTTGGGAGAGTGGCCGTGCCAGCAACCTGAGGGTTCCTGGTTCAATCCCCACCTACTACCAACTTTGTCACGTCCGTTGTGTCCTTGAGCAAGACACTCCACCCTTACTCCTGATGGGTCGTGGTTAGGGCCTTGCATGGCAGCTCCCGCCATCAGTGTGTGAATGGGTGAATGTGGAAATAGTGTCAAAGCGCTTTGAGTACCTTGAAGGAAGAAAAGCACTATACAAGTATAACCCATTTACCATTTATCAAAATGACTTTAAAAGTCTTATATTACTTACAGTCCTTACAGTTTACAACCTTGTCAAATTATATGAAATCACGTGTTAGTCACAAAGATTATTATTTATTTAACACTGAAACCTGAGGATTAGGTCAGGCTGATTACAAAAATAGGTACTAAAACCAATTAAACTGCAATAAGAAAGGACTCATGAATAACTGACGAAAAATGTATTTACATAAAATTATGTTATCCTAGAATAAATAAACTAAATGAAAAATGAATATGCTTCTTAACTAAACTCTCCATAAAATGAAAGTGGAAATTAAAAATGTCGTCATAACTTTTGCGCTGAAGAAACTTCTTTATGACTTTACCTCCAGACCTCTGTTTGTTTGAGATTGTCATTACTTAAAAATGTATTACAACCGAGTACCGCTGCGCCCATATGGACCAGAGCTGAGAAACACTTTTTTTGGTGGCCCAACATTGGACCATGTTTTATTGTGTTTGCACCAACATTGGACCATGTTTCTTAGCCATAGGGTTCTGACCCTATGGCTAAGAAACACTGGTTTGGACGGAATAACAGCGCCTCTGCTGGTTGCAGACTAATAGTTGACTTGAATTTGCTTCAATCGCTTCCACAAAAATTTACAGAATTCCTGGAGATGTATGAATTATTTATTCAAGTATTGTGCTCATTCCTAGTTCAGATACATGCTTGCCAGGATTTTAGCAGGTTAACGTGAGCCTCCAAACATGAATGGTTATTAAATCTGGTTCAAAAAGATGTAGTGCTGCGAATAACACAGTCAACATCTTTGTCACTATCAAGTCCCGATGGAATGGTTCATCATGCTACATAATAAAGGCAATCATGCGTAAATAAGGCATTCTCTTTGCCACTTATCAAGTGAAAATGCTGGTTCACCCTTCACTGACGAGTCAAATCAGCCCTCTGTGCCTCGACTGGCCATTACAGTCAATGCAGAGTTGTATTGAGAGGGGGCTCTAAATATTTCATCAGGTTATTAGACCAGATCTGTACTCATTCCAGTTTCAGGCACGCAATACAGCGAACAAACAGCTTGGAGCAGTGCGGCTTCCGCTGACTTACCACTCTTGAATAATATGCGTGGTGCTTATGGCCGTCAGCAGCATCAATCAAACCTGCCGTCGTTGGAATCAGCAGGACGCGCACTGACCAATGTGTTTCATGCTGGCCGTGTTTTTTCTCTTGGAGGTTGGCCGGTGGAAGCTGCCGGCTAATTTTCAGTTTGCCAAAGGAAATAAGCAGATATTAACAGTAAATGAACAAATGGATTAATAATCCATTTTTACAGCTTGTCCCTCATAATGTAGACAAAATAATAGGTAGATAAATGACACAATATGTTACTGCATACATCAGCAGACTAATTAGGAGTCTTTGTTTGTTTACTTACTACTAAAAGAGAAGTTGTCTAGTATGTTCACTATTTTATTTAAGGACTAAATTGCAATAAGATAGACAGACAGACAGCACCTTTATTTTGTCCATTCTTAACATGTACAAGACACATAAGAACTGAAATTACAATAATAAACATATGTTTCATGTACCCTAAGACTTTTAGTTAAAATAAAGACAATAATGCCATTTTTTGTGCTCCCCCTTATTTAGAAAAGTACCGAAAAGTATTGAAAAGTATCGAAATACATTTTGGTACCGGTACTAAAATATTGGTATCGGGACAACCCTAATCCCTAGTCATGAGAATGGTTGCCAATGAAAGAACCTAAGAAGCATTAAAACCATTGTCGACATTGTCTTTATAAATCTAGACTGCAATTTATAACACATAAAACAATGACATTTCTTCTTTCACTTTTTCTTTTCTTTTATTGTAACTGGATTTAAGTATGTTCTGTAGCTGCCGGCTAATTGCCAGTTTGCCAAAGGAAATAAGCAGATATTAACAGTAAATGAACAAGAGGATTAATAATCCATTTTTACAGCTTGTCCCTCATAATTTTGACAAAATAGGTAGATAAATGACACAATATGTTACTGCATACGTCAGCAAACTAATTTGGAGTCTTTATTTGTTTACTTACTACAAAAAGACAAGTTGTCTAGTATGTTCACTATTTTATTTAAGGACTAAATTGCAATAATAAACATATGTTTCATGTAACCTAAGATTTTTAGTTAAAATAAAGACAATAATGCCATTTTTTTGTGGTCCCCCTTATTTAGAAAAGTACCGAAAAGTATTGAAATACATTTTGGTACCGGTACTAAAATATTGGTATCGGGACAACACTAATCCCTAGTCATAAGAATGGTTGCCAAGGAAAGAACCTAAGAAGCTTTAAAAGTAGGGCTGGGCGATATATCGATATACTCGATATATCGCGGGTTTGTCTCTGTGCGATATAGAAAATGACTATATCGTTAAATTCAAGTATACGTTCTAAAACAGTTGTTTTTAGCTGCGGGCATTACACTGCATGCGTTTCCCACTCTTTCTTGTCTCTCCTCATAGAGACTTAAAACGTCACGTGTGAAACGTCATAAGCTACCGCGGAGCAGACAAGTAGCGACATGGTAACGTTAGCTGTGATGCTAACGGAGCGGTGCGAGTGGTAATACGAGAGAAAGAAGGTGCAAATCTGGAAACAAATGAAGGAAGAATTAATTCCCAAGAAAAACAGCACGGGGTCCATCGTCTGGCGGTGGTTTGGCTTCAAGTGGGAATATGTTGAACAATTATGCGGCAAAAGTGTTGCTACAAAAAGTAGCAGCACTGCTAATGTAGCATGATTTGAAAAGTCACCCGCTAGAGAATGAGGAGTGCTTGAAACTCCGCATGTCAACATCTCCGTTCGGTGCCACACCAACAAAATGCCGAAGCAACTATTTCCACATCAACACCGTATAAAAAAACAACAGAAGGATATAACGTCCGCAGGAACCTACCACATAGCGAAGGACATACACTATTTGATTTCCTATTATGCAGCTCATTTTTATTTGACAGTTATTGAACTATCTTGTGTGACGTCATGCACAAAAGTGCACTTTATTTGTTTTAAACTATTGTAGTGGCGTTCTGTACAAAAAGTGCACTTTATTGTAGTGTTGTTTTGATATGTCATTTTAGTGACATCATGCACAAAAGTGAACTCATAACTTGTTTTAAAATGTCTCTGACAATCTTGCACTTTCTGTTTTGGAAATGACATGAATGTTTGTGCCACTGTTAAATAACTGTTTAATAAATGCAGTTTTGGTAAATTGACTTAGTTGTGATTTCCCTCTTTGCATGAAATTTAAAATGAGCATATATTAATGAAGTATGAACAAGAATGTTTTAATGTAGACACATAGAATCATCATACTGCTGTGATTATATGCACCAAGTGTTCATTCAAGGCTAAGGCAAAATATCGAGATATATATGGTGTATCGTGACATGGCCTAAAAATATCGAGATATTAATTTAGGGCTATATAAATAAACATTGATTGATTGATTGATAATAAAAGGCCATATCGCCCAGCCCTAATTAAAACCATTGTCGACATTGCCTTTATAAATCTAGACTGCAATTTATAACACATAAAACAATTACATTTCCTCTTTCACTTTTTTTTTCTTTTATTGTAACTGGATTTAAGTATGTTCTGTAGCTGCCGGCTAATTTCCAGTTTGCCAAAGGAAATACACTGCAAAAACTGAAATCTAAGTAAGATTAAATATCTGAAATAAGGGTGATATTTGCTTATTTTCTGTCTGATAAGATAATTCTTCTCACTAAGCAGATTTTATGTTAGAGTATTTTACTTGTTTTAAGTGTTTTGGTCCTAAATTAGCTGAGATTTTATGACCCATATTGAGTAAAACATGCTTGAAACTAGAATATCAACCGTTGCAAAGCTATGTCATCAACACTCAAAAGTATAAAAGTACCTTTTCAAAGTAATCATTTCTTATTTCAAGCATGAAATAAAAAATCATGACTTTGACACAAGTGTGTCTCATAATTAAAACAGATGACAGCCAAATGGACTTTGCTGTTTTATTTTCAATGAAACAATAGAAAATATGTACTCTTATAGTAGTACAGTTGGCACACTACAGTAAACTGACAGTTAATATTAAACATTCGACATTTCAAACAATTTTGAGCAGAAATAGTTCATGCACATTCAGATAAATTCTTCAAAATTACAATAAAAAAAAATTGGCCTGGGGCTGGGCTGTAAATATATATATATGTATATATTACAGATGCGCGGTTTGCGGACACAACCGCGGACTCCGCGGGTAATCCGCGTGTCGGGCGGATGCATGACGAAAAAAATAGATTTTAAATAGATTCGGGCGGGTGGCGGTTGAACCAATTCAGAAAAAAAAATACATAGTTAAATGTTGTTACCCACATACGAAAAACGAGCAGCACTCTTTGAAACAGGCAATTATTCATCAGGCACTGCTGCAGCTGTCACGCCAAATTTCTTCCCCCTGTCACGCCAAATTTCTTCCCCCTACAACCCCCCCATTTACTTCCGGGGCTGCATCCAATAAAGTCACAAAGTTGCCGGGGGTCCTTAACCGGCACGCGACTGTCCTGTTTCGCGCCTGTACAAAAAAAAACAATAATCGATTTCTTCAGATTCCAGCAGCTGTCAAAGACGAAGTATCCTTCTAGCGACGGGCAGTCAAAGCCGAAGTGCTATCGATCGCTGTCAATGACGTAAGAGGAAACATGACCACGGAAGTAAATGGGGGGGGGGGGGGGGGGGGGGGGGGTTGTAGGGGGTAGAAATTTGGCGTGACACCCCCTACAAAAGCCTTCCACCCATTTACTTCCGGGGCTGCGTCCAATAAAGTCACAAAGTTACCGGGGGTCCTTAACCCGCACGCGACTGTCCTGTCTCTGCTGCATTGGATCAGTCTCCTTTCTTTAACAGGAATGCCTTGCATCGTCTATATTAGATATATAACAACGGTTGGGTGGCGGGCGGTTGTGGTTTTGATAAAATGTTAGTTCGGGTGGATGGCGGGTGGATGACGGGTGGATGACGACTTTTGTGATGCGTTTGCGGATGAAATAATTGTCTATCCGCGCATCTCTAGTATATATATATATATATATACTGTGTATATATATATATATATATATATACACACTACCGTTCAAAAGTTTGGGGTCACATTGAAATGTCCTTATTTTTTAAGGAAAAGCACTGTACTTTTCAATGAAGATAACTTTAAACTAGTCTTAACTTTAAATAAATACACTCATACATTGCTAATGTGGTAAATGACTATTCTAGCTGCAAATGTCTGGTTTTTTTTGGTGCAATATCTACATAGGTGTATAGAGGCCCATTTCCAGAAACTATCACTCCAGTGTTCTAATGGTACAATGTGTTTGCTCATTGGCTCAGAAGGCTAATTGATGATTAGAAAAACCCTTGTGCAATCATGTTCACACATCTGAAAACAGTTAAGCTTGTTACAGAAGCTACAAAACTGACCTTCCTTTGAGCAGATTGAGTTTCTGGAGCATCACATTTGTGGGGTCAATTAAACGCTCAAAATGGCCAGAAAAAGAGAACTTTCATCTGAAACTCGACAGTGTATTCTTGTTCTTAGAAATGAAGGCTATTACACAAAATTGTTTGGGTGACCCCAAACTTTTGAACGGTAGTGTGTGTATATATATATATACATACATGCATACATACATACATACATACATACATACATACACACACACACACACACACACACACACACACACACACACACACACACACACACACACACACACACACACACACACACACACACACACACACATATATATTCCTTGCGCACTAATTGACTGAAAGAGCACGCACTTGGTGCGATGATGTCATGTTATCGATGGGAAAATGCATTTTTAGACAATATGATTTGCCTGAGCGGCTAGGAGACCCCGAGAGTAACAAGCGGTTGCCTTGTTGCCTTTCCATTAAGAAAAATAAACTAGTTTTTAGTATAAGTTTGCTGGTTTCAAAAAATGTAATGCCGAGCGCATATCCTTATGTCCAGATAATGGCACTAGCATTTACTTAATTTAAGAATATTTTTGAACATACTGAGAAAAAAGGTCTCATGTTTGTTTTTTCTATCAAGAAAAGTGCACTTGTTATTAGTGAAATTATACTTATTTTAAGGTATTTTGGGGTTCATTGGGGTTAGCTAATTTTACTTGTTTTGGAAAGTCTTGACAAGCCAAATTTTCTTGTTCTATATAGGCAGATAATTTTGCTTAGTTCAAGTAAAATACCACTAATTTTTGTATTTGTTTCCCTTGTTTTTGAACACTGACTTTTTGCAGTGTATAAATATATAGACTTAGACTTGCGTGTGTGTGCATGTTGTTTGTACACATGTGATTTTACCAGATACATCATTCACTACTGAGTAGTTTAGCAAGTGCACAGAACACTAACAGTGATTGGTGCTTTGCTTTAAAGCAGTAACTTTTCAACCTTCATCAAATATGTTCATAACTTTTGGGATGATACAACTAGTTGACTGACACCTCTGAGGGGGTCTGTATCGCTCATACTGGCATTTAGTGACTTTAAGGAGGGTTGGCAAGAACCCTGCTACACAAAAAACTACAAGTATACTGACTTGCTTTACAGCAGTGTTTTTCAACCTTTTTTGAGCCGAGGCACATTTTTTGCATTGAAAAAATCCGGAGGCACACCACCAGCAGAAAACATTAAAAAAATGAAACTCCGTAGCGATAGATATCCCTCGCCCGGACGCGGGTCACCGGGGCCCCCCTCTGGAGCCAGGCCCGGAGGTGGGGCACGATGGCGAGCGCCTGGTGGCCGGGCCTGTCCCCAAGGGGTCCGGCCGGGCACAGCCCGAAGAGGCAACATGGGTTCCCCCTCCAATGGGCTCACCACCCATAGCAGGGGTCATAGAGGTCAGGTGCGATGTGAGCTGGGCGGTAGCCGAAGGCAGGGCACTTGGCGGTCCGATCCTCGGCTACAGAAGCTAGCTCTTGGGACGTGGAACGTCACCTCGCTGGGGGGGAAGGAGCCTGAGCTAGTGCGCGAGGTGGAGAAGTTCCGACTAGACATAGTTGGACTCACTTCGACGCACAGCAAGGGCTCTGGAACCAGTTCTCTCGAGAGGGGCTGGACTCTCTTCTACTCTGGCGTTGCCGGCAGTGAGAGGCAACGGGCTGGGGTGGCAATTCTTGTCGCCCCCCCGGCTCAGAGCCTGCATGTTGGAGTTCAACCCGGTGGACGAGAGGGTAGCTTCCCTCCGCCTTCGGGTGGGGGAACGGGTCCTGACTGTGGTTTGCGCTTACGCGCCAAACCGCAGCTCAGAGTACCCACCCTTTTTGGATTCGCTCGAGGGAGTACTTGAGAGTGCTCCCCCGGGTGATTCCCTCGTTCTACTGGGGGACTTCAACGCTCATGTTGGCAGCGACAGTGAAACCTGGAGAGGCGTGATTGGGAAGAATGGCTTCCCGGATCTGAACCCGAGCAGTGTTTTGTTATTGGACTTTTGTGCCCGTCACAGATTGTCCATAACGAACACCATGTTCAAACATAAGGGTGTCCATATGTGCACTTGGCACCAGGACACCCTAGGCCGCAGTTCCATGATCGACTTTGTAGTTGTGTCGTCGGATTTGCGGCCTCATGTTTTGGACACTCGGGTGAAGAGAGGGGCGGAGCTTTCTACCGATCACCACCTGGTGGTGAGTTGGCTGCGATGGTGGGGGAGGATGCCGGACAGACCTGGCAGGCCCAAACGCATTGTGAGGGTTTGCTGGGAACGTCTGGCAGAGTCTCCTGTCAGAGAGAGTTTCAATTTCCACCTCCGGAAGAACTTTGAACATGTCACGAGGGAGGTGCTGGACATTGAGTCCGAACGGACCATGTTCCGCGCCTCTATTGTCGAGGCGGCTGATTGGAGCTGTGGCCGCAAGGTAGTTGGTGCCTGTCGTGGCGGTAATCCTAGAACCCGTTGGCGGACACCGGCGGTGAGGGATGCCGTCAAGCTGAAGAAGGAGTCCTATCGGGTTCTTTTGGCTCATAGGACTCCTGAGGCAGCGGACAGGTACCGACAGGCCAAGCGGTGTGCGGCTTCGGCGGTCGTGGAGGCAAGAACTCGGACATGGGAGGAGTTTGGGGAAGCCATGGAAAACGACTTCCGGACGGCTTCGAAGCGATTCTGGACCACCATCCGCCGCCTCAGGAAGGGGAAGCAGTGCACTATCAACACCGTGTATGGTGAGGATGGTGTTCTGCTGACCTCGACTGCGGATGTTGTGGATGGGTGGAGGGAATACTTCGAAGACCTCCTCAATCCCACCAACACGTCTTCCTATGAGGAGGCAGTGCCTGGGGAATCTGTGGTGGGCTCTCCTATTTCTGGGGCTGAGGTTGCTGAGGTAGTTAAAAAGATCCTCGGTGGCAAGGCCCCGGGGGTGGATGAGAACCGCCCGGAGTTCCTTAAGGCTCTGGATGCTGTGGGGCGGTCTTGGTTGACAAGACTCTGCAGCATCGCGTGGACATCGGGGGCGGTACCTCTGGATTGGCAGACCGGGGTGGTGGTTCCTCTCTTTAAGAAGGGGAACCGGAGGGTGTGTTCTAACTATCGTGGGATCACACTCCTCAGCCTTCCCGGTAAGGTCTATTCAGGTGTGCTGGAGAGGAGGCTACGCCGGATAGTCGAACCTCGGATTCAGGAGGAACAGTGTGGTTTTCGTCCTGGTCGTGGAACTGTGGACCAGCTCTATACTCTCGGCAGGGTCCTTGAGGGTGCATGGGAGTTTGCCCAACCAGTCTACATGTGTTTTGTGGACTTGGAGAAGGCATTCGACCGTGTCCCTCGGGAAGTCCTGTGGGGAGTGCTCAGAGAGTATGGGGTATCGGACTGTCTGATTGTGGCTGTCCGCTCCCTGTATGATCAGTGCCAGAGTTTGGTCCGCATTGCCCACAGTAAGTCGGACACGTTTCCAGTGAGGGTTGGACTCCGCCAAGGCTGCCCTTTGTCACCGATTCTGTTCATAACTTTTATGGACAGAATTTCTAGGCGCAGTCAAGGCGTTGAGGGGATCTGGTTTGGTGGCTGCAGGATTAGGTCTCTGCTTTTTGCAGATGATGTGGTCCTGATGGCTTCATCTGGCCAGGATCTTCAGCTCTCGCTGGATCGGTTCGCAGCTGAGTGTGAAGCGACTGGGATGAGAATCAGCACCTCCAAGTCCGAATCCATGGTTCTCGCCCGGAAAAGGGTGGAGTGCCATCTCCGGGTTGCGGAGGAGACCCTGCCCCAAGTGGAGGAGTTCAAGTACCTCGGAGTCTTGTTCACGAGTGAGGGAAGAGTGGATCGTGAGATCGACAGGTGGATCGGTGCGGCGTCTTCAGTAATGCGGACGCTGTATCGATCCGTTGTGGTGAAGAAGGAGCTGAGCCGGAAGGCAAAGCTCTCAATTTACCGGTCGATCTACGTTCCCATCCTCACCTATGGTCATGAGCTTTGGGTTATGACCGAAAGGACAAGATCACGGGTACAGGCGGCCGAAATGAGTTTCCTCCGCCGGGTGGCGGGGCTCTCCCTTAGAGATAGGGTGAGAAGCTCTGCCATCCGGGGGGGGCTCAAAGTAAAGCCGCTGCTCCTCCACATCGAGAGGAGCCAGATGAGGTGGTTCGGGCATCTGGTCAGGATGCCACCCGAACGCCTCCCTAGGGAGGTGTTTAGGGCACGTCCGACCGGTAGGAGGCCACGGGGAAGACCCAGGACACGTTGGGAAGACTATGTCTTCCGGCTGGCCTGGGAACGCCTCGGGATCCCCCGGGAGGAGCTGGACGAAGTGGCTGGGGAGAGGAAAGTCTGGGCTTCCCTGCTTAAGCTGCTGCCCCCGCGACCCGACCTCGGATAAGCGGAAGAAGATGGATGGATGGATGGATATTTGAACACCAATTGATTTTGGTAGTAATAACAGATGAATTGATCAGGGGCCGTACTTAGCAAGCTTCTTAGAATTACTCCTAAGAAGTCTGCTAAGAGTTGACTTAAGAGTAAATAAATTATTCGCTGAAAGCTGCACTTAAAAGTTAGTTATCAAGCGTCTTACTCACACTTTCAGCGAAGTGTAGGACTGAATCTTAAGTGTCACACTCAGAGCTGAATTACGACATTACTATGTGCCGTAAACGGAATTTTAGGTGACGTCATTTCTGTGTCCATAGAAATGACCAATCACGGAATGGAATCCGTTGTCTAAGAATAAAGAAATATCTTGGAAGTATTTAAGTGGACAATGGGAGTGTATATTTTGACAATAAACTACAAAATAATACAAAACAAACTAGTCCCCGCCGGCACTCACGCTACCGCTCCCTCTCTTCTATCGCCCACACACTCACTGACGTCACTCACCTCACGGCCACACACATACGCTACTGTCATAACATTTTCTTTCCAATTCATTAATTAGGCAATTAATTTGAAACTGGTGTGGGTGGCTCTATATATACTAGCCCACTGCAGACACATGCAGAAATCAACAAGGAATCGAAAAGTATTAAATCTCTGACAAAAATAATATCCGCTCTGTCTAAACGATACCGTTTGATCAGCTGCTCGTCATCAAAAAAAAAAAAATCATTGTTCCGTTCCCTGAACGTTCGCGCACGTCTCTCTCGCCTCAGTGCCATCCCCTGCTGGCAACTCCTAACCACTTAAGACACCTCTGAAGGTCTCTTAAATATCGTGGAGAGTAGGAGTGATTCTTAGACTTAAGAACGTTGATAAAAAGCTTTTATTCTTAAGTTTGAGAGTAGGACTAAATTTCGCAAATTCTCAGGACTTAAGTGTAAAATGGCACTCTAAGAAGCTTGATAAGTACGGCCCCAGGCATGTAATTAAAATACTGAAACTTGTTTCAGTCATAAGTAGGGATGTATATTAGGAAGAATTTATCGATACGATACCCTTATTGATATTACTTATTGATACCGGTACTTATATATGTGATGTGATGTGTATGTGATTTGTGGAAATAAAGCTGTAAAAAAATGCATTTTAATTAGCATTAAAAGTAGCACAAAATGTTGAACATCTCCAACATGATGTACTGTAACATCTCAGAGCAGGGAAGTCTTTTATCAACACCTGTTTTGAAGTCTTAAAGAAGTCAGTGTGAGGTGAAAATGTCATCTTCTTGTTTGGACCACACAGACCCATCACTGTGTTTCTATTCATCACAATTACACACAGCTGGAAATAATATTTATACATGGCATGTATGTGCAACACAAACCTTTTACATGATACTTATAATATAAAATATATTATATAAATCAATACAATCCAGGTTTCCCCTAAAATGCCAAGATACCTGTGGTGGTGGGGGTGTAGTTATGAGCGTGGCCACCATGACATCATCAATTAATTTGCATAATTTGCTATGGTTTTCTTTAAAAAGGCTCAAAAATGTATACATACATTTAAAAACAAATGTTATTAATTAGTAATAACATATATATTATTTATCGTTATGCCATATTTTCAATTGTTGCTGCTTTTTGCACAATGCACTTTGTTGAGATTCTTTCAAGTGTTTACAGACTTTTAATGAGTTTTTTTTTAACTTAAAAACAACTAGCAACAAATGATCATCTTATTCTGGTGCTATCATTAAACTTGTGTTTAGAGACTCTGTCCCTCGACGTCCTTGACTAGCTGCAGCGAGCGTGACGTCACATATGCTAGGCGCTGTAGCCATTGTTTCACTTTCTCTTCTTAAAAGCCACAATGGCGTGCATTTCGTTGACATACGGTTTTCGGTAGTGCGGTTTTCAGTACATCACTTGTCAATCGTGCACAAATAATAGGCTATATATATATATATATATATATATATATATATATATATATATATATATATATATATATATATATATATATATATATATATATATATATATATATATATATATATATATATATGTATAAATTCATACTGTAATGACCAACTAATGTTATTGTTTTATGTTCGTGTGGTTTGGATTTGACATTCACAGTGACTTTTATCTCCACGACAATACATCGACGAAACACTTTAGCTACGGAGCTAACGTGATAGCATCGTGCTTAACTGCATATAGAAATAAAATAAATAAATCCCTGACTGGAAGGATAGACAGAAGATCAACAATACTATTAAACCATGGACATGTAAATACACGGTTAATGCTTTCCAGCCTGGCGAAGGTTAACAATGCTGTTGCTAACGACGCCATTGAAGTTAACTTAGCAACCGGACCTCACAGAGCTATGCTAAAAACATTAGCTATCCACCTATGCCAGCCAGCCCTCATCTGCTCATCAACACCCGTGCTCACCTGCGTTCCAGCGATCGACGGTGCGACGAAGGACTTCACCCGATCACAGATGCGGTCGACGAGACGGCGGAAGTTAAGGTGAGTTCGGCGGCTAGCGCGTCTGCTATCCATCTCTATCCTCCTGGCTGTGTTGCTGTAGTCCGCCGCTAATACACCGATCCCACCTACAACTTTTTTCTTTGCAGTCTCCATTGTTCATTAAACAAATTGAAAAAGATTCACCAACACAGATGTCCAGAATACTGTGGTATTTTGAAATGAAAACAGAGCTTTTTTGTATTGTATTCAATGGGGTACCAATACTACCGTATCAACCGTTTACGTCACGCGCATACGTCATCATATCTAGACGTTTTCAACCGGAAGTGTGGCGGGAAATTTAAAATTGCACTTTATAAGTTAACCCGGCCGTATTGGCATGTGTTGCAATGTTAAGATTTCATCATTGATGTATAAACTATCAGACTGCGTGGTCGGTAGTAGTGGGTTTCAGTAGGCCTTTAAGAGACAGAACCAACAAACACATTCAAGCAAGATGTCTTTTAATGCCACGCAACTAAAGACCTGGATGCTATCTAGCTTCAAAGCAACTTTATGGATTATTATATTATACCTCAATTTTTCACTTTTGATTTGATTTATATTGGCTTGTGGATTAACAGATCGCTACGAGGACGGTTGATGAAATGTGGTCGTGAGTAAAGAGTGTTCACTTCAAACTGACACAGTGTGCGTGACTTTTGAAGAGGAAATATGGCTGTGGTACAAACTTTTGTGTGGTGTTGCTTCCCTATTTGTCATTATTCAATGCTGACTTCAATGTGTAGCAGCGGCAGCTGGACTCAATGTGACAGCGTGTCATAATTACGTCTGTCAGTTGAAACAAAAAAATACTGATAGCTGTATCTTTAGTCCAGAATTGTCACGGTCCTCATGAACCGACTTAATTAGGAACTGCTACCAAAAAATACCGGTACTCGGTATACATCCGTAGTAAGCTTGTACAGTATACCAGTACTGGTATAGTATCGCGGTACTAATAAATCAAAAACTTTGAAAAGTACCGGTTCCCGGGCATGACGGCGCGTCGTCACTTCGTGACATTGCTGGTTGTTTGAGCAGAGGAGCATGTTCGGCAGCGCACACACACGGAGTACTTACAAGCAGACACAGTGTGTAGACAGAAAAGGGAGAATGGACGCATTTTGGTGTAAAAACTAAAGATAAAGGTGAAGTTATAACACTGAAACACCCTCAGGAAGAGGTGTTTTAAGACATGGCTAGCTAGCTAGCAGCTAACATCCATTTGCAGTCAGCAGTGTTTAAGCTACTTCTAAATCACTAATCCTGGCCTCCATGGCGACAAATAAAGTCAGTTTCTTACAAGTAGCATTATCACTGGAGGACGAGGTGACTCTAAACATGCTTCACTACACACCGTAGGAGGATACCATGAATTGATTAACGTGGACCCCGACTTAAACAAGTTGAAAAACGTATTTGGGTGTTACCATTTAGTGGTCAATTGTACGGAATATGTTATGTACTGTGCAATATACTAATAAAAGTTTCAATCAATGAATCAATACAATAGCTAACCGTTAACAGCAAGCTAGCACCCTGAAAGTACACAAATGCCATGGATAGATCTACACCTGACATCCACTGTAATGATATCAAGTACAAGAGTATATCTAGTTGATACTACTATGATTACAACAATATTTTTTAGCCTCACAAAATCTTTTTTCCTTTTTAAAAAAATTCATATTATGTTTATAAACTCAGGAAATACGTCCCTGGACACATGAGGACTTTGAATATGACCAATGTATGATCCTGTAACTACTTGGTATCGCATCGATACCTAAATGTGTGGTATCATCCAAAACTAATGTAAAGTATCAAAGAAGAGAAGAATAAGTGATTATTACAGTTTAACAGAAGTTTAGATAGAACATGTTAAAACAGAAAATAAGCAGATATTAACAGTAAATTAACAAGTGGATTAATAATCAATTTTTACAGTTTGTCCCTCATAATGTAGACAAAATAGAATGATAAATGAAACAATATGTTACTGCCTACATCAGCAGACTAATTAGGAGTCTTTGTTTGTTTACTTACTACTAAAAGACAAGTTGTCTAGTATGTTCACTATTTTATTTAAGGACTAAATTACAATAATAAACATATGTTTCATGTACCCTAAGATTTTTTTGTTCAAATAAAGACAATAATGCCATTTTTTGTGGTCCCCCTTATTTAGAAAAGTACCGAAAAGTATCGAAATACATGTTGGTACCGGTACTAAAATATTGGTATCGGGACAACACTAATCCCTAGTCATAAGAATGGTTGCCAATGAAATAACTTAAAAAGCATTAAAACCATTGTCCACATTGCCTTTATAAATCTAGACTGCAATTTATAACACACAAAACAATGACATTTCCTCTTTCACTTTTTATTTTCTTTTATTGTAACTGGATTTAAGTATGTTCTGTAACTGTATCTGTTATTTTAATTTATTACTTTGAGAATGTTTTATTTTTTTTGTCATTTTCCTTTCTTTTATTTGTAATTGGATTTGTGTATTATTTAACTTTGAACTTTTGAAAAGGACCCCAGGAAGACTAGCCTGGCGTTTGTGCGTCAGCTAATGGGGATCCTCAAATTACAATAAACATTTGCAATTCAATTAAATTCAATTAAATTCAGACTTCTCTTCTTGCTATTGTATTTGTCCTTCGCAACAACAACATCTAAAAGTACAAATTGAGAAATGTTAAAGACCGGCACAATGTCACATTAGCCATTTGTTAAACAAATTATCCAAATATGTTGGCCTGTTCTTTTACCTTCGTCATTATCTTGCTCTTTATGCTCTACTTACTCTATACAAACCTATCTTTGAACCACATCTAAACTACTGTAATGTCATCTGGTGTATTGATTGATTGATTTAAACTTGTATTAGTAGATTGCAAAGTTTAGTACATATTCCGTAAAATTGACCACTAAATGGTAACACCCGAATAAGTTTTTCAACTTGTTTAAGTCGGGGTCCACGTAAATCAATTCATGGTAAAACAACTTGTTGACGAGGATGTAACATCTTCCCTAGCTACCTTCACAAATTAGAATCCATGCAAAAGAAAATCATACAGGCCATGTCATGGTCCAAGTTTAATGCCCCCACTTGACATCTATTCCATAATTATCATCTCTTAAGACTGACAGAGTTCAATATTTATCACAATGCTTGTCTACCTATCAAGTCATCCACAGGCTGAATCTCAGGCTCTGTAGCTTGGTTTCTATCTATCGTCCCCAGCATGCCCACAACACTTGTAACTTTGACATGATATCAGGTAAACATCGTCTACTGGCTTGTACTGCTCGAAGTGTTGTATGCAGGAGACCAAAGATCTGGAACCGGCTCGATGAGAGCCTCAGGATGCTGTATTCATTCTCCAACTTCAAAAAGAAACTGAAATCATACCTATTAACCACCTATCTCTAATGCCTCATGTGAATAACTAGTGCTCCTTTAGAGGGTTAGCATTGTCACTAGGGTTGTCCCGATCCGATATTTGGATCGGATCGGCCGCCGATATTTGCCAAAAAATGCGTATCGGCAAGGCATGGGAAAATGCCGATCCAGATCCAGTTTTTTTTAAAATTCCGGTTCCGGTCCGTGTTTTCCAACGCACCGATTTAAATATTACATTCCACTTTTCTGCTGCTCCCTAATTTCCATTCCGTATTTTCCAGCACACCTTCAACACATCCACAGGTCTGTGTCCTAACCGTTAAGACGGCCATGTGAATTAAAAGTTACCGGTAAAAATGTCAGCTGTCTCTGTGCGATATAGAAAATGACTATATCGTGATATTCGAGTATACATTCTCACGCAGTTGCTTTTAGCTGCTGGCATTACACTACAGGCTCTTCTTACTCTTTCCTGTGTCTCCTTCTCACAGACAGCAAGCGCACCTTCTTACATACGTCACATACTGTCACGTCATGCGTCACATACGTATACGCCCTCTCCCAGCAGAGAGGTAGCAGCATGGCTAACGTTAGCTGTGATGGTAGCGCTGCCGTGCGAGTGGTAATACGAATGAAGGAATAATTAATTAATTCCCCCCCAAAAAAGCGGGGGGTCCATCGTCTGGCGGTGGTTTGGCTTCAAGTGGGAATATGTCAAGCAGACAACCGTAATTTGTCAAGTGTGGAGCAAAAGCGTTGCTATAAAAAGTAGCATTACTGCTAATATGTAGCATCATTTGAAAAGTCACCTGCTAGAGAATGAAGAGCGTTTGAAACTCTGCATGTCAACATCTCCGTTCGGTGCCACACGCCCACACCATCAAAATGCAGAGGCAAACATTTCCAGATCAACACCATATGAAAAAAATAGTGATTTTTGTAGTTGTGATTTCTTTCTCTGCATGAAAGTGTAAAAGTAGCATATATTAATGCAGTATGAAGAAGAATGTTTTAATGTAGACACATAGAATCATCATACTGCTGTGATTATATGCATCAAGTGTTCATTCAAGGCTAAGGCAAAATATCCAGATATATATGGTGTATCGCGATATGGCCTTAAAATATCACGATATTGAAAAAAGGCCATGTCGCCCAGCCCTAGTTCAATGATGCCATTTCTGTTTGTCATGTATAATTTTGTCTATTTTGTGTTTATCCTTGAACAAACAGGTCAGTTTCTTGTTACCAACCATTGTGTATTATTCAAACTCACCTAATTCAGCTGGCTAGTTGTTATCAAGAGTACTAAAACCCTTTTCAACATGAATCTGACAACTAAGTAGGCTAAATAACTTTAAACTTTAATACATGCTCGGATAGGCCAGTATCGGCCAGTATCGGCATCGGATCGAAAGTGCAAAAACAACATCGGTATTGGATCTGAAGTGCAAAAACCTGGATCGGGACATCCCTAATTCAAACATCAGACTGTATAATACATATGTTCCTTGACTGCACTTAAATGTAGAATATATGTAGAATATATTTATATTATTTATATATTATATATATAATATATTATATATATAATATATTATTTATTATTATTACTGTCTATTGTGAGCAAACTGTGGTGCTGAATTTCCCCCAGGGATCAATAAAGTACTTTCTATTCTATTCTATTCTATTCTATTCTATTCTATTCTATTCTAATTGTCACATGTGGCTTCGGGGTAGACTACTGTTGGGTTGTGCGTGGTTGAATGTATTTATGTACAGTCATGGTCTAAGGCTGCAGCTAACGATTATTTTTCTATCGATTAATCTATAGATTGTTTTTTCGATTAATCGGTTAATCTATAGATTATTTTTTTCGATTAATCTATAGATTATTTTTCCTTTTACCGATTATTTTTTTATTCAAAATGAAGATGAAAAAATAAATGTAGGCCCGTTTTTTCAAAAGGCATGGCTTTTATTTACAAAAAAAAAGAAGTATGGCCACTCAGTCAACATTGACAACAACATGACTAAATATTCTGTAACAATGTAAACATTTAAAACTTTTAACATTTAACAAAATTAAAAGTAGCTTATTTGCTTTTTAATGTGCAAATATAAAAGTCAACATCCAGTGCAAATCTTAATATTCTGCAATAGTATAAGCATTTCAAAAGTAAAAGTATTGCTTATTTTGCTTTAAAATGTGCAAAAATAAAGATAAACATCCAATACAAAAAAGTGCAAAACGAAATATTCTGTAACAACAGTGTAAACATTTCAACAAAAGTGAAAGTATTGCTTATTTGCTAAAATGTGCAAAAATAAAGATAAACATCCAATACAAAAAAGTGCCAATCTAAATATTCTGGAGCACTGTAAACATTAAGTATTGCTTTTAAAATGTGCAAAATAAACATCCAGTCCAACACAGTACACAATAACCAATTCTACTCATTCCAGTGAGTGTCTAACAGTTGTAATGAAGAAAGGTTAGCATGTCTACATGCTTTGGTTCTTTTCTTGTTTACAATATTCCCAGCAGCTGAAAATAGGCGCTCAGAAGGGGTCGATGTGGCTGGAACTGAGAGCTAATTAGCCTTCACCTCAAGCCAGGATTGCGAGTGAGCTGAGCTGCAGTTTAAGTTTCTAGAAGGTCAACGGGCTCATAGTGATGTTACTAGTAGTTGAATGGGAGGTGTTTATTATCATTTGACACTTGTGATTTAGGGCTATATAAATAAACATTGATTGATTGATTGATTGAGAGTTCGCTGCCTGATGCTCACCTGCTAAACACCTATCTGCTCCACGCTGAAGCGCTGACTACATGCGCTCTGAATACGCACTGCTGATTGGCTGATAATGCTTCGTGTGTACCAATCAGATGGTTATGTGGGTGGGACAATGCTGCGTGTGTACCAATTAGATGGTTGTGTGGGTGGGACAATGCTGCGTGCTGAGACAGAGGCAGACGGAGCAAAGCAGCTTGTTAAGACTTTAGCTTTAGCTTAGAAACTCGTTCGGTACACCGCCGTACCGAACCGAAAGCCCCGTACCGAAACGGTTCAATACAAAACACGTACCGTTACACCCCTAGCAGATACAAATGACACATTCATGTTTTTGTGTAATGATGACAACGTATGCTCGCGCGGACGATTGACTAGTTGATGGTTTTCTTTTCAAATGTTCGTTCATAGCCGTTGTGCTGCTATTATAGGCCATTTCCGCTCGACACAGTGTGCATACAACAACATTATTAGGCCGTTTATTGAAATACTCCCACACTTTTGACCACCTTTGGCATGCTTTTCCCCCCTCGCTCGCACCGCTCGCATCGTCTTCTTTGATCGTCTGCTTTGCGCTTCGCCATGACGGTAGTGTCACGTCATTATGCGATGCGTCGACGCACAAAAACGGCGTCGACGTATTTACGTAACCGATGACGTCGATGACGTCGACTACGTCGACGCGTTGTTTCAGCCTTATCATGGTCAAAAGTTTACATACACTTGTAAAGAACGTACTGTCATAGCTGTCTTGACTTTACAATAATTTCTACAACTCTTATTTTTTTGTGATAGAGTGATTGGAGCACATACTTGTTGGTCACAAAAAAAAATAAAAAATTCATGAAGTTTGGTTCTTTTATGAATTTATTATGGATCTACTGAAAATGTGAGCAAATCTGCTTGGTCAAAAGTATATATACAGCAATGTTAATATTTGCTTACATGTCCCTTGGCAAAATTCACTGCAATAAGACGCTTTTGGTAGCCATCCACAAGCCTCTGGCAAGATTCTGCTTGAATTTTTGACCACTCCTCTTGACGAAATTGGTGCAGTCCAGCTAAATTTGTTGGTTTTCTGACATGGACTTGTTTCTTCAGCATTGTCCACACGTTTAAGTCAGGACTTTAGGAAGGCCATTCTAAAACCTTAATTCTAGCCTGATTAAACCATTCCTTTACCACTTTTGACGTGTGTTTCAAGTCATTGTCCTGTTGGAACACCCAACTGCGCCCAAGACCCAACCTCCAGGCTGATGGTCTTAGGTTGTCCTGAAGAAATTGGAGGTAATCCTCCTTTTTCATTGTCCCATTTAAAGCACCAGTTCCATTGTCAGCAAAACAGGCCCAGAGCATAATACTACCACCACCATGCTTGACGGTAGGGATGGTGTTTCTGGGATTAAAGGCCTCACCTTTTCTCCTCCAAACATATTGCTAGGTATTGTGGCCAAATAGCTAAATTTTTGTTTCATCTGACCACAGAAGTTTACTCCAGAAGGGCTTATCTTTGTCCATGTGATGTCAGATGAAACACAAATTTAGCTGTTTGGCCAAGGGACATGTAAGCAAATGTTAACATTGCTGTATGTATACTTTTGACCCAGCAGATTTGCTCACATTTTCAGTAGACCCAAAATAAATTAATAAAAGAACCAAACTTCATGAATGTTTTGTGTGACCAACAAGTATGTGCTCCAATCACTCTATCAAAAAAATAAGAGTTGTAGAAATTATTGGAAACTCAAGACAGCCATGACATTATGTCCTTCACAAGTAAGTGTATGTAAACTTTTGACCACGACTGTATGTGTATGCTTGCTTTTGTGCTCCTATTTAGTGTTTGTCATATCGTGTTTTTGTGCTTGCCACCATGTCTCAGCATTCCATGCATATACTGACCTCTGGACCCCCTGACAAAAGCTTCTAGCTTATCTGAGGGACCCTTTCACTTACCACCATCCTTAAATGGATATTCACTACTGTTGTAATCGTAATATGGTATTGTGAATAAACTTGAAACTTCAACTTGAAATGTTGCTATGACTAGCTGTTTTTGACATGTTATGTATTTTGTAGATAACATACAGTAATAAAACATAGCTTTATGAAGCAGGGAGGGAGCCACGTGACTCATTGAGGTAGCTTTGACCAGCTCAACATTTATGACGACCACATTGGTTTATGTCAAATACTCTTGACTCTGTTGACTAAAATGTGCCACTTTCCAAAACCCTGGTCATAGTGCAACATGGATGTCTTAGCGTCACCATCATGTGACCCACTACACACAAACATGTGCAGTTGTGCTGAGGGTTCACGTGAAATGACAAATATTTTGCGGCCGCTTAGCACTTGAGCTCACTTTCCCTCTGGATGGTCGTCACGCCGCGTTGCTATGGACAACCTTGCATGGTTTTAACGACCCATGTTGCAATCGTGCACCTCGGTCTTCTCGTCTGCGACTCGCTGAATGGCCGTTTCCTGCAGTCGGGTGCGGGGAAGGAGAGAGGGATTTACGAGGCAAGCAGGCTCTAGAAGAGAAGCAAGGAAAGTATGCATAGATGCCACCACCAGGGGAGGGATGACCTCTTTGTGACTTTCTGGGTCACGTAGCCCAAGTGTACCCTAGAATGGGCGGGGCTAACATGAGATGCTGGCACAGAGCCATGGGCAACACAAACAAAGCAGGTCTGTTTAGAAGCTGGCTAAATATACACATTAATAGAACACTTGAATTGCAGGTTAAATATAAACGTGTCTCATCCCTGACGGCTCAAAGCGTCAAGGAGAAAAGTGATTCACTTTTCTTGGTGGAGTCGACCTTTTTATGCCACTTTTTCTAAATCGGTTGCGAAAATTAAAGAGCAGACTTCGGTTTTACATGTAGCACAGAAACCATGTCTAAATGTAAAATACCGTGTGCAGATTTGAGCTGGAAGCTATACAAGGTTATCAGTTATCAACAATGTCCTGCAGATCATTATTATACAAAAGCCAAAAGCAGTGAAGTTGTCACGTTGTGTAAATGGTAAATAAAAAGAGAATACAATGATTTGCAAATCCTTTTGAACTTATATTCAATTGAAAAGACTGCAAAGACAAGGTATTTAACGTTGGAACTGGAAAACTTTGTTATTATTTTTTGCAAATATTAGCTCATTTGCAATTTAGTAACTGCAACATATTTCAAAAAAGCTGGCACAAGTGAGAAAAAAGACTGAGAAAGTTGAGGAATACTCATCAAAGACTTATTTGGAACATCCCACAGGTGACCAGGCTAATTGGGAACAGGTGGGTGCCATGATTGGGTATAAAAGCAGCTTCCATGAAATTCTCTGTCATTCACAAACAAGGACGGGGCGGGGGTCACCACTTTGTCAACAAATGCCTCAGCAAATTGTTTAAGAACAACATTTCTCAACCAGCTAATGCAAGGAATTTAGAAATTTCACCATCTACACTCCGTAATATCACCAAAAGTTTCAGAGAATCTGGAGGAATCACTGCACGTAAGCGGCAAGGCCGTCACCTTCGATCTCTCAGGCGGTACTGCATAAACAAAGCGACATCACTGTGTAAAGGATATCACCACATGGGCTCAGGAACACTTCAGAATACCACTGTCAGTAACTGCAGTTGGTCGCTACATCTGTAAGTGCAAGTCAAAACTCTACTATGCAAAGCCAAAGCCATTTATCAACAACACCCAGAAACGCTTCGCTGGGCCCGAGCTCATCTAAGATGGACTGATGCAAAGAGGAAAAGTGTTCTGTAGTCTGACAAGTCCACATTTCAAATTGTTTTTGGAAACTGTGGACGTCATGTTCTCCGTAACAAAGAGGAAAAGAACCATCCATACTGTTTTCGGTGCTTTGTGTAAAAGCCAGCATCTGTGATGGTATGGGGGTGTATTAGTGCCCAAGGCATGGGTAACTTACACATCTGTGAAGGCACCATTAATGCTGAAAAGTAAATAAATGAAAAATGGGTTATACTTGTATAGCGCTTTTCTACCTTCAAGGTACTCAAAGCGCTTTGACAGTATTTCCACATTTACCCATTCACACACACATTCACACACTGATGGAGGGAGCTGCCATGCAAGGCGCTAACCAGCAGCCATCAGAGGCAAAGGGTGAAGTGTCTTGCCCAAGGACACAACGGACGTGACTAGGAAGGTAGAAGGTGGGAATTGAACCCCAGTAACCAGCAACACTCCGATTGCTGGCACAGCCACTCTACCAACTTCGCCACGCCGTCCATACAGGTTGTGTAGCAAAATATGTTGCCATCCAAGCAACGTTATCATGGACGCTTATTTCAGCAAGACAATGCCAAGCCACGTGTTACAATAGCGTGGCTTCATAGTAAAAGAGTGCGGGTACTAGACTGGCCTGCCTGTAGTCCAGACCTGTCTCCCATTGAAAATGTGTGGTGCAATATGAAGGCTAAAATAGCAGAAGGGAGACTGTTGAACAACTTAAAAGCCTACTGAAATGACATTTTCTTATTTAAACGGGGATAGCAGATCCATTCTGTGTCTCATACTTGATCATTTCGCGATATTGCCATATTTTTGCTGAAAGGATTTAGTAGAGAACATCGACGATAAAGTTTGCAACTTTTGGTCGCTGATAAAAAAAGCCTTGCCTGTACCGGAAGTAGCGTGACGTCGCAGGTTGAAGGGCCCATTGTTAACACCAGCAGCGAGAGCGATTCGGACCGACAAAGAGACGATTACCCCATTAATTTGAGCGAGGATGAAAGATTTGTGGATGAGGAACGTGAGAGTGAAGGATTACAGTGCAGTGCAGGACATATCTTTTTTCGCTCTGACTGTAACTTATGTACAAGGGCTCATTGGATTCCACACCTTCTCCTTTTTCTATTGTTGATCACGGATTTGTATTTTAAACCACATCGGATACTATATCCTCTTGAAAATGAGAGTCGAGAACGCGAAATGGACATTCACAGTGACTTTTATCTCCACGACAATACATCGGCGAAGCACTTTAGCTACGGAGCTAACGAGATAGCATCGTGCTTAACTGCATATAGAAACAGACGAAATAAGCCCCTGACTGGAAGGATAGACAGAAGATCAACAATCCTACCAAACTCTGGACCTGTAACCACACGGTTAATGCTGTACCGCCAGGCGAAGCCAAGCAATGCTGTTGCTAACGACGCCATTGAAGCTAACTTAGCTACGGGACCTCGACAGAGCTATGCTAAAAACATTAGCTCTCCATCTACGCCAGCTCTCATCTGCTCATCAACACCCGTGCTCACCTGCGTTCCAGCGATCGACGGCGCGACAAAGGACTTCACCCGATCATCGATGCGGTCGGCGGTTAGCGTCGGATAGCGCGCCTGCTATCCAACTCAAAGTCCTCCTGGTTGTGTTGCTGCAGTTAGCCGCTAATACACCGATCCCACCTAGAGCTTTCTTCTTTGCAGTCTCCATTGTTCATTAAACAAATTGCAAAAGATTCACCAACACATATGTCCAGAATACTGTGGAATTTTGCGATGAAAACAGAGCTGTTTGTATTGGGATACAATGCTGTACCAATACTTCCGCTTCAACCATTGACGTCACGCGCAAACGTCATCATACCTAGACGTTTTCAACCGGAAGTTTCCCGGGAAATTTAAAATTGCACTTTATAAGTTAACCCGGCCGTATTGGCATGTGTTGCAATGTTAAGATTTCATCATTGATATATAAACTATCAGACTACGTGGTCGGTAGTAGTGGGTTTCAGTAGGCCTTTAAGCTGTACATCAAGCAAGAATGGGAAAGAAATCCACTTCAAAAATGTGTGTCTTCAGTTCCCAAACCTTTACTGAGTGTTGTTAAAAGGAAAGGCCATGTAACACAGTGGTAAAAATGCCCCTCTGACAACTTTTTTGCAATGTGTTGCTGCCATTAAATTCTAAGTTCATGATTATTTGCCAAGTTTCTCAGTGTGAACATGAAATGTTTTATATATATATATATATATATATATATATATATATATATATATATATATATATATATATATATATATATATATATATATATATATATATATATATATATATAGTCAAAGGCATACAATTGTCTGTAAAGACAAAATGACAAAATTGTAAGCATTGGTAATGATAAATAGTTGAAAAGTTTACATGAACTGTGGTCAAATTAATAATAATAATGGAAATACAAACCCTCTAAAACTCAATAAACATTTTTGGTTACTGTAGTATTTTTTACCATTGTAATGGAACTTTCTTATGCTAAATAGGTAAACACACAAAAATAAAACAGACTCTCTAACTCTGTTAGCAAAAAAGACACTTCAATAAATATTGAACATCTTGAGGTTAAGTTTTGCCCTATTGGAAAAACTGCATGGTTGGTTTGTTTTGTTGTCTTTTCTGTTGCCATTTGCAATTGTATAAACATTTTTAATGCCCCTAGACATTGTATTAAATGCTTTTGAATGGCATTTAAAGAGGAACTGCACTTTTTGGGGGAGAATTTTTTGCATATCGTTCACAATCATTATGAAAAACATGACAGATGTATTTTTTTATGGGTTCCAACACATAAATAAACGTTAATAAAAGTCCGCTTACAGCGGAACCAATAGGAGGTCCTTTATTCCGCCCATGAACCCCACCCCCCCAAAAAACATCCAAAAAGCGCCAACAATAATCCATTTACATTTGGTGACTTCAATATTAACCAAGTATTAGTGATATTGTTATTACAAGCGCTAACGCAGACAAACTATTTATAGCGTCATCACAAGCTTGCGTGCCAATGTTGACATAATCAGCTGCTTCCTCGCTTCCTTGCTCGTCAAACTTTATTCTAGATCATAAATCATGCCTCTCACCTGGATAGTAGAAGGATGAATATGTACACTTTGACAGTCAATTTAAACTCGGAAACGACAGGAAAGGACCCCCTTTTATTCACGAGGATTATGAGTCATTCTTCATTTAAATGGGAGAATATGAACATCTTAGCAGTCGGCATCCTAATGACAGCAGACATTGTACAGTAAGTGATGTTTTATGTTTGTTGGCTCTCATAAAGTCTGCAGTGAGTAATAATCAGTGATGTTTAAAAAAAAGAGCACTGCGTATGCTTAAAATGATCACAATAAGTCAGTATTAAATGTTATTATAAATGTTACTATAGTATATATATATATATATATATATATGTATATATATATATATAAGGGCTGCAAATCTTTGGGTGTCCCACGATTCGATTCAATATTGATTCTTGGGGTCACGATTAGATTCAAAATCTTTTTTTTTTCCGATTCAACGCAATTCTCGATTCAAAAACGATATGTTCCCGATTCAAAACAATTCTCTATTCATTCAATACATTGGATTTCAGCAGGATCTACCCCAGTCTGCTGACATGCAAGCAGAGTAGTAGATTTTTGTAAACAGCTTTTATAATTGTAAAGGACAATGTTTTATCAACTGATTGCAATAATGTAAATTTGTTTTAACTATTAAATGAACCAAAAATATGACTTCTTTTATATTTGTGAAAATATTGGACACAGTGTGTTGTCAAGCTTATGAGATGTGATGCAAGTGTAAGCCACTGTGACACTATTGTTCATTTATTTTTATTTTTATAAATGTCTAATGATAATGTCAATGAGGGATTTTTAATCACTGCTATGTTGAAATTATAACTAATATTGATACTGTTGTTGATAATATTCATTTTTGTTTCACTACTTTTGGTTTGTTCTGTGTCGTGTTTGTGTCTCCTCTCAATTGCTCTGTTTATTGCAGTTCTGAATGTTGCTGGGTCGGGTTTGGTTTTAGAATTGGATTGCATTGTTATGGTATTGCTGTGTATTGTTTTGTTGGATTGATTAATTAAAAAAATAAAATACAATTTAAAAAAATAAATAAATAAATAGTTAAATAAAAATAATAATAAATAAATAAAAATCGATTTTTAAAAAATGAGAATTGATTCTGAATCGCACAACGTGACAATCGCGATTCGAATTCGAATCGATTTTTTCCCACACCCCTAATATATATATATATATATATATATATATGTATATATTTACATCATGTATATAAAACCCTAATGGAGGTGTTTGGATGTTTTTAAGGGCTTTATAGGCAGAATAGAGTGACCCCCATAGACTCCATTGTAAGCAGACTTTTGATCGCATTTATTTACAAGTTAAAATGCATTTAAAAAAAGACATCCTTCGTTATGTCTTTCTTATCGATTGTGAACGATATGCAGTTCCCCTTTAAGGCCTAAATATTTGCAAAATCCATTGACTTTAATTACTTTTGATGCTTTTTACTGACCCGCGGAAGCCCTGCTATACGTGAAAAACACAAGTCAAATCCTGAGCATTATATGGGAGCTTAACTTATGTCCTCCACTCCAATAAATGAACATGCCCAAATTAGTTATCTGGGTTTTTTTTGCACGTGGATAAAAATAGATTCCAAGCTCTTTAGAGAATGCTTCAAAAAAATAAAAGACAGTCTTTGCTACATGAATTTTCTACTGTCTTTAGACCAGCAAATTGGCTGAGCTCGTACAAGTGCTACTTAAGGTGGGACGATGATTTGTAGCTAAAATGACACGTGTGTCTCAAACTGGAGAAAGGGATTGAAAATGGGTCTCCCGCTGGATTTAAAGGTGTGATAAAGCAACCATGCGTGGAGCACTAAAGCTTGTAGACAGGTGATAAATTCTTAGGATAAATGGTGCATGTCGACAGCGCTAAGAGCAACTGATTGTGTCATGTGATAGTATACCTTTAAAAGCAACATACCTCTAATATATTTACAAACCCTGTTTCCATATGAGTTGGGAAATTATGTTAAATGTAAATATAAACGGAATACAATGATTTGCAAATCATTTTCAACCCATATTCTGTTGAATATGCTACAAAGACAACATATTTGATGTTCAAACTGATAAACATTTTTTTTTTTTGCAAATAATCATTAACCTTAGAATTTGATGCCAGCAACACGTGACAAAGAAGTTGGGAAAGGTGGCAATAAATACTGATAAAGTTGAGGAATGCTCATCAAACACTTATATGGAACATCCCACAGGTGAACAGGCAAATTGGGAACAGGTGGGTGCCATGATTGGGTATAAAAGTAGATTCCATGAAATGCTCAGTCATTCACAAACAAGGATGGGGCGAGGGTCACCACTTTGTCAACAAATGCGTGAGCAAATTGTTGAACAGTTTAAGAAAAAAACTTTCTCAACCAGCTATTGCAAGGAATTTAGGGATTTCACCATCTACGGTCCGTAATATCATCAAAGGGTTCAGAGAATCTGAAGAAATCACTGCACGTAAGCAGCTAAGCCCGTGACCTTCGATCCCTCAGGCTGTACTGCATCAACAAGCGACATCAGTGTGTAAAGGATATCACCACATGTGCTCAGAAACACTTCAGAAACCCACTGTCAGTAACTACAATTGGTCGCTATATCTGCAAGTTAAAACTCTCCTATGCAAGGCGAAAACCGTTTATCAACAACACCCAGAAACGCTGTGGGCTTCGCTGGGCCTGAGCTCATCTAAGATGGACTGATACAAAGTGGAAAAGTGTTCTGTGGTCTGACAAGTCCACATTTCAAATTGTTTTTTTTAACTGTGGACGTCGTGTCCTCCGGACCAAAGAAGAAAAGAACCATCCGGATTGTTATAGGCGCAAAGTTGAAAAGCCAGCATCTGTGATGGTATGGGGGTGTATTAGTGCCCAAGACATGGGTAACTTACACATCTGTGAAGGCGCCATTAATGCTGAAAGGTACATACAGCTTTTGGAGCAACATACAGTGCCCTCCAAAAGTATTGGAACAGTGAGTCCAATTTGTTTATTTTTGTTGTAGACTGAAAACATTTGGGTTTGACATCAAAAGATGAATATGGGACAAGAGATCAACATTTCAGCTTTTATTTCCAGGTATTTACATCTGGATCTGATACACAACCTAGAAGATAGCACTTTTTGTTTGAAACTACCCATTTTTCATCAGAGCAAAAGTATTGGAACATGTGACTGACAGGTGTGTTTTGTTGCCCAGGTGTCTCCCAATTACATTGATTATTCAAACAATAAATAGCACTGAATGTCTGAGCTCAGTTTCACATTGGGTAGGATAGGTTTTGCCTGTGCAGACTGCATTTAGAGGTAGAACCAACATGAAAACCAGAGAGCTGTCTATGGGTGAAAAAGAAGCAATTGTGAATCTGAGAGAAGATGGACAATCAATCAGAGCCATTGCACAAACATTGGCCATAGCCAGTACAACCATTTGGAATGTCTTGAAGAAGAAAGAAACCACTGGTGTACTAAGCAACAAACGTCGAACAGGTAGACCAAGGAAAACATCAGGAGTTGATGACAGAAACATTGTGAGAGCTATAAAGAAAGACCCTAAAACAACCGTTAGTGACATCAACAACAACCTCCGGAGGGCAGGAGTGAAGGTATCTCAATCTACTGTTCGCAGAAGACTTCATGAACAGAAGTACAGAGGCTACACCAGAAGATGCAAACCACTCATTAGCAAGAAGAATAGGAAGGCCAGGCTGGAATTTGCCAAAAGGTACAGAGATGAGCCTCAAAAATTCTGGGAAAAAGTTTTATGGACTGATGAGACAAAGATTAACTTCTTCCAAAGTGATGGAAAGGCGAAAGTTTGGAGAAAGAAAGGATCTGCTCATGATCCCAAACATACAAGCTCATCTGTGAAACACGGCGGAGGTAATGTCATGGCTTGGGCTTGCATGGCTTCTTCTGGGACGGGCTCTTTCATCTTCATTGATGATGTGACACATGATGGCAGCAGCAAAATGAACTCAGAAGTCTACAAAAACATTTTGTCTGCTAATTTAAAGAAAGATGCAACCAAACTGATTGGGAGATCCTTTGTCATGCAGCAAGATAATGACCCAAAACACACTGCCAAAACAACAAAGGAGTTTATCAGGGGCAAGAAGTGGAAGGTTTTAGACTGGCCAAGTCAGTCTCCAGACTTAAACCCAATAGAGCATGCATTTTACCTGCTGAAGAGGAGACTGAAGGGAGTAACCCCCCAAAACAAACAACAACTGAAAGAGGCTGCGGTGAAAGCCTGGAAAAGCATCACAAAAGAAGAATGCAACAGTTTGGTGATGTCAATGGCTCACAGACTCGATGCAGTTATTGAAAGCAGAGGATTTGCAACTAAATATTAAGTCTTATTCACTTTAATCTATTTTAAGTTTGTATGTTCCAATACTTTTGCTCACCTAAAAATGTTGTGTTCCATTACAATTAATGCTATCTTCTAAGTTGTGTATCAGATCCAGATGTAAATACCTGGAAATAAAAGCTGAAATGTTGATCTCTTGTCTCATATTCACCTTTTGATGTTAAACCCAAATGTTTTTAGTCTACAACAAAAATAAAGGAACTGGCCTCTCTGTTCCAATACTTTTGGAGGGCACTGTATGTTGCCATCCAAGCAACGTTACCATGGACGCCCCTGCTTATTTCAGCAAGACAATGCCAAGCCATGTGTTACATCAACGTGGCTTCATAGTAAAAGATTGCGGGTACTAGACTGGCCTGCCTGTAGTCCAGACCTGTCTCCCATTGAAAATGTGTGGCGCATTATGAAGCCTAAAATACCACAACGGAGACCCCCGGACTGTTGAACAACTTAAACTGTACATCAAGTAAGAATGGGAAAGAATTGCACCTGAGAAGCTTAAAAAATGTGTCTCCTCAGTTCCCAAACATTTACTGAGTGTTGTTAAAAGGAAAGGCCATGTAACACAGTGGTGAACATGCCCTTTCCCATCTACTTTGGCACGTGTTGCAGCCATGAAATTCTAAGTTAATTATTATTTGCAAAAAAAAAATAAAGTTTATGAGTTTGAACATCAAATATCTTGTCTTTGTAGTGCATTCAATTGAATATGGGTCGAAAAGGATTTGCAAATCACTGTATTCCGTTTATATTTACATCTAACACAATTGATCAACTCATATGGAAACGGGGTTTGTACATATACAGTATATATATATATATATACTGTATATACATACATTTATATATATATATATATATATAAATAATATACATATCAAGGGTGATGGGTCAAATGCAGAGAATAATTTCGCCACACCTAGTGTGTGTGTGACAATCATTGGCACTTTAACTTAACATACATATATATATATATATATATATATATATATATATATATATATATATATATATATATATATATATATATATATATATATGGCACCTGTATAAATATTATACACATATATATATATATACATATATGGCACCTGGACAGTGAGTACATAAAAATGGAAAGCGAGCTAAAGAAGTGAAGTGAATTAGTGAATTATATTTATACAGTACTTTTCTTTAGTGACTCAAAGCGCTTTACATAGTGAAACCCAATATCTAAGTTACATTTAAACCAGTGTGAGTGGCACTGGGAGCAGGTGGGTAAAGTGTCTTGCCCAAGGACACAACGGCAGTGACTAGGATGGCGGAAGCGGGGATCGAACCTGGAACCCTCAAGTTGCTGGCACGTCCGCTCTACCAACCAAGCCCTAAAACACTCCAAACTCTGCCTCTGCTCATCATTCAGCACAGAAGGTACACACACTCTGTCAATTCTCTTATATATTGTTTCTCTTTCATTCTAGACTTCTAGAGTGTTTGATTATCACATCACTCTAAATGTATAGACTATAAAGTTCACAAACAAAAAGAGGGATCCTTGTGGGCCAGGCCAATCTTTCCTTATCTCTAAACTAAAACTGGGGAAATGAGAGTGTTCTGGGCTTCTGTACAGTGTTGATCTCCTGAAGACATGATTTTATTTCACAATTCCTTGAGAGAAAAAAATGCCTGGTTAGGCTTTGTGTATGTCATGTGTGCCTTCCTTGGGTGAAGCCAGCTTTACAGCTATGTTGTTATTATGCGGTTTGTTACTTATGTATGTTATGTTGCAGCTAGTTAAAATAGTTTTGTCAATTGGTTCTGGCCTGAAATAAATTGGCCCTTTGTAACATATCTTTGTCTTTGTGTGTTGTATGTAGACCACATTGCTTAGCAGAGTTCAGTGATGCAAATGCATGTCAAGTTGATCAACAGATTGTATTATTCCCCAGTGCAATAGCAGTACTGAAATGAAGGCTAAAAGGGTATTAATGGGAGCCTTCAAAAAAAAAATTAATAATAACAAATAAAAACAAGTAACTAAATAGTTACTTTTCACAGTAACGCATTACTTTTTGGTGTAAGTAACTGAGTTAGTAACTGAGTTACTTTTTAAATAAAGTAACTAGTAACTGTAACTAGTTACTGGTTTTCAGTAACCAACCCAACACTGAAGATCTTGTATTTCATTTACCAAACTTAAGTTTTTTGAGTTCATTATGATGCGCCCATGGCCAATTATGCAAAGTAGACGATGGTGTCAACTTCCACCCAGCACCATTGATCGACTGCAGCTCTGTTGGCAACACTGCCAATGTTGTGATTCATTTTTTATTAGAAAGGCTATTTGACTGTAAAACGTGCGTGCCTGCAAGCAAACTTAACAGCTGTGGAATGCACATTTTAGAGGCACTGAGAACTTGAGACAAAAAATGGGGGACGTGATGAATTAAGTCGCATAATTCACTTTGTAGCAAAACTAACCTTACCTACTTACCCACCTGCTCTTATGCAATGGAGGAACACTTAACAAGGGTTTATGCTGCTGATATCGATTACATGTGTGTGTGTGACGGATTGGCGCTAGCTTAAATGCTAACATGAAAACAAGAGACATTAACATTTATCCCCATTAAGAAACGACATACCCCAATTTAAACGTATAGAAACATATTGCTGTCTGAGTAACTAAAGTATTCAACTGTGTACATTGAACCTACAAGCTATGCTGCTTCGTAATGTGCGGATCGATACTGAAGTATAGATACCGCCGATACCAGATTGTTATGATGTAGGATCAACCCTCAAACCAAAATATCGATATTGTGATACTTCAGTCATTTGAGGTAGTGTGTACGAATGACAGGAACACAATTATTGAGATCTTGGCTAAATGATATGTTGTTAGTGGAAACTACTTTTTCTTCCGCTTGAAATAAATAAATAAAATAGCTGCATGAGTTCAGCTTGGAGTAATAATGTGCAATACTGAGATAATGTCACACAGGTAAAAGATCCTATTATTCAGGTAAGGTTTCCCAAAGAACTGGGGCCGTACTTATCAAGCTTCTTAGAGTGCCATTTTACACTTAAGTCCTGAAAATTTGCGAAATTTAGTCCTACTCTCAAACTTAAGAATAAAAGCTGTTTATCAACGTTCTTAAGTCTAAGAATCACTCCTACTCTCCACGATATTTAAGAGACCTTCAGAGGTGTCTTAAGTGGTTAGGAGTTGCCAGCAGGGGATGGCACTGAGGCGAGAGACGTGCGCAAACGTTCAACGCTCAATTATTCTACCTTATTTCAATTATTGTGTAGAAATATGGGGAAATACATATCAAAGCAACATAATGCCTTTATTTCTTTCACAGAAAAGATTAATTTGTATTATTTTTAAAGTAGAATACAGAGACCACACAAATGCACTCTTCATTAGGGCAGGATTACTAAAACTAAAAGACATTGTAGAATTGCATACTCTATTAGTGATGTTCAAAGCTAGAAATAAAGTTATTCCGAAGGACTTGCAAAAGTTATTTGTGTTCACGTCTGAAGATGAGAACCACAGAAGGCCATATGACTTTAAACATCCAAGAGTGCGAACAAATTTGAAAGAAATGTGCTTGTCTGTTGCTGCTGTGAAAGCATGGAATTCTCTAAAGAAAGACTTACAAAGTTGCAAGAATATTTTAGAAATTTAAAAAGAGTTACAAAAAGAGACAACTGGAATTATATCAAACTGATTTTTGATTTTGATTGGACGTGTCATTGTGAAAATGCTTAAACGAAAATTAAAAAGTATGTTAGAGTTCGGGTGTTGGTGGAGGGAACAGTTATAAAGTCTAGCTCTGGAACGACCTACCTCTGAGTGTTAGACAAGCCTCCTCTCTTCCTGTTTTTAAATATCTCTTAAAAACATACTTTTATTCCATGGCTTTTAACACTGAGTGATATCCATCCTGCAATGGCGTCCCATAATACACCTGCTGTGAACCTGTTTTATGTTTTTATGTTTTATTTATTTTATTTCATTTATTTATTTTTTATCGTGTTCTGTTTGTGTTGTGTTGTGTTTGCTCGGTACTCGTATTATCTTTTAACCTGCCCATTGTACAGCACTTTGGCTACCCCTGTGGTAAATTTTAAATGTGCTTTATAAATACAGTTGATTTGATTTGATTTGATCCAAAATAATTTGTGTTAAAAAGGGGGCAGATACATATAAGAATATTATTCTTCCATCTGCTATTTTCTGATCATGGAAATGTATAAGAAACAAAAAACAATGAAAGTGTCAACTGTACGTGGCTTGTATACAGGACTGTCTCAGAAAATTAGAATATTGAGATAAAGTTCTTTATTTTCTGTAATGCAATTAAAAAAACAAAAATGTCATACATTCTGGATTCATTACACATCAACTGAAATATTGCAAGCCTTTTATTATTTTAATATTGCTGATTATGGCATACAGCTTAAGAAAACTCAAAAATCGTATCTCAAAAAATTTGAATATTTCCTCAGACCAAGTGAAAAAAAAAAAGATTTACAACAGCAAAACAAAATCAAACATTTGAAAATGTCAATTAATGCACTCAGTACTTGGTTGGGAATCCTTTTGCACGGATTACTGCATCAATGCGGCGTGGCATGGAGGCAATCAGCCTGTGGCATTGCTGAGGTGTTATGGATGCCCACTCAAAAGGTGAGTGCCCCTAAGAAAAGGCATTGAAAAGGCTATGCAGAACGAAACTAAAACTGAACTGGCTACAAAGTAAACAAAAACAGAATGCTGGATGACAGCAAAGACTTACTGTGGAGCAAAGACGGTGTCCACAATGTACATCCGAACATGACATGACAATCAACAATGTCCCCACAAAGACGGATACAAACAACTGAAATATTCTTGATTGCTAAAACAAAGTAGATGTGGGAAATATCGCTCAAAGGAAAACGTGAAACTGCTACAGGAAAATACCAAAAAAAGAGAAAAAGCCACCAAAATAGGAGCGCAAGACAAGAACTAAAACACTACACACAGGAAAACAGCAAAAACCTCTAAATAAGTCAGGGTGTGATGTGACATCTACTTTGAGCCAAGAGCTATAGTGATGCATGCTTGGTTATGCTTTGAATTCATATCCAATAATTGCGACGACGACTTTTTACTGTCAACTGGTTTTTGTTTTTTAATGATTTCTGCTGGTGGTGTGCCTCTGCATTTTTTCAACACAAAAAATGTGCCTTGGCTGAAAAAAGGTTGAAAAACACTGTTCTACAGGAACCTTTAGTTCCTGGAACAAGAGTTCCCAGGAACTTAAAAGTTCCTGAACTTTTTGTGGAAAAGGGCCTAATGTGTTTTAAATGCTAATATGAGGCAACACTTCATGGTATTATTATTGAACGAGGAGCATTATGTAATGACATATTTGATCGGGTCTTTCTGCAGTGAGATAGTCCTCGCCGAGGTGGATCGTGGCAGGACTCCGACGCCACTTAGCCTGTAGTAGTTCTAATTGCATTCAATTTCCATAAGCACCATTGTTTGCGAGCGTGAGTACCAAGCACCCGTGGTTTCTCACTTTCCTTGTCACAAGCACAAATTGAGACATCTGCTGCAAAAAAAGAAGGATTTGGAGTACCGCCCAGAAGTTAAGATGAACTTCTATTAAAGTTGACTTTGATTTGGACCACTACCCAATAGATATTGGGGGGAAAAAAGAGCATTTAGACAGAGCGTGTCTGAGTGAGTTTCTAGGAAAGTGGAGCATCACTGCCATATTACCCAAAAATATAACATGATGAGTTTTGATAGTTTTAGAAATCTCTAATTTTTAAAAGCTATTTTTTAAGTGTCTTAATGGATTAGCCCCTGATGTGATGTGTAAAGGTGGCGGACCACTGTAGGTCAGTCTGCGTTCCAGTGAAGACCTCAAATCTGTGGAACTCTTTGCCACTGGAGTTAAAGTCAGAGTTAAACTTTTCTGTAATTATTATGTATTTGTATTTTGTACTTGTCTTAATCTTTTTGTATGTGGGTTGCAAAATTCCGGGAATATTCAAAGTTGGAAACTTTCAATGAGAATTAACGGGAATATATGGGAATTAACGGGAATTAATGGGAATAAATATTGAATGCTCTTGGCCCTGTGATGAGGTGGTGACTTAACCAGTGTGTACCCTGCCTTCCGCCCGAATGCAGCTGAGATAGGCTCAAACACTCCCCCGCGACCCCAAAAGGGACAAGCGGTAAAAAATGGATGGATGGATGGATGGAAACATTGAATGCAACATGCTAGATCTTGCAGCATGATTATTAGCTAAAAAAACCTGTTTTAATGCAAATTCAGTAAAATTTCAACCCTCTACTGTGCATTCCTCCATCACGTGTGCAGTGCATTCTTCCATCACATGCACAGATAATTCCCAGCATGCTACACACTACAGCAGGGCTATTAAAGCCACACTAGTATTTGAGCCCAAGGACTTCATCCAGTCAGGTAAGTGTTGATGATATTACCGGGGTAAATATATTTGCTCTATGGTATTTAAGTTTAATAGAGGTGTAATTGCTTGTTACTGTATGACTGCAGACTACTCCAGCAGACTTCCACTCAAGCTATCTAGCTGTTACTATACTTGTTAAATGATTTTGGGGCCAATATCTCAAGCTAGCTAGGTTTATGTACCACCGCAGTCTCATAATGAAACAAAAATATTTTTCCGTTAGCCATGATGCTAATTTTCTCAATGTTAAATCACATTAATTTATGCTAACAACATTAGCGATCTGAATTGACCTTTTTTGTGATCTGTAAATTTCAACTGGCAAATACTAAATCAAAATGTGTAGTTTCCTCTGCCTTCTGTTCTGCTAGCCATTCTGTTGTCGTACAAGAATGTAGGTTATAGTTTGATTTAGCATGCTGATTGAGTGTTCACTTATTCATCTAGCCTATTTCTATTCATTTGTGCATCGGTAAAATATTTTTAAAGACTACTCCAATTGTTTAGCTGACTATGTATATCTGTGTTTTACAAAAATAAATAAACACAAACAGAATAATGCCACGTACACCATCTGATGTGTGGAGACATTTAACCCCAAGCAATGTAGGCGGAAAGGCTGTGTACATTCGCAAATACTGTGCAAAGAGCTACGTCAAAAATGCCACAAAGATGTGGCAGCATATAGACAAGTGCCCAATAATATAATTATTTCCTATTTTCAGACAGTTTTGAGTATTTTGGTGACGCCGAAGAGTCCAGCAGGTGTTCCCGGGGAATCGGAGTAGGTGTTCCCGGGTAGTGGGAGGCCTTTTGGGTCCCTATTTTCAGACAGTTTGGCGTATTTAGGTGAGGCAGAGGGTTCCAGCAGGTGTGCCCAGGGAATGGGAGGCCCTTTGGGGCCCTATTTTCAGACAGTTTGACGTATTTTGGTGGGGCAGAGGGTTCCAGCAGGTGTTCCCGGGGAATGGGAGGCCTTTCGGGGGCCCTATTTTCAGACAGTTTGCCGTATTTGTGTGAGGCAGAGGGTTCTAGCAGGTGTGCCCAGGGAATGGGAGGCCCTCTGGGGCCCTATTTTCAGACAGTTTGGCATATTTAGGTGAGGCATAGGGTTCCGGCTAGTGTTCCCAGGGAATGGGAGGCCTTTTGGGTCCCTATTTTCAGACAGTTTGCCGTATTTAGGTGAGGCAGAGGGTTCCAGCAGGTGTGCCCAGGGAATGGGAGGCCCTTTGGGGCCCTATTTTCAGACAGTTTGACGTATTTTGGTGGGGCAGAGGGTTCCAGCAGGTGTTCCCGGGGAATGGGAGGCTTTTTGGGTCCCTATTTTCAGACAGTTTGGCGTATTTAGGTGAGGCAGAGGGTTCCAGCAGGTGTTCCCAGGGAATAGGAGGCCTTTTGGGGCCCTATTTTCAGACAGTTTGACGTATTTGTGTGAGGCAGAGGAGTCCAGCATTTGTTACCGGGTAGTTGGAGCCCACTCGTGGACTAACGTTTAAAAAAAATACATTCCCTGGGAACACCTGCTGGAACCCTTTGCCTCACATAAATACGCCAAACTGTCTGAAAATAGTGCCCTCAGCTCCAGCACCCTTCACGACCCCAAAAAAGGGACAAGCGGTAGAAAACGGATGGATGGATGGATATAATTCCCCATTAATTCCCATATATTCCCATGGACAGTGTCCAACTTTGAATAATCAAAAAATGGTCAATATTTCCAAACTTCCCGAGCTTAACTTCCCCAGGTAAATTTCCGGAAATTTACCGGAAACTTTCCACCCCTTTGCCACCCTAGTGTTTTACACTTTTTTTTAGCTTTTCTTTAAAAGCCTAACCAGGGACGAGGGTTGCAAATTAGCTTACGGCTAGAAGTCTTCTGTACTTTGACATGGCTTACCTGTGGGTAGCAATGTTTCATTGTACTGTCCATGTCAAATAAATGCATAAATACACTTGGAGGATCGGGACCGAAGTCCTAAGAAGAAATGGATTTAACGCTGCGCAGACATGGGGAAAAGACAGAGATCACTGCGGTAAAGTTGAAATGAAAACAAAAAAAGAAGAATGTCAGCAATTAACTTTTTAAACCACATCCTAACACTTATGAGTCAAAGTCAGAATCTGGTCCAGACCAAGAAAGGTAGTGGAAGTGGGACATAAAGCTGTGGAAAGAGGCCCTCTCTGACAGTCTAATGAGCATCCTCTGTCGACATCACATGAACGATCCCACAAATGGTCCTGAAATTGTTACGTGCTGCCAGAGGTTTCTCCAAAAAGGCGGAGAATGGAAGACATATCGAAAGAGGGGAGGAAGTTGTGGAGAGAGAAGGGAGGAAACCCTAAGTTGATGTGCTTTGGCGCATACTTTGGGCGGGTCACTCCGAGTCCAAAGGACACATAAAACAATTCAGATCTGGAATGACCCGGACTGCACAAAAGTGGGCCACAGTAGAACGCTTTTTTGGTCACATGTTGAAAAAGCACCGGGGACAAGAAGGAACGATTTGACGTGGGCAACAAAAATATGATATTTGGAATGTAGGAAGTTGAGGTCGATAAATACTAGAACAGAGGTGAACTACGACAACAATAAAGAAGATAAAGTGAGTTTGCTCAGCAGTACAAAAGCTTGTCTAGTCCTGTCCCTCGCTTCTGCTGTTTGGAGCATGTTCCAGCAGCAGCAAGATGACCTGTGTCCCACACTGGGGTGGAGGGGTCCCGAGTCCAACTCGCTCCCCTGCCCCGGCCCCCCGCTGCTGGCCGGCAAGGGGAGAGAGAGGCAGCCTGCCCCCTTAGGCTGGGCCCCTCGCTGGACTCTGGAGAGGGGAAAGTCAGGGAGAAGCCCACTCAAACACTCACACCAAGAGTCCTGTTTATGTCTTTGCCCAATTTGACAGCCATTGCACATTCTCAAGCACACACAGTCATGCATGGAGAGCTAACTGGACAGAACCGGACAGGCAACGGACATGTGTGTGTGTGTGTGTGTGTGTGTGTGTGTGTGTGTGTGTGTGTGTGTGTGTGTGTGTGTGTGTGTGTGTGTGTGTGTGTGTGTGTGTGTGTGTGTGTGTGTGTGTGTGTTCTTGTATTTCTGCCCTTCTTGAGACATCAACAAGGAAAAGTACCTTCCATATGAGGAAATGTGAACAAGTTTGGATCGAAATCATGGTCCCAATATGGAAAACCATTGCATCCAATAAAGAGTGTTTCATTTGCACCCCTGGTGGTGAAATCTATCAAAATGAGGGTGGTCCCAAAAAGGAGGGATTTTTCAAATTGACTGTGTGTTGCTTTTAAAAGTGATACCCCTCTGGTCAACATATGAAATAACAAGTGTGTGTAAGAAATTAAAATGCGCCCCCTTTGGCCAAAATGAATTTTTAAAAAAATGCAATATATAAATAGAGACAAAAACAGATAAATAACTTGAAGCAAACAATGAAGATTGAAAACAAATAAAAAAACACAAAAAAATGTTTTATTTAAAGTAGTCTTTTTCTCACAATATGTCGACTTCTTTCTTACAAAATAGGGAACAATTTCTCATATTCTTTCTGTTTCTGTAATATTGTGATATTTTCTCGTAAAATTATTACTTTTTTATGTAAAATTATTACTTTTTAAACTCAAAAGGGCGACATTTGTCATGAAATTCTGACTTTTATCACACTATTGCCAACTTTTTTGTTGTTCTTGTAAAATAGCTAAATATTTTCAGTAAAATGATGACCTCTGTCATAATTTTTGCCAAGTAAAATTTAGATTATCATAATATTGACAACATTTTAAAGTTTTCTTATAAAATTGTGACTTGTCGAATAAAATTACAACTCTTTTCATAAAATTGCCAAAATGTTAAGCTTTTCTTGTAAAATTGCGACTTTTATCATCATATTGCACAAATGTTCAGATATTCTTGTAAAATTTTGACTTGCGTTGAGTAAAATGACGACTTTTATTATAACACTGCCAAAATTCTAAGTTTTTCTGTGAAATTGTGACCTTTTTTCCAACTCATTTTTCACAACAGGCTTTTTTATATGTGCATAGTATGTATGTATTATTAATGTTGTAAATACACATCTTTATATATCTAGAAAGGGTGGTCCTAAAAAGGGAGGCATTTTTGGGAGGTCTCAAGAAGGTAACAAATACAATAATGTGTGTGTGTGTGTGTGTGTGTGTGTGTGTGTGTGTGTGTGTGTGTGTGTGTGTGTGTGTGTGTGTGTGTGTGTGTGTGTGTGTGTGTGTGTGTGTGTGTGTGTGTGTGTGTGTGTGTTTGTGTGGTACGGGAGGGGGTACCCATGCGCCATCCGTTGTTATATAACCGTCCAAAAAATGCTCCAATGTTGACGAAAGATTTGTCCAAAAATTGTGGTTGAATTAAATTTGAAGAAAATACAGCATAACTGCAATCTATGGAACAAAGGAATTCCGAAAGATCATTTAAAAAAAGGAACAGCATGTGATCCAACAATACAATTCTCACAGTGGAAAGATTAACTTGGGGCGGCTTTGTATTGCATTAGTTATCGAAGCATATCTAATCAGTTAAGTTGCTGCCTTCCAAGTAGAACTTCTGCTTGAGCTGCTCTCCATGTACAACATATATAGTCTAGAAGACCATCAAGCATCAGGGGTGAACTTAACATTTCATTAGTTGACTGAACCTATGTGGCGTGTACATACAAGTGGCTAAGTACAACCACCTCCTTCTGTCTATACATTATGTGAGAGGAAGAAACCAATTACCCAGATCACGGACGGGGGGAGAGGGAGGGCATCTCACGGTATGGATACCTAATGGACTGTGCCAAGCCCACCACACACATCTCCATAAACAACACGAGGCAACGGCAGTTGTAAAAGATCCATTTTGTGGCTTCCCCTTCCGCGGCTGCAGTTTAGGTCTACCACTGCGTACCGAGGAGAATGGCGCGTATACCCAGTCTCTATGGTTCGATCCCAAGTGAGATTTCACCTAGCGTTGATCGTCTCTGTTCACTTAATGAATATCCTACTAGTGGCTTGCAAAAAGAGCATTAACAAGAAAGGGATATTACAGGAGAGCCCAACTTTGAACACCTCCCTAGGGAGGTGTTTGGGGCACGTCCGACCGGCAGGAGGCCAAGGGGAAGACCCAGGCCAGGACACGTTGGGAAGACTATGTCTCCCGGCTGGGCTGGGAACGCCTCGGGATCCCCCGGGAGGAGCTGGACGAAGTGGCTGGGGAGAGGGAAGTCTGAGCTTCCCTGCTTAGGCTGCTGCCCCCGCGACCCAACCTCGGATAAGCGGAAGAAAATGGATGGATGGATGGATGGAATTAGCGATTGTACTGTTTAAAAAAAGATTACTCCCTATAGGTCTATAGTTTTTTGCTATTTATTTACTTACTATTTGTTTTTATTATTTTATTTTGTATTATTTTTTTTTATTTTTTTTGTTAATATTATTATTACTTTGGTTTGTTTTGTTTTGTTTTTTTTGCTGTTTTTCGTTTTGTTTTTTATCGGCGGGGGGGGGGTGGTCATGGTTGGGATATAAACAAAAAAATATATGTTGACATTTAGGCCTTACGGTTATGGTTGGAGTTTATTTGCAACATGCATACCATTACAATATGATACATTACAATTTCCAGTTTGTCTTTTCAACATGTTGGAAAAAGAGTGGGAAGAAGCATAGCTTATATCCATTACATAGCAATTGCTAACACTGTTCACTTCCTGTTCTCAATGTATTCACAATATACTCCTTAAATAATAACAATCATGTGAAGTAAGTTTTATTTTTATATAGTGAGATGAATTATATTATCAATAAGTTCAGGATGTTAATTATGGTTCTTCTTTGTAAACACTTCAATAGCCTCTTAAATTGACTCATTAAAGTAAATGTTTTGATTTCTTTACTTAATCCATTCTATAATTTGATTCCACATACTCATATACTAAAGGTTTTAAGTGTTGTACGTGCACACAAATGTTTTAAATTTAATTTTTCTATGAGGCTGTATTCCTCATCTTTTGTTGTACGGACGCAGCAAGGTTATAAATCTAGCTGATGACTAAACACTCCTTTTGTCTTTTCTCTATTTCTGACATGATCATAAAGTGGCCCACTTGGCGATGACAACTTGGGTGTAAAAATAGACACGTGTTAAATACAATAAGTGAATTCCGGACTAAGAGCCGCTATTTTTTCCCTATGCTTTGTGTCTTATAAAACGGTGTGGCTAATTTATGGATTTTTCTTCACTGATGGCCATAATGCACAGTTTCCATGAAAGACACTTAAACGGTGTGTTTACAGCAATATTTTTTAGCATCACAAAATATATATATATATTTTTTTTTATATTATGTTTATAAACTCAGGAAATATGTCCCTGGACACATGAGGATTTTGAATATGACCAATGTATGATCCTGTAACTACTTGATATCGGATCGGTACCTAAATGTGTGGTATCATCCAAAACTAATGTAAAGTATCAAAGAAGAGAAGAATAAGTGATTATTACATTTTAACTGAAGTGTAGATAGAACATGTTAAAACAGAAAATAAGCCGATATTAACAGTAAATGAACAAGTAGATTAATAATCCATTTTTACAGTTTGTCCCTCATAATGTAGACAAAATAATAGGTAGATAAATGACACAATATGTTACTGCATACGTCAGCAGACTAATTAGGAGTCTTTGTTTGTTTACTTACTACTAAAAGACAAGTTGTCTAGTATGTTCACTATTTTATTTAAGAACTAAATTACAATAATAAAAATATGTTTCATGTACCCTAAGATTTTTTGTTCAAATAAAGACAATAATGACATTTTTGTGGTCCCCTTTATTTATTTAATTTTAAGGTTTTCTCATTGTATCCCATTGGGTTGAGTTTTTTCTTGCCCTGATGTGGGGTCCGAGCCAAGGATGTCGTTGTGGCTTGTGCAGCCCTTTGAGACACTGGTGATTAAGGGCTATATAAATACACTTTGATTGATTGATTGATTGATTGATTTAGAAAAGTATCGAAAAGTATCCAAAATCCATTTTGGTGCCGGTACCAAAATATTGGTATCAGGACAACACTATTGTTGCTCAAGGTAATCTTATTGATCAGTTGCTGGGATACACATGATTTCAGCCTGTCAAAGCTCCTCTAGGACCAGTGTTGGCGTTAACGCACTTTTTGTGTCTCTTTAAGCATTTATATCAGAAAGGACGTGCATTTCCGTAAGTCTGTGCGTCCTTGGGACGCAGAGTTTTTTGGGGGTTTTTAATCGACCCTGCCTTCTCCGGGTCAAAACTCCAGTTTGCTTGTTTTTGTTTTTTTATCGATTATCGCTTTCCGCCGGTGTTTTGTTTTGTTTATTGTAATGGTGCGCTCTTATCACACCGTCACGTCTCTCTCTCTCTCTCTCTGGCCAGGAGAGCGAGGACGCACCTGCGAGCTAACCAGCACCCGACCAGACTCCTCCACCTCAAAAACATACTTTGCAGGTAAACAAACGGGGCGAATGTGCCTTTTGAAGTGTTAATGTGCGAGGAGTGTTCAAAAGGAGTCTCTTGGAGAAGTGGCTGACAAGTTAGCCAGTGACATCATCACCGTCATTGTTTACTGAAGCAGAGATGCTGACTGTGCGTTATGATAAACGCGCATGCGTCGTCAGGCTCTGCTTTTTATCGTTAGACTTATCAGATTGTATTTTTATCATCTACAGCAGGGGTGTCAAAAGTGTGGCCCGGAGTCCATTTGCGGCCCCGCAGCTAATGTTTTAAAGGCTTGCAGCACATTCTAAAAATACTATTCAAATAAACAAAAACATAACAAAAGTGGAATAAAAAAAGCTTACAGGTGAAATGTACTTTAGAAAAAGTTGCAATGTTGACTAATAAAACAAAGCTGTTTTTTTTCTTCAAAACTGTCATTGCTCAAAACATAATATTGAATCAAAATCAATGTGTATTTGAATTATTGACCTATACAAGGCTCCCATAACTTCACATCAAATATTTAGCATATGGTGTGTTTGCCATAAAAACATAGTTTTCTTTGACAAAAAGGGCAGAAAACAAACAAATACCATTAAAAAAAAAAGAATTGACGAATAGATCTGAAGTTGATCAATGTTTATAACTGAATACATTTACATATACATAAAAAAAAATATTTTGTTTTATTTTTTTTAATGAATGAAGTAAAGTTTATGACAACCTTTTTCCAAAACACAATATAGAATGTGAGATATAACAGGATAATGCATACATGTATCGTTTGTTTTCAAAAGGCTTACAAAAAAGTGGGACCCCAAAAATTTACATTTTTATGACTTGATGGGGTCCCATTTTGAAAATTCCTAGCACCAACACTGAGGACCACTGACTTTTGACCTCGGTATTTGTCAACTCCGAGTAGTTACGGCCCTGACTGAGTGGGGTAAAAATAAATATATATACACGGCATATAAAAATGGGAGCCAATACCTCCCTGCTTGGCACTCAGCAACAAGGGTTGGACTTGGGGGTTAAATCACCAAAAATGATTCCCGGGCGCGGCCACCGCTGATGCTCACTGCTCCCCTTGCCTCCCAGGGGTTGATCGAGGGTGATGGGTCAAATGCAGAAAATAATTACGCCACACCTAGTGTGTGTGTGACAATCATGGGTACTTTAACTTTAACTTATATGTAGGGCTGGTCGATATATGGAATATACTCGATATATCGCGGGTTTGTCTCTGTGCGATACAGAAATTGACTATATTGTGATATTGGAGTATATGTTCTCACGCAGTTGCTTTTAGCTGCGGGCATTACACTACAGGCGTTTCTCACTCTTTCTTGTCTCTCCTTCTCTAAAACAAGTGCACCTTCTTACATACGTCACATACTGTCGCGCGTGCAACGTCATACGCCCTCGCCGAGCAGAGAGGTAGCGGCATGGGTAACGTTAGCTGTGAGGCTAGCGGTGCGAGTGGTAATACGAGAGAGAGAAGGTGCGAATCTGGTAACAAATGAAGGAAGAAGAATTAAATCCCAAGAAAAACAACACGGGGTACATCATCTGGCGGTGGTTTGGCTTCAGGAGAAGCGGTGGTTTGGCAGGAGATACAGGACAACAAAATGCCGGACAAACAGTTTTAAGAACACTTTTACCAGAGAGCAATAGTGTTGCTGAACACAAGGCATAAAAAAGAATGACTGTGCATGTGAGCTGTGTGCTTGGTATTTTTACATATTTTATGTATTTTTATCTATTTATCTTGAGTACCATGTTGTTATGTTTTTATGTGTTATTATGAATTTGCAGTAAATTAGTTTGCTTGCAATTTCTCTGTACAATGTACAATGACAATAAAGATATATTCTATTCTATTCTAAAAATGCACTTTAATTTTAGTGTTGTTTTGATATGTCATCTTAGTGACATCATGCACAAAAGTGCACTTTATTTGTTTTAACCTATTGTAGTGGCGTTCTGTCCAAAAAGTGCACTTTTAATTTAGTGTTGTTTTGATATGTCATCTTAGTGACATCATGCACTAAAGTGCACTTTATTTGTTTTAAACTATTGTAGTGGCGTTCTGTACAAAATGTGCACTTTAATTTAGTGTTGTTTTGATATGTCATCTTAGTGACATCATGCACAAAAGTGCACATTATTTGTTTTGAACTATTGTAGTGGCGTTCTGTACAAAAAGTGCACTTTAATTAAGTGTTGTTTTGATATGTCATCTTAGTGACATCATGCACAAAAGTGCACTTTGTTTTAAACTATTGTAGTGGCGTTCTGTACAAAAAGTGCACTTTAATTTAGTGTTGTTTTGATATGTCATCTTAGTGACATCATGCACAAAAGTGCACTAAGCTTGTTTTGAAATGTCTCTGACAATCTTGCACTTTCTGTTTTGAAATGACATGTTTGTGCCACTGCTTAATAACTGTTTGATAAATACAGTTTTAGTTGTGATTTCCCTCTCTGCATGAAAGTTTAAAATACTGCTGTGATTATATGCATCAAGTGTTCATTCAAGGCTAAGGCAACATATCCAGATATACTGTATATGGTGTATCGTGACATGGCCTAAAAATATTGAGATATTAATAAAAGGCCATATTATATGGCTTATATATGATGAAAATTACTTACCTGGGGTTTGAGCATGCCCTCGAACAGTGGCCGAGACGTGAACGCGGTCCTCCGTCTATCCCGAGATGTCGACCCTGTCCCGCGGAAGAGAAAGAGGCATGTGGCACGTCAGTGAAGGGGGCCTTCACCCTCGGACCTTGCAGCCATTGCACTTTACGCCATACTTGCCAACCCTCCCGATTTTCCCGGGAGAGTCCCGAATTTCAGTGCCCCTCCCAAAAACCTCCCGGGGCAACCATTTTCACAAATTTCTCCCGATTTCCACCCGGACAACAATATTGGGGGCGTGCCTTTAGCGTCCTCTCTCACCTGAAACCTTCACCCTTTAACGGCCGCATGCTGTCCTCAGTCACGTCCGCTTTTCCTCCATATAAACAGCGTGCCGGCCCGGTCACATAACATCTACGGCTTTTGGAACTCAGTGCACACACAAGGTGCACACACAACAACCTATCTGGATTCAATAAGGAATCGGTTCGATAAGAGGATTCGCTAATGGCATCGATAACTTCTTAACGAACATCATTCCTATCCTCCTCCTTTTATTTGCGTATATATATATATACATACATAATAAAATAAATACTTGAATTTCAGTGAATTACAGCTATATATATGCTCCCCCCAGCGGGCCTTTTTAATATCTCCCTAATTCTGAGGTCTCAAGGTTGGCAAGTATGCTTTACGCCAGTGTTTTTCAACCTTTTTTCTGCTAAGGCACATTTTTTGCGTTGAAAAAATGCAGAGGCACACCACCAGCGGGAATCATTAAAAAACAAAAAACAATTGTTGGATATGACTTTAAAGCATAACCAAGCATGCATCACTATAACTCTTGTCTCAAAGTAGGTGTACTGTCACCACCTGTCACATCACACCCTGACTTATTTTTAGGTTTTTGCTGTTTTCCTGTGTGTAGTGTTTTAGTTCTTGTCTTGCGCTCCTATTTTGGTGGCTTTTTCTCTTTTTTTTTTGGTATTTTCCTGTAGCAATTTCATGTCTTCCTTTAAGCGATATTTCCCGCATCTACTTTGTTTTAGCCATCAAGAATATTACAGTTGTTTGTATCCGTCTTTGTGGGGACATTGTTGATTGTCATGTCATGTTCGGATGTACATTGCCTTTGCTCCACAGTAAGTCTTTGCTGTCGTCCAGCATTCTGTTTTTGTTTACTTTGTAGCCAGTTCAGTGCATAGCCTTCCCTACGCTTCAATGCCTTTTCTTAGGGGCACTCACCTTTTGTTTATTTTTGGTTTAAGCATTAGACACCTTTTTACCTGCACACGGCCTCCCGCTGTTTCCGACATCTACAAAGCAATTAGCTACTTGCCGCCACCTACTGATATGGAAGAGTATTACACGGTTACTCAGCCGAGCTCTAGACAGCACCGACACATCATTTGCAGACAATAATTACTGGTTTGCAAAAAATATTTTTAACCCAAATAGGTGAAATTAGATAATCTAGTACTAGTGTGCCGCGGCACAGTGGTTGAAAAACACTGCTTTGCGCAACTCAACTATGTTCAACACCAGCATAACAAACGCGACATGAATGGTCCCGCAGCCTCTAAAATGTCACCTTCAGCTGCCCGGGTAAAGGAGACAAGTTTGGAGTCAAGTCAGCAGTCTGGTGCGAGAAGTCAACTATTGACTTTATTGTTGTGCAATGCGACTTCCATACCTTAACTCAACTTTCCCCCCTTTAAGACCCGAGTTGCTGTTAAGCTCTTTAGTCGCCGCACCGCGGGCGTTTCGACGCTAGACGTGCCGCTAATCTCTCCGACGTGAGCGGAGCCGCGAAGAGACTTGTCCGCCCTGGCAGACGTCGGCGCGGGTAGGAGCTAACTAACGCTAGCCCGCTTAGCTGGCTGCTTTAAACCCCGCAACTTCGGCCAGCTTGTGAAGCCAGGACGACGGCCGAGAAAGTCGGACCGAGTCACGACGCCACCAGGGCCCCCAGACGCCCAAATAGTATACACGTAAATAACACCTACTGTAGCACGACGACATATATCCCTGGCTCTTCAGTGAGCGAATAGATGGCCATTACTTTTTGTTATGCACCGCCTCCTCCTCCGAGCTTCAACGGGGGGAGGAGGTCTCGTTCCCCCGCCCACCAGATCCCTCGCAGCCAATCACAGGAGGGTAAAGCGGATCGGCCCCGATCTGGTTGGTGACACTCCAGAATAGCCGCGCCCTCATTGGTCGGCTTCAGTGTCCGCAAAGACAACGCCCCGCCCATTGAAACAGGGGTGTGTCGTGACGTCAGAGGTAACGAAGAGGTAAACAACTTTGACCGCGTGAGCTTTAAGGCGACAAGGCTTTTTTGCCTCCAATCGGCGATTCGGCGGGGATGACCGGGGAGATGAGACATCACATTACCGACATTCCAGCCTGGTGTCTCGCGTGTCTTTTTTTTTCGTAAGACGACGGGCGTCGACACAATTGTACGGCGTGCGCGTGCCCGCCCTGTTTGGTTCCGCGCGCCCCGGACGCCGTGTTGTTTGTTTGACATCTTTCCGAACGTGTGCGGTCAGGCGTGTGGAGAGGAGGGGTGTGTCCGCTCTGCAGTGCGCTGGTAGGCTGCGAGGCGAGCAAACAACCACACCACGTTGCTCTGCGGCTCCGGTGTCTCGCGCGTTCACGCATGGCCTGCTCACGTGGCATTTGTGCCTTCACATGAGAGCCGTGGTGCATGGAGGACATGTGTGTGTGTGTTCTTGTATTTCTACCCTTCCTGAGACATCAACAAGGAAAAGTACCTTCCATATGAGGACCGGTGAACAAGTTAGGACCGAAATCATGGTCCCAATATACGGAAAACCATTGCATCTAATAGAGCAGTGTTTTTCAACCGGTCTGGTGTTAAAAACATTTTTTGCAAACCAGTAATTATAATCTGCAAATGTGCTGTTGTTGAGTGTCTGCGCTGTCTAGAGCTCGGCAGAGTAACCCTGTAGTACTCGTCCATATACGTAGGTGGCGGCAGGTAGCTAATTGCTTTTCACAGACAACAGCGGGAGGCAGCGTGCAGGTAAAAATGCATCTAACGCTTAAACCAAAAAATAAACAAAAGGCGAGTGCCATCCAGCCATCTTCTTCTGCTTATCCGAGGTCGGGTCGCGGGGGCAGCAGCCTAAGCGGGGAAGCCCTCTCCCCAGCCACTTCGTCCAGCTCCTCCCGGGGGATCCCGAGTCATTGCCAGGCTAGCTGGGAGAGATAGTCTTCCCAAGGTGTCCTGGGTCTTCCCCGTGGCCTCCTACCGGTCGGACGTGCCCTAAACACCTCCCTAGGGAGGCGTTCGGGTGGCATCCTGACCAGATGCCCGAACCACCTCATCTGGCTCCTCTCCATGTGGAGGAGCAGTGGCTTTACTTTGAGCTCCCTCCGGATGACAGAGCTTCTCACCCTATCTCTAAGGGAGAGACCCGCCACCCGGCGGAGGAAACTCATTTGGGCTGCTTGTTCCCGTGATCTTGTCCTTTCGGTCATAACCCAAAGCTTATGACCATAGGTGATGATGGGAACGTAGATCGACCGGTAAATTGAGAGCTTTGCCTTCCAGCTCAGCTCCTTCTTCACCACAACGGATCGATACAGTGTCCGCATTACTGAAGACGTCGCATGGATCCGCCTGTCGATCTCACCATCCACTCTTCCCTCACTCGTGAACTACACTCCGAGGTACTTGAACTCCTCCACTCGGGGCAAGATCTCCTTCCCAACCCGGAGATGGCACTCCACCCTTTTCCGGGCGAGAACCATGGACTCGGACTTGGAGGTGCTGATTCTCATACCAGTCGCTTCACACTCGGCTGCGAACCGATCCAGTGAGAGCTGAAGATCCTGGCCAGATGAAGCCATCAGGACCACATCATCTGCAAATAGCAGAGAATTAATCCTGGAGCCACCAAACCGGATACCCTTAACGCCCTGACTGCGCCTAGAAATTATGTCCATAAAAATTACGAACAGAATCGGTGACAAAGGGCAGTCTTGGCGGAGTCCAACCCTCATTGGAAACAGGTCCGACTTACTGCCAGCAATGCGGACCAAGCTCCAACACTGATCATACAGGGAGCGGACCGCCACAATCAGACAGTCCGTTACCCCATACTCTCTGAGCACTCCCCACAAGACTTCCCGGGGTACACGGTCGAATGCCTTCTCCAAGTCCACAAACCACATGAGACCACACACCACACATGTAAAAGGCGAGTGCCGCTAAGAAAAGCCATTGAAGCTTAGAGATGGTTATGCAAAATGAAACTAAAACTGAACTGGCTACAAAGTAAACAAAAACAGAATGCTGGACGACAGTAAAGACTTACAGCGTGTGGAGCAGACGGCGTCCACAAAGTGCATCCGTACATGACAATCAACAATGTCATCACAAAGAAGGATAGCGTCCCCACAACTGAAATAGTCTTGATTGCGAAAACAAAGCAGGTGCGGGGAATAGCGTTCAAGGAAGACATGGAACTGCTACAGGAAAATACCAACAAAACAGGAAAACCAGCCAAAATAGGAGCGCAAGACAAGAACTAAAACACTACACACAGGAAGACACTAAAAACTTCAAAATAAGTCATGGTGTGATGTGACAGGTGGTGACAGTACACCTACTTTGAGACAAGAGCTATAGTCATGCATGCTTGGTTATGGTTTGAATTCATATCCAACAATTGCGACAATGACTTTTTATTGTCAATACCGGCTGCTGAGTTTAATTTTGTTATGTTTTCTGCTGGTGGTGTGCCTCTGGATATATTTCTACGGAAAAAATGTGCCTTCGCTCAGAAAAGGTTGAAAAACACTGTAATAGACAATTTCTCATTTGCACCCTGGTGGTGAAATCTTTCAAAATGAGGGTGGTCCCAAAAAGGAGGGATTTTCAAAATGACTGTGTCAGTTTAAAAGTGCACCCCCTCTGGTCAACATATGAAATAACAAGTGAGTATAAAAGTGTCAAGTGCTCCCTCTCTGGCCAACATGTGTAATAACAAGTGTGTGTAAGAAATTGACATTAGCCCCCTTTGGCCCAAATTAATTAAAATAAATAAATATGTATACAGGGACATACTGTAATAACATGAAGTAAATAATGAAGATTAAAAAGCAATTACTAAAAAATTAACTAAAAGCAGTCTTTTTCTCACAATGTGTCGACTTTTTTCTCATAAAATTGGGAACAATTTCTCATATTCTTTCTGTTTCTGTAATATTGCAATATTTTTTGGTAAAATTATTACTTTTTAATGTAAAATTATTACTTTTTGATGCAAAATGGTGACATTTTTTAAATGAAATTCTGACAATTTCAAATTTGTTTGTTCTTGTAAAATAGTGACAATTTTTGAGTATGTGACTTATGTCATACTTTTGCCAAGTAAAATTCCGATTATTATTATAATTTGCCAAAATTGTTAGTTTTCTTATAAAATTGTGACTTTTGTCGAGATAGGGCTATATAAATAAACATTGATTGATTGATTGATTGATTGTTTGAGTAAAATTACGACTCTTTTAATAAAATTGCCCAAATGTTAAGCTTTTGTTGTAAAATTGCGACTGTTATTGAGTAAAATTCAAACTTTTATCATAATATTGCACAAATGTTCAGTTTTTCTTGTAAAATTTTGACTTGCGTTGAGTAAAATGACGACTTTTATTATAATACTGGTAAAATTCTAAGTTTTTCTTGTGAAATTGTGACCTTTTTCTTGTGAAATTCCAACTCATTTTTAACAACAAGCATTTTTATATTTGCAAAGTGTGTATATATTATTAATGTTGTAAATACAAACCTTTATATATCTAGAAAGGGTGGTCCTAAAGAGGGAGGCATTTTTCGGCGGTCTCAAGAAGGTAACAAATACAAGAATGCAAGTGTGTGTGTGTGTGTGTGTG